>NC_064632.1:459631851-460231851 GCF_023864275.1 Schistocerca cancellata
AAACTACAATTCGAGGAGCGATTTCTGGAAAAGGTGTAGAAGTTAAACAACAGACCAACCTAAATTTCAATTGTCAAGGATACGAATTTTCTGCTAATTTTATTATTGTTCCATTACTCAGTACACAAATTATATTAGGTGTGGAGTTTCTTAACGCACATAAGGCAATTTTGAACTTTAAAGAAGGAAGTGTGAATTTGACTGTTGCCGGAATGCCGAAATGTTTGAAATTTTTCGAGTGTTTAACAAGATCTGAGTCAGATACAAAATGTTTAAGGTTTCTTACTTCTGATGTTTTCGTTGAGCATTATGACGACAATATGTTTATTCATGACAATGACAATAGATACAGAGACGCGATGGATGATATAATTAATAGCGAAGAACTAATTAATGAAAAGGTTAAGAAAGCTGAAGTGCCAGATGACGTTGCAAGAGAAGAGCTGCACCAAATTTTGACTTCACATGCTACAGTGTTTAGTCATCACACGGGAACTATACAAGGCTTACAATATTTCTTTAAAGTGAAAGAACACACACCATTTCGCGGGAAAACGTACGCTATTCCTTTGGCTTACAGAGACAAGGTTAAGAATGAACTTCAGTACATGTTAGATCAGGGCATTATTGAGCCTGCAGTCAGTCCTTATACTAGCCCATTACGCGTTGTTCTTAAAAAAGGATGGGTCAATTCGTTTGGTTCTGGATTCCAGACAGATAAATAATATCATCATTCCTGAAACTGACCGCCCACAAAATTTAGATGAACTTCTTCAACATTTCCATGGAATTAAAGTTTTATCCACGATTGACATGCGCGCAAGTTTTTGGCAAATAGAACTCCACCCTGATTGTAGAAAATACACTGCCTTTTTAGCCTTTGGTAACTGTTACCAGTTTCGGAAATTACCGTTTGGACTTACTGTATCTTCTGCAGCATTCATTCGTAGCTTAAATGAAATTTTACCTGTTTATCTTCGTGACAATATGTTGACGATATTCTTATCGCTAAACATTCTTGGAGTGAGCACAACAAAATTTTGGATTCATTATTACGTATTTTTGCAAGAGTTGGCATTACGGTGAACTTAGAAAAATCTGAATTTGGTCGTTCTCAGGTGAAATTTCTCGGTCACATTATTTCTACAGAAGGTATTCTTCCTGATCCAGAAAAACTAGACGCTATTCGTAATTATGCTGTTCCTACCACAAAACGTGATGTTCGTAGTTTCCTTGGTGTCTGTAATTTTCTTAGACGCTTTGTTAGATTGGACGATTTGGCCACACCTCGTTTATGTGAAATATCTGGAAAGAAATCTAATTAGTGTTGGGATGAGGAAGCTCAGTCAGAATTTGAACAACTTCGTGATGCTTTAGTTGCTGCTCCACTTCTTTCACATCCGGATTTATCTAAAGATTTTTGTTTGGCGACGGACTCATCATACAAAGGCCTAGGTGCACATTTATTTCAAGAGATAGAAGAAGACGGCGTTGTAGTCCAGAAAACTATTGCATTTGGAAGTCGTGTTCTCTCTAAATCAGAAAAGAATTATTCGATTACGGAACTTGAAGCTTTAGCTGTTGTTTGGGCTTTTACAAAATTTCGGACATTTTTGTTTGGCAGACATACTAAGGTTTACACTGATCATTGAGCTCTGGAATTTCTCATGTCAACAAAATTAACGCACGGCAGATTGTCACGATGGGCGTTGTACCTACAGGAGTTTGATTTTAGTATTGTTTACATACAGGGTTCTTCAAATATTGTTGCTGATGCTTTATCACGTGCACCTATGGGTTTGAAACAAAGTGCTGAAGAGGACTCCAAGGAAAACAATTATTGTTTGATGTATATTCAAGGTGTTGCATTTGAGAACTTTATTTCGTCTTCGCTCCAGGGCATCGCTAAGGAGCAAAATAAGGATCCAGTCTGGAAGGACATTAAGGAGAAGTGGAGGAGAAAGGAAAGCGTAGCGATTAGACAGCATTATTTAGTTCGCAATGACATTCTTTTTAAAAGAAAATCGGTCGACAACTCTGTTTGGTTAGTTTGTATTCCTGATGAGTGGGTTAATAAGCTGATTTGGTATACGCATTTCAGTTATGCACACTTTGGTCCCGGAAAATGCTTTCATAAATTACGGGAAAATTGCTACTTCAGTAATATGGAAAAACATATTCGATCTGTTCTGGGCAAATGCAAATTATGTAAAAAGGCTAAGCCGCCAACAGTTTCTCACAGGGCACCGTTGTTTCCTATCATTCCAGCGAAATTAAAGGAAATGGCTGCAGTTGATTTGTTTGGTCCAGTGGTTCGTTCTACTAATGGTTTTGCGTACATTTTCGTAGCAGTGGAACTGACATCAAAATATGTGTGTTTTACACCTTTACGCAAAGCAACAGCTCGTTCAGTATCTAACGCTTTCATCAAACATTTTCTTAAAGAAGTGGGTCATGTTGATAAGGTTATATCAGATAATGGATCACAGTTTCGTTCTAAAATTTCGCTTCGTACTCTACAGCGTCGTAAAATTAAACCAATTTTCATTTCACTTTTTCACCCCCAATCTAACGCTTCAGAGAGATGGATGAAGGAAATCAATAAATTGTGTCGTCTTTATTGTCATCAGAATCACAGAACGTGGGATCAGTATCTTCATATTTTTCAAAACATTCTGAATGAACTTCCTAATGACTCAACTTCTTTACCGCCTATACTGATATTAAAAAACAAAGCACCGACAAATCGCATTTCTGAAATCGTTCCTTTTCCGCCTTCACGGAAACTGCGGCATTCTGAAGTTGTCAACCTGGCTCTGCAAAATATTACATCTGCGGCTGCTAGAAGAGAGAAATCAGCTAAGCGTCCTGGTCGTTTAAAAATCTTGTCAGTTGGTCAGAAAGTGTTAATTAAGTCTCATCGTTTGTCTCACAAAGGAAAAGGCTTGTGTCGCAAATTTTTTCTGCTTTATAACGGTCCATATAGATTTCGCAAAATTATTCATGATAACACTGTCGAAGTAGAAACTCTTAAATCTCGGCGCTCTAAGGGAATACATCATATATCTAACGTTAAAATTTTTGTGGAATGATATACTTTTGAAAAATTTTTTGTAGAATGACATACTTGTGAGAAACTAACAACTACATGTAAACACGCAGAGAGTACAAGGATACCGCGCTGTGTTTTGGCGGCGGCACATACTCAAAGCAACAGTCAAGTCTGCGCGCCGCACAAGGCAGTCGTTTACCGCAAACAATCACTTCCTACGTCACGCGCCTACAGCTGATCGAGCGCTCAGTGCGAATGCACTGACAGCCGTAAATAAATACACAGTCTTTCTCCGAATAAAATCAGTATAAAGCTATAGTGACTTGATGAATTATGTTATTAACATTCAGTATTTTTCAGGATACGGTTCTATAAAATATTTAAGAACTTCAGGTAAATTCTGTGCGTGTCCGACGTTAAGACGACTTGCTATCGAGAAAATTTCAGGAAAAATGTCATTTCGAAGAAGAAAGTAATAAACTAAAAAGGTAACGATTAATTGAGTTTATTTTTCAGGTAACATATTTCCACTTAGGTACGTACTTTAGACGTAATTTGCTGCTCGCGATTACGTGATTCATACTTTGTGCTAATTTCATGTTCTATGAATTTACTTGTGAAGCGACGTGCTTGCGTACGTTAACTGATTTTGACAATGATTATTAATGAACTGGGTTGTTATTTGTATATATTATGCATCGCTTGGTTGCACTGCTTTTTCACTGATGTCATATTTTTTTATTATGTGTCTGCTGTGCTTATTTATTTAAATTATAATTGTCACCTGATTAATTGTGCTGATGTGGTTAGGTATGTAAGTTATACTTTGTGCTTTATCTGCTTGCGCCTTCATGTTTACTTATTAAGATTACATATGAACATTTATTTGCTTATGCTGATATGATGCTAATGACCTGTTTATTACGTAAGATATATGTTTACTGCTATGCGTATGGATTGCATATTTATACACTTCTGTTTGTCGTCACAACTACTCTTTAATTTAGTATATAGAAATGCTGATATACTGTGTATAAACATAGAGTTTAGGTCACATATTGTACTAATTACAGATTGTTCGCTTGGCAGAGCCTCGTTGTAAGAATTGTGCTGCGTCCACTTGTTGACATTCTGTTCACTATTGGTATATTTACTCGCTATTGCTTGTTTTGCTTACGCTCAGTGCTTTATATTTTAACATAAGAAAATGAACTGCAGTAATTCAACGAGCGACTTTAGTACAAGAAACGTCATAGAAGTCACATGAGCTGGAGGTTTTATGGAAGCTGTATAAATTTATGCTAATAGGAAGGAAGCTAACGATATGACATACCAAAACTAGGTTTAGACCATTGACAGTTATTACACTGCATTTTTCGTGAGCAATTGAAATAGGAAGTGACACTTGACACAAGGAATACTCCACATGTTTGCTTCTGTTTGCCATAATTCTTGAAGTGGTGTACACACTGTGAAATATTATGATCATTCACACTCCGTAATCGTACTTAATTACTGAGAGTTATTCGAACTAAGTCTGTTAGAGGTCATGTATGCATTTCTTTTGTTTACAATTCATAATGAGTAGAAGATTTGGGTCAGACGGATTACACAGAGGTTGTGTGTTGACAATGTGTTTTCAGATTGTATGGGATGATGAACTGAAGTTTGCACTAGGATTTTGTCTGTACTTGTTCGAGGAGACTGACTAGAGGAAAGAGTTGTTATGGAAGTGAAATGATATTGGCGATAAGGTTTATATGTATCGTCGTATTGAAGAGATATTATTGAGGTATTCAGATTGTGTGAAGTTGATGATTGTTGGAGTTTTGGTGGATAAGAGGTAAAGTGAGTGAGGTGCATATTTTTTTTTTTTTTTTGTTGGTCTATATGGAACAAGGAGGATGAAGATAGCAGACTAGAACACTAAAGTGGAAGGAAGATTGTCTACACACACTTTGTTAAATCACTAAGCAGTATGTACTTTTTTTTGGGAGAGAGGAAGTGTTTGCATATGTTGGCTCACTGACAGTTGTTCAGCAACGGTACATTTTGATCTGGCTTGGCAAACATTGGTCTTGACATGATGACTATGACGTTGACTTAACTGTTATTGACTGTTACACATTGCTGCCACTACCACTTGATACACATGATGAACATCAAATTTTAACAGAATTGCATTTACACAGTAACACTATTCAATTACACAGTAGTACTTAATGTGGATGAAAGATGAGTGAGTGTGTTTTGTGTGTGTTCCTTCTCTAATCCTACCCACCTATCTCCTAAATATTATTTTATTTGTTTGTAGTGGCTTGCACTGACACTCATAAATATTATAGGTTTACTGATATTTGAGTATTTGTAATAGTAATATGACAATTATCTGATATCATTTGTGTGTTTATTAGAATTTGTATGTTTAGTGTAAAAGCATTTGTATGTGTATTCAAACTATTGTTCATGCTTGAACTGTCTGAGTAGTGATGGTGAATATTATGAACTGTTACCTGCACTTTTCAACATGATGTGTGACACTTAGAAATGTTTAATTTCTGCTGATGAACAGTGTGATCAGTGATAGTGAATATTATGGACTGTTACTTGTACTTTTTCTACATGATTGGTGCCACTAGGACATGTTTAATTTCTGCTGATGAACAGTGTGATCAGCGATAGTGAATATTATGGACTGTTACTTGTACTTTTTCTACATGATTGGTGCCACTAGGACATGTTTAATTTCTGCTGATGAACAGTGTGATCAGCGATAGTGAATATTATGGACTGTTACTTGTAGTTTTTCTACATGATTGGTGCCACTAGGACATGTTTAATTTCTGCTGATGAACAGTGTGATCAGTGATAGTGAATATTATGGACTGCTTTCTGCACCTGCTCAACACTACTGGGTGCCACTGATGGACTGCTTCTACTGAGATGATGTCACCTGATGGTGTCTGCACCTACTCAACATTGCTGGGTGCCACTGATGGACTACTTCTACTGAAATGAAGTCACCTGTTGGAGTCTGCACCTGTTCCACAATGCTGGGTGCCACTGACGGACTCCTTCTACTGAAATGATGTCACCTGATGGTGTCTGCACCTACTCAACATTGCTGGGTGCGACTGATGGACTGCTTCTACTGAAATGATGTCACCTGTTGGAGTCTGCACCTGTTCCACAATGCTGGGTGCAACTGATGGAACTGTTTCTATTGAAATTATGTTACTTCTTGCTGTCTGCACCTACTCAACATTGCTGGGTGCCACTGATGGACTGCTTCTACTGAAATGATGTCACCTGATGTTGTCTTCACCTGTTCCACAATGCTGGGTGCCAAAGGGTCTTCCTCGCCTCAGTGTTCTTACTCTGAATACGTGTAACACGTCAACATTCAGACACCGTAGCATTTAATCACCTGAACCAATATTTCTTTTCAAATATTACCATTCGATTTCCGAAAGTTTGTGCTCTCTTCACTTCACCTTCGACACAAATAGTTAATTCTTCGCGCCTTCTAATTCTTCTTTTCTTGTAACCAACCAGTTCAACTTATCGCCAGTACTTCTCCTCCTAGAACGTGCTACCCTTCAGTTGTTCTCGTCTCCCTGTTCATATGAGTTTCCACAGACATTAATCCTTCTGGGAAAGTTATTGAATATATATATATATATATATATATATATATATATATATATATATATATATATATATATATATATATATATATAAGGCAATGTGTTGATCACTACAGCAATATGCCTGTGACGGCAATTTCTTTTCTGCCAGTAACATCACTTGAGTTTCTGCCAGTAACATCACTTGAGTTTATATATAAGTTACTATATATATATAGTAACTTGATCACACTTCAAATGCTTCTATTCTCCTCTTCTGTGAAATGCTTATCATCCACGTTTCACTTCCGTACAAATCTACACTCCAAACATCTGTCTTCAGAAGACGTTTCCTAACGTTTAACTTCTTCAGAATCGCTTTTCTTGCCACTGTTAACCTACATTTTATATCCTTTCTGTTTCAACCAACATCAGTTATTTTACTACCCAAACAGCAAAACTTATCTACTTTTAGTAGCTATTTCCCCAGTCAGAATCCCTCAGTATCACCTGAATTAATTCGATTACATTTCTTTACCCTTGTTTTGCTCTTGTTCAAATGGTTCAAATGGCTCTGAGCACTATGGGACTTAACATCTGAGGTCATCAGTCCCCTAGAACTTAGAACTACTTAAACCTAACTAACCTAAGGACAACACACACATCCATGCCCGAGGCAGGATTCGAACCTGCGACCGTAGCAGTCGCGTGATTCCGGACTGAAGCGCCTATAACCACTCGGCCACAGCGTCCGGCTTTGCTCTCGTTAATATTCATTTCATATTCTCCTTTCAAGACATTATCCATTCAATTCTGCTGCACTTCCAAGTTGCTGTCTTAGGTATAATTACGTGGCCATCGTAAATTCTCAAAGATTTGTTTCTTCACCGTGAACTTTAATTCGTACTCCAAATTTTCTTTGGTTTCCGTTACTGCTTGCCCAATGTATGGATTGAATAACATGGGGGATAGACTACAACCCTGTCTCACTTCCTTCTTAACTCTGACTTACTTTTCATGCCCTTCGGCTCTTAAAACTGCCGTCTGTTTCCTGTACAATCTGTACATAACATTTCACTCCCCGTTTTTTACCCCTGCTACCTTTCTGCCAACACTGTTTTCTCTAAGTCTACAAAAGTTGTAATCGTAGGTTTTCCTTTCTGTAACCTACTTTATAAAGCGTAGAGTTAGCATTGCATTTGCGTTCCAACATTTCTCCGGTAACCGAAGTTAATTTCTATCAGTTTCGCCATCCTTCTGTAAATAATTCGTGCGAGTAACTTGCAACCACGGTTTATTAAACAGGTAGTTCTGTTATATTCACATCCGTCAACAGTTTCTTTCTTTGGAACTGGAATTATTACATTCTTCTTCAAGAATTATTACATTCTTCTTCAAGGCTGCGATATCTCTGCTGTAGCGCCACGTTCGCCAGCTCACACCTCCATTGATCCAGGACGAGGAGAAAACCAGACCCTCAAGATGCGTACATTGAAATAATTCTCCAACCACAAAGTGGTAGGTGCGTGGATGCCCTCGCCTTGGTTAAGAAGGGACCCTTGCGAAAAGCGTAGCAGACAACGCCGAAGCGTGGCGAAAACTGACGGACCCTTGCAGCCACTTGGATGGAGCATAAACACAAAAGTGTCAAAAATGCACACGTGCAGACGTGTGAAACTTCTCGCTAGATGCAGCCGCTTTTGCCTGCCTTAAAACCGAGAACGTATCCAGAATTCAAGCATCACACAAGCACTGGTACATAGGCACAAAGCGCTAAGAATTCTCACAGGGAGGCGTGTGAAACCAAAGATATGTGTAAGACGGCAGCCTGCTTAAAAAATGTTTTCTAGACAGTAAGCAGATGGTTTTTAAATCACTAATGCCACCAGATTCTTAGACGAAACAAACATGAGACAGTCCAGGCCTCAAGCAGACACAACTGTTAGAAACAAGTGTTTTGTGGCTGCTTTCACTGAAACTAAGGAACGCGGAAAAACATCCGAACAATATACGTCCAACGCTGGGAACAGCCTCCATGTACATCTACATCGATACTCTGAAAAGCACACCTAAGTTCCTGGCAGAGGGGTCATCGAGCCACCTTTACAATTATTGCCTTTTATTCCAATCTCGAACAGCGCGCGGAAGAAACGAACACATATATCTTTCCGTGCGAGCTCTGATTTCCCTCATTTTGTTATGATGATCGTTCCTCCCTGTGTAGGTGGGCGCAAAAAAATATTTTCATATTTGGAGAAGACATTTGGTGTTTGAAATTTCGTGAGAAGTTTCCGCCGCAACGAAAAACGCGTTTGGTTCTAATGATGTCCACCCCAAATCCTGCATCGTGTCAGTGACACTCTCTCCCCTATTTCTCATGAATACAAAAAGTTCTGCTGGTCTTTGAACTTTCTCGATGTGCTCCGATAATCATGTCTGGTAAGGATCCCACAGGACGCAGCAGCAGACGCAGAAGAGGACGAACAAGGGTAGTGTAGACAGTATCTCTAGTAGATCTGTTGCATCTTCAGCCATTAAAACCTAGTCTTTGATTTGCCTTCCCCACAGAATTTCCAGTGCGTTCTTTCCAATTTAAGTTGTTCGTCACTGTGATTCCTAGGTGTTCAGTTGAAATTGCGGCCTTTGACTTATTTATCGTGTAACTGAGGTTTGACGGATCCCTTTTTGCGCTCGTGTGGATGACTTCACACGTTTCATTATTTAGGATCAGTTGCCAATTTTCGCTATATACATATATCTTTTCTAAATGTTTTTGCAATTTTGTTTGGTTCTTCTGATAACGTTACTAGACGATAAACGACAGCATCATCTACACACAACCTAAGACAGCTGCTCAGATTGTCTTCTAAATGGGTTATACTTTGTATAGGCAAGGAACGGCAGAGGGCCTATAACACTACCGTGGAGAACGCCAGAAATCACTTCTGTTTTACTCGATGACTTGCCGTCAGTTACTACTTGTGTCCTCTCTGACAGGAAATCACAAAACCAGTCACTCAATTGAGACGATAATTCGTAAGTATGGAATTTCACTACAAGCCGCTTGTGTGTGTGTGTGTGTGTGTGTGTGTGTGTGTGTGTGTGTGTGTTTAATAGTGCCAAAAGAAACAGGGTATCTGCTTGAGGTCCCTTGTCAACAGCACTCAACACTTCGTTTCAGTAAAGAGCTAGTTGTGTTTCCGAAGAAGGATGTTTTCTAGATCGCTATTGATTGTGTGTCGACAGATCGTTCTCTTTGGGGCAATTCATAATGTTCGAAAACAATATATGTTCCAAAATCTTGCTGGATATCGACGTCAGTGATAGGGGTCTGTAACTGCGTGGATTACTCCTACTGCCTTTCCTGAATTTTGATGTGACCTGTTCAACTTTAAATTCTTTGGGTAGCGACCTTTCGTCGAGTGAGCGGTTGTATCTGATTGTTAAGTAGGGAGCTATTGCATCAGCGTACTGTGAAAGGAACCTAATTTGTATACAGTCTGGACCGGAAGACTTGCTTTTATTAAGTGATTTACGTTGCTTCACCACTCCAAAGATATCTACTTCTAAGTTACTAATGTTGACAGCTTTTCTTGATTCGAGTTTTGGAATATTTGCTTCGTCTTTTATCGTGAAGGAATTTCAGAGGGCTCTCTTTAGTAACTCTGCTTTAGCAGCATTGTAGTTTGTAGTATTTCCATTGCTATCGCACAGAGAAGCCACTGATTGTGTCTTGCAGCCAACACACTTTACATGCGATGACAATCTCTTAGGATTTTTTGCCGGGTTTCGAGAAAAATTTCGTTGTGGAAACTATTATAAGCATTCCGCATTGAAGTCCACTCTAA
Source organism: Schistocerca cancellata (assembly GCF_023864275.1). Taxonomy (NCBI): domain Eukaryota; kingdom Metazoa; phylum Arthropoda; class Insecta; order Orthoptera; family Acrididae; genus Schistocerca; species Schistocerca cancellata. Next base: position 459,642,378 of record NC_064632.1, read on the forward strand.
AATTCGAGCTTCTCTAAAAGATCGCCATTCTTGGGGATTTTGCGTTCGTTTAAATTAGGCACGCTATTTTCGTTATTTCTGCAAGAGTGTTCTGACCCGTTTTGTGTACAAACACGATGAAAACGTGAGAAAGACGACAATTCCCGCGGCACACACCAGTCCACACAAGTTAGAAAACTTTCACCCTGCACTAGGCAGGGTGGTCATGAAAGGCGAGCCGGCCGGAGTGGCCGAGCGGTTCTAGGAGCCGCTCGACCGCTACGGTCGCAGGTTCGAATCCTGCCTCGGGCATGGATGTGTGTGATGTCCTTAGGTTAGTTAAGTTTAAGTAGTTCTAAGTTTTAGAGGACTGATGACCTCAGATGTTAAGTCCCGTAGTGCTCAGAGCCATTTGAATCATAAAAGGCGATAAGTCATTGGGCGGCACTGCAAATTAAGTTCTCTAATGGCGACAGCGATAGGTGGAAAATTTCTAGGAGTCATTGAGCTGAGAGATGGATGAGAAGTGAAGAGTATAGTCAGCGAGACAGTGAGACAGAGCGGAAGCAAGAGGACGTATGGGATCCTCCCATCGTTAACATCCGCCTCCTGACAATCTGATATCGCTGCTTCGGCCACGCAACACACGGGTTCCTGTCAACGGGGAGGACTTTTAGGGCCTCGCTGCACAGCCGTGAGACACGCGGGTGGGTTGCCGGCTCACACCGCACATCTTCGAGGCGACGCGCCCTTACGGACCCAGCGCACGCCGCCGATATCACCACAAGGATGACCACGAAGCACGTTGAGATGATTCATTCCCCCCTCCTTCCTCCTAATAAATCAGTCATGTTCACGCTCAGTCAAATCGGCACTGAAGTTTGTAAATTTATGTGGAAAAAGTGCAGTAATAACAGCTAATATTTTATGTTTTAATCACCCAAACGGTCAGCTCCAGTCAATTATAAGCTCCATAATCTCGAAATCATTTGCTGTTTGCGTTCGCTTAAGGGGAGCCAGAGGTGGTCAAATCAAAAAAATTACGATTTTTTTTTCTACCGAAAATTAATTGGAACATTCCTCTTTAATGTAAACTTTGAATTATTGTTCTACTCGCCCTAGAAGTGGAGTTATTACCATTTTCCCCCCGCCTACAGAGGAAATGGGCGGCCGCTGAATGCATCTAACACCCTCTCGTGACTTCCTGGCGAACTGCATGGGATTTTCTCGGCCTGTTACGCATACAGCGCCTTATGTTACGCATACAGCGAGTGTGCAAGGGTTGGCTACATTGTTTTCTGTGACAAATGAAGCGCTAAGAGCGCGGAACATCGTCTCTTTGCTGTTTACCGTTTCGAATTAGTTCAGTGTTGCGCCTGTTGTTGGTAGTATTATACTTCTTGTGTAAAGCGTTGTTCTGGTTACGATGCCACGTTTGAGTAACCGTGTACATAAGAAGAGGAAGAACATAGGGAAAAGAAAATTATCACTAATACCAAGTTGCGATACTACAATTACTGAAACAGTGCGTTCTTCTGCTAAGCAACACATGGCCGGCCATAGCCCTGTGACATCTTCTAGCAAATACTACCTTGGTGATGGTGACTCCAAAGGTTTCAAGACTATAGAGGAACTGAAACCATATGGAAATGAATTTGTAGTTGAAAAGTTGGAATGCATTGGGCATGTGCAAAAGCGTATGGGTGCACGGCTTCGAAGGCTCAAACAAACTTTGGGTTCAAGTAAGCTCAGTGATGGAAAGACAATAGGAGGGAGAGGCAGGCTTACTGATGAGGTGGGTATCTACAGAAATACTATGGGTATGCTATAAGGCAAAATACTAGTAATGTTAGTGACATGCGAAAAGCAGTGTGGGCATTGTTCCTTCATACTGCCTCTTCCAGTGAATACCCTCAACACAGCCTGTGCCCAAAAGATTCCTGGTGCAAATATAATGCAAAAAAGGACTATGATCACAAACATGGTTTGCCAGCAGCTGTGATAAATGGAATAAAACCAATTTTTCATGACTTAGCACAGCCAGAATTGTTACACAAATGTCTACACGGAAAGACACAGAATCCTAATGAGAGCATAAACAATTTGATTTGGAAAGTGATTCCTAAAAGGGCGTTTGTAAGCATAATAACACTGCACTTTGGCATTTATGATGCAATAGCAACCTACAACCAAGGGAACAGTGTGAAGTGTGAAGTTCTGAGGGCATTAGGATTTACAGCTGGGGTCAACACTGAACGAGCACTAAGAAATATTGACAGAGAAAGGATAAGAGGAGCAGAAAGAAGAGAAAGGCATATGAAGTATGATGGAACAATAGGCCAGAAAAGAAGACAGAAGAGGAAGCTTTTGGAGGATGAAGAAGAAGACCCTGATAATCCATCCTATAGTGCAGGAATGTATTGAGAAACTTTGATAGCCATTTCCCATAAATTAGCATTTTTCGAATATAAGGATCATTTTCTCAAAATCCACTCAAGCTAGAGAGATGAAATTTTTATACAGCACTCCTAGTGGTCGAACTTACATTGTAACACAGCCATTTGGCAATATGTTCAGTAGTTTCATTTCAGTTTAATTATAAAGCAATTATTAGTAAAACAATTTGGGTCATTAATAAAAAAATAATTGGAAGGAAACTAGAAAAGATACTCCAAAATCCCTCTGTCATAACTGCAGTACTAAACCACTCTATATGTAAAAAAAATTCAAATTTTTCTATTTGGTAGTTTATTCATAAATGTTCCTCAAACTTAGTGATTTTAACATGGGCAGCATAGGCACCTCCGGCTCCCCTTAATTACTGATGTCACTGAATTTTGGAGCAATGTAATTAGTGATCTGCATCTCATTTTATACAAGAGGTCAAATTACTCTCCGTTCAGATTTTGGCACCCAGCGTGGGGCAGTCTCATTATTACTTTGCGTCCTATGTGGTATCACAAAGAATTTCTCCAGTCACTATATTTTTGGTTCCCAACGTGAGGTAATCTCACTGTTAATTATCATAATATTTCGTATCATAAGATTCACTATAAGGCTGAGGGGGTTTCCCCTGTCGCATATATCGTGCACACCAGATGGAATAAAATTATAGAAGTCTATTAAATCACAGAAAACATAATCTAGTTTCAAAGTAGGTATAACATCTTCCAGAAGATCCTAGAATTTCCCTTTTTTTTTCTTTGCTGAACCTATGAGCCCTGCTGTAGAATGTTCCTGTGGGCTTTTTTCTTACACTTTGGTTTTGTGGCGTTTAAGATAAGGATTAACCCAATTTTTCCCAGTAATTTTGTCTTTGAAAGGGTGTCCATTCTTATGTCCCTCTGCGAGCTGTATGGTCATTCATCATAGCTGATTACGAGTATGGGCATAGAAAGAAGCTACCATCTCAAGACAATAGTAAACCAGTCCTTCAGAACATTTCCTCAAAGCTATAGGTCTCCCTTTTTCCTCAGTACTGCCTCAGGTGTACCCTACTTCATGATGGACAACTTCCATAATGTGCATCTTCATGTTTTTGCGGCATAAAGACTGTTCCATAAAATTTCGGGCGTGTAGCAGCATATATTCAGCTCGATCTTCTAATACTTCGGCAGAATACGGTCCAACCATCTTCAGAGTGAGCCGAAGTGACTAACGCTCCAGCACTTGGTCCGGCCTTTTACACTCGAGGGTGTAAAAGGACGGAGCAAGTTATGGAGCGTCAGTATTCAGCCGCAATATTAGAAGAAGGAGCTGAATTTGTGTTACTGCACGCCCGAAATTCTATGGAACGAACTTCACAAATGTTGATTTTGGAATATTAAACTGTTTACTGGCCTTCTTTCAACGCTTATTTTCTGAAATGACCAGTATGTTAGTCATTTTAGACGGACTCCCTTTGATCAACCTTTCCCAGTGTCCTCTTGGAATCTACAACGACATTCCAAGAGAATAATGATGTCTACTAATGCAGGCAAACTGTGCACACGACTGTAGCTTATACTGCGTTAACCAAACATCTAACCGAAACGGTTAAATCATAAACAGTAACACTAAACGTTATTATTGAAGAACACATTGAGGTTGAAACACTTATATGCCAATACCTATGAGAAATAACGAAAAATGTAGTACAGTGTAAAAACCTCTTCCATCGCCAAAACATGTAATGGCGCACTAATTAATAAGTGAAGCCGGCGGTTCCATCCGCTACAGAGTGGTCGAAGTCTAAATTACTGTTCACACTTGGTTCTACTAGATTTCAGGAGTAAGCAGAGCGAGGAGGCCAGGGGGCTGCTTTGGTTGGGGAGTCCAGTTTAGGGGACTTTTCTCTAATAATGTTTTTGTTTGTTTCAGTGTATGTGATTCTCTGTTAAGCAGCTTTTCATTCACGCAGATCAACACCATACTGTGTAAAACTGACCGCTGACAGCTTACGCTAAGTGATTCTGAGCGCAGCACTCGTTCAAGCGGCTGATAGGACAGCAGGGTAAGACATAATTTGGCACTCAGCATCATCAGAGCACAAGTAAGCACTAAAGTATATGAAAGACGTAGGGGATCCTGTATTAGGACACACTTAAACATAGCTTTGGGAGACTTGCAGTCATATAAGACGGAGGGAATATATAGTTTTCCTTCGGAATTTCTAAATTCGTTGGCTGAAGCAGTAACCAAACGACTATTCAAGTACGTACCACCTGACTTTTGAAAAACTACCAACCGCACCATCTTGAAAGAGCAGTCAAGTGCAAGAACTTTCGTACAGTCAGCTTGATAGCTCATACGGCCAAGTTGTTGGCAAGAATAATCTACAGAACTACAGAAAAGGAAACCGAGGAAACATTATGTGACGACCAGTTTTGCTGTAGGAAAGAAGAAGGCATCAGAGAGGCATCTCTGACACTGCGCTTAATAATGGAAGTGAGAGGTAGGAAAAAATCAAGATACTTCCGTATATGTTGTCGACTTATATCCGTATGATTTGTAGACCTAAACAAAGAGTTCGACAATGTAAAATGGTGCTACATATTCAATATTCTCAGGAAACTAAGTATGAACAAAGGGGAAAGACGAGTAATGTACGTTCTTCTTCTTCTTTCCTTCAAGGATTGGTCTTACGACATGTTCCAGTTTCCTTCCATCCTGTCCACGATTGAACGATGAATATTCCGCCCCTTGGTAGGTAGGTTCTCGGTTGTCTGATTGTTTACTCCATCCCATCCTTACGATTTCCCAATTTTTTCCTGTAGTCGGTTGTCTTGTTATTTAGGGAAAAAATTTTCAGCTTCAGGCGAATACATTCATTTAATATTCTGTCCTGTCTTGTATATCCCTTTACTGTTCTTAAAAATCCCATTTCTGCTCCTTTTGTCTGTTGTTGTTGGTTCTCCCCCATCACCCATGCTACACTACCATATATTAAACTATGGACTCCTAATGTTCTATAACACTTCACTGAAGTGTCTTTAGGAACTGCATTCTTTAATGTTCTACTTATCGATCCACACATTAGTTTTCACTTACTCAGTTTACCTGAACTTTAACGTTTCTGCCATATATCAAACCCTAGATACTTAAAATGACTTTTTTGTTGTTATTTTTCGATTAATAACACTCATGTTACAGAGTGCTAGCTTGCTTTTCAGTAAAACTAAAACAGAATTCATTCTGTGTGACATCGTCATCACAAAACCCATTTTAACTGAAAACTGTGTCCAAACTGATACAATCAAGTTACCATGAGTTAGCAGATTAAAATATCTAGGAACGATATCAACTGATGGATGTATAGATAAATGTGGACCCATCGGACAGCCACACCTTCGAATGAATGATTTTCAATGAAGAGGGCGAAATAAACTAAGCATCTAAACATTCACCAGATTTGCTGTGAAGTAAGTCACTGAGGTACGGACTGCGAAGAAGACACTTGAGTGTAAACTGCATAAGTAGGGATGAGCATGTGTGTTGGTCAAGTTCAGTCACTCTAAGGATGAGTTTCACAATGATTAAAGAAGAGGTAGTTGGAAAATACCACTCTTTACAGACAGAATTACAGAGTCAAGACTGACATGATACTGCCACATCTCATGTATAGCAAATGAATACTGTACTTTGTGGAGAAGATTCTTTTTATTGTTAAAGGTAACAGAGGAAGAGTCAGGGATCTGGCCACCTGCCTGTCAACTGTAGAAAAGGAAATAAGAAAAAAGATGATAATCGTCGAACAAGATATGTACCAACTGTGCTGTGATAAGCACCACACCATTGAATTCAAATTGAATTTCTCAGCGATGCAGTTGGTGCTGTAGTCATTTCCTTGACTGAGGTAGACAAATACATACCACCCCTAACGAATCTTCAGCGGGAGTTCCACTGAACAGCAACCAGCAGGTGAGTATGCCCACACTGGTCAGGACTGTGTTTGTCAGATGAGCGAACATTGACTGATTTGGCGTTGTGGATTTCCATGTGTTAGTGATACAGCCATAGGACGATGTAGGATTCTACCACAGTAGCTACATGATTGATTCATTTCCAGTGTCGTCACTTACAATACAGCATAAAGTAATTTCGATTTTCAGAGTCGTTTGTATCAGACTTCCTTTTTTGTAACAGAAATTATCAGTCTCTTAAGCTTTTTACTTATTTTTATTCTGAGAAAACCATTCCAGCTGGCATAAATCTTTATATTGTGTTTTGTAAGCTTTAATGCTGAACAAATCATTGTAAACTATTGTAATGGGGTAGGATGCACAATGACTGCTACTGGGTGCTGCTAGCTGTCATCATGTTGGTCAGCAGGCAATCGACTCCCATGTGTGGTGTATTGCAGCCCTGTTCTATATCGACCCATCACTCTGCTGATCGATTCGGTGGGTGAGCGCACCGAACGGTAGAGTTACCACGATCGAGCCTCCGTGCAATTCCGTAAGTTGTTCAGCAGCGAGTCGGTACGGCTCGCGAGATAGTGAGGAGGTCCCATACCATCTCACTGTCTCTCCTCGCAACAGCCAATTAAACACAAGTGACGACAGCTGTCAGCATGTTGACCCCAGAATTGCCCTCCCGGAATGGCACACTGCAGCATGCACAATGTCCCACACCCAAGCGGCCAGCTGACGCCAATACCAGACACGCATAGTATCGATTATGCAGTATGCAGAGATCATACATGGTTTAAGCAAAGACTGCAGTGCAGTCAGCAATGTGCGAGTGGGTAAGCAGTAGTCGAGTGTTGGAGTCCGTGGGTGGAAGTCGGGTATGAGAGGCTAGAGAGAGAGGCTGCTCGGTAACGAGGCTGGAGATGAGTGGCAGAATGGCACACAGTGTTTGATGTTCATAAATGTTTATAAATTGAGTGATTTAATTAATAAATTCCAGCGTTTAAGAAAGGAGATGTTATCATTTAGTAGTTTTCACAATAACGGAAGTGGACAACAATGAATCTCATGACAAGGAGGAAAGATATATATTATGCTATAATAATTAAAAATAACTTCACCTACAGCGTATGCGAATAATATAGTTCGGTGCGAAACTGGGGGGAGGTTACATATGGCAACGCGTGTGTCGGACTTAGATTCCACAGCAATCTTCGGAAAAGACGGAGAAGACAACACAGCAAACGGTGAGTCCGCAGCATTTCAGCACAGCAGCGCTTCGAAATTAAGTGAACTCAACGTTGTGCAGGAATGAACAGGAATAGGAATAATCAGTAGTGTTACTGACTTTTAAGTTGCGAGTGAACTTTTCAATTTAGAGCAAGCGTAAGTTATAGCGAACAGTGATTGTTGTGAACAGTGTTAATATGGCTACTTCAGAACAAAACGCTAGTGTTACTAAAGACGAGAGAGGACAATTTAATAACGTGGTTGACGGAGAACAAGTTAATGTGATGGAAAACACTGCAGTTAATTCGACAGAGGACAGCGGTATTCTTAGTTTTGATTTGCCTAACAGAAGTTCAACACCGATGGTTATCCAGCAAACAGCAACTGCTATTCTCAGTAAAAATTGTATATCTCAATTGTTAGAAGCAATCAAAAATGTTCATGAAGAAAATAGACAGGCGCGTGCAAAAACAAGAGCGTTTCATGAGGAAAATAAAAAGGTGTGTGAGGAAATAAAAAAATTTTATGAGGAAACAAGGAAGTTCCATCAGGAAATAAAAAATGATTATCAGACACTAACTAATACGAATAGCAATTTGCGAACGGAACTCACCAGCTCATTTGAACAAAAGCATGATGAGCTCTGAAAAGAATGTCAAGACAAACATGAGGCCATTGGCAGCGAAATTACAGATCTTAAAATTCAAGTTAACGGACGGTGTAGGGAAACGGAAGATTTCATTTGCAAAGTTAATGAGAAAGTTAAGGCTCAAGATGACGAAATCGTCAAAATTAAAAGTTCTTGTAAAGCCAACAAAGAGTTGATAATTAAGATGGCTAACGGTGTACAAACGCGATGTGATGAACTAAGTGATGAGGTACATGAGATACGACAAAAGGTAACGAACAACGACACAATGTCAAATGGAATTAATAAAGAAATTTTGCGCGATGAAATTAATGCAAGTTTACGCGAACCAGATAACAATATTGTTGGTTTGCCGCAAGTAATTGTTGACAATGGGCTGAGCGGTCGAAAATTTCATGAATATGAACCGAAACAAGGCATCCAGGCAGTTGCGTTCATTAGACAATTCAAACATGCATTTCCAAGGCATTATACGGAACGTGCTAAAATTGATCCTTGCGTCAGTGACATGAAGGGTGAGGCACATATTTGGGGTATAAGTGTATCCGACAATTACACCAAGTATGAAGAATTTGAAACAGCATTATTAAAAAAAAAATTTTGGTCGAAAGAAAAACAGTGGGTCGTAAAATCAAAAATTCTCACACCGCCAAATTATGCAAGACATCACGGTACAATGCGTGAGTTTATGCAAAGGTACTGGAACGACAATGCATACTTGGACGATCCGGTTAAAGAAGAAGAGCTAATGCTTATATTAATCCAGAAATTACCATTTTTGGTGCGTGATAAGTTAGCACGCACACCACAGTTAACAATGGAGCAAGTGTGTTTGCTAATTGACATAAAGGAATTGCTCAATGTCGAACGCGATCAACGTGAGCGACACAGTAATAACAATTACCCGAATCGTCGTAACGGCCCAGCGCGGGAAGGAATCCCAAGTTACGAACGACCGAAAGTATTTGATCGTCGAGACGATGATACACACAGGACAAATGAATACAATGTACAAGACGGATTCAGGTCAAATCATCCGCCGAACCGGCCACACAATGACAGAGACAGAGGACAGTGTCGATCGCCAGAACGTGCAAGAAGCCGCGATCGCAATCAGCGAGATTCTGAACAGTTAAACTAAGCAAAGTTTCGGAGACGACCCGCTCCGGAAGTCTGTCACAGGGACAAGGGTCGGATATTATGATAAATGCCATAAAGTGTGAACATGTAAATGATGTCAACGAAGATTTGTGTCGAGAAAATGAAGAAACTAATAAAGAAATTCTGATGCCATTTGTGGAAGTCGAAGTATGTGGTATTGTTATGGATGCATTAATTGATTCAGCTAGTGAGGCAAGTGCTATTTCTGAAAATCTATTTTCGCAATTAAACAATCTTGTCGCTATTCCCACATTTCCTGTTAATGGCGTACGTATTGTCAGTGCAGTTGGAAACCGAAGCAAACCAATTAAAGGACAAGTATTACAAAGATTTCGTATTCAAGGGGACGAATATGAGCAGAGTGTGTTAATCGTTGGTTCTCACAATGTTGGGCTAGTTCTCGGAGTTGATTGGTTGTCAGAGATGAGATGCTGTATTAATTTTGAGGAGAACTGTCTGCGGACGTGGAGAGATAATAAAGAAAGAAGATTTGTATGCAAAGGGTTTATTATGGACAATAAGGGCGCTGCGCGCGTGAAAATAAGGATGATGCGTTATAGAGGAGAATATGAAGCTGTCACTTTAAACAATTCAGAGAACTGCGCTAAGCTGCAAGAGAGGAACGAGGAGGATACTCTAAATGGTATTCAAACCAAGATTCGAGCGTTAGTGGACTTGACTGAAGCAGAACGAGAAGAACTGAGGGAACTACTGAGATGCTACGTCGATATATTTTCAAAGATACCAGGATTAATTAAAGGATATGTTTGTAAAATCAACGTAAAGGACTATGAACCATTTCGCAGTAAGGCATACGCAATAGCATTGGCAAAAAGGGAAGCTGTTAACAAGGAAATACAGAGGATGTTGAATAATCAAATAATTGAGCGCTCAGATAGCGAATATTCAAACCCAATACATGCTGTAGCAAAGAAGGATGGCACAGTTCGCATTGATCTTGACGCCCATGCAATGAATCGCATAATTTTACCACAGCGTAATCAGCCAGGAAACCTGGAGTTTTTGTTACAAAGATTCAAAGGAGTCAAATGTCTAAGTAGCCTTGATTTGACTAGTAGTTACTGGCAGTTAATGCTAGAAGAGAATAGTAGAAAGTATACAGCATTTCTTTATAATGGTAGAAGTTACCAATTTCAGAGAATGCCTTTTGGTCTCTCGATTTCTTCAGCGGCTTTTATGAGAGCACTGGACAAAGTTTTAGGCGAAGATTTGTTGAGTCATGTAACGGTTTATGTTGACGATATCTTGATTATTACAGCTTCATGGGAAGAACATTTGGAAATTATTCGTCGGATACTTGAAGCATTTAGGAAAGCTGGAGTGACTGTTAACCTGGAAAAATCGGAATTCGCCAAGTCGCAAATTAAATTCCTTAGGCATATTATTTGTCGCGAGAGATTGAACCGGATCCAACAAAAATGGACACAGTAAGAAATTTTCCGTCACCTAAGTGCCGTAAGCAACTTAAGTCGTTTTTTGGTTTCTGTAATTTTCATCGTCGTTTTCTTTCTGGATGCTGCCTATCTTCTCCTGTCTTAATGGACTTGCTGAAAAAGGATGCTACATGGAAATGGACTCATGAACATCAGGAAGCGTTTGATTCAATAAAAAACCAATTGTGTGAAGCATCTATCCTTCACCACCCTGATTTAAGTGAAAAGTTTTACCTTGGCACCGATTCAAGTGATTATGCGCTTGGCCCAGAATTACATCAATTAATTGAAGACGATGGAGTTATTGGACATCATACTATCAAAACAAGGCCCCGGGAGTAGATAACATTCCATTAGAACTACTGATGGCCTCAGGAGAGCCAGTCATGAAAAAACTCTACCATCTGGTGAGCACGATGTATGAGACAGGCGAAATACCCTCAGACTTTAAGAAGAATATAATAATTCCAATCCCAAAGAAAGCAGGTGTTGACAGATGTGAAAGTTACCGAACTATCAGTTTAATAAGTCACAGCTGCAAAATACTAACGCGAATTCTTTACAGACGAATGGAAAAACTGGTAGAAGCCGACCTCGGGGAAGACCAGTTTGGATTCCGTAGAAATGTTGGAACACGTGAGGCAATACTGACCTTACGACTTATCTTGGAAGAACGATTAAGAAAAGGCAAACCTACGTTTCTAGCATTTGTAGACTTAGAGAAAGCTTTTGACAATGTTGACTGGAATACTCTCTTTCAAATTCTGAAGGTGGCAGGGGTAAAATACAGGGAGCGAAAGGCTATTTACAATTTGTACAGAAACCAGATGGCAGTTATAAGAGTCGAGGGACATGAAAGGGAAGCAGTGGTTGGGAAAGGAGTGAGACAGGGTTGTAGCCTCTCCCCGATGTTATTCAATCTGTATATTGAGCAAGCAGTAAAGGAAACAAAAGAAAAATTCGGAGTAGGTATTAAAATTCATGGAGAAGAAGTAAAAACTTTGAGGTTCGCCGATGACATTGTAATTCGGTCAGAGACAGCAAAGGACTTGGAAGAGCAGTTGAACGGAATGGACAGTGTCTTGAAAGGAGGATATAAGATGAACATCAACAAAAGCAAAACGAGGATAATGGAATGTAGTCAAATTAAGTCGGGTGATGCTGAGGGAATTAGATTAGGAAATGAGACACTTAAAGTAGTAAAGGAGTTTTGCTATTTAGGGAGTAAAATAACCGATGATGGTCGAAGTAGAGAGGATATAAAATGTAGACTGGCAATGGCAAGGAAAGCGTTTCTCAAGAAGAGAAATTTGTTAACATCGAATATAGATTTAGGTGTCAGGAAGTCGTTTCTGAAAGTATTTGTGTGGAGTGTAGCCATGTATGGAAGTGAGACATGGACGATAACTAGTTTGGACAAGAAGAGAATAGAAGCTTTCGAAATGTGGTGCTACAGAAGAATGCTGAAGATAAGGTGGGTAGATCACGTAACTAATGAGGAGGTATTGAATAGGATTGGGGAGAAGAGAAGTTTGTGGCACAACTTGACTAGAAGAAGGGATCGGTTGGTAGGACATGTTCTGAGGCATCGAGGGATCACAAATTTAGCATTGGAGGGCAGCGTGGAGGGTAAAAATCGTAGAGGGAGACCAAGAGATCAATACACTAAGCAGATTCAGAAGGTTGTAGGTTGCAGTAGGTACTGGGAGATGAAGAAGCTTGCACAGGATAGAGTAGCATGGAGAGCTGCATCAAACCAGTCTCAGGACTGAAGACCACAACAACAACAACAACTATCACATTTGCGAGCCGCTACTGTCACGGAAAGAGAAGCACTTGCCATCGTTTGGAGCTTCGAAAAGTTTCGTTTTTATCTATTTGGAAGGCATACTGTCGTAGTGACAGATCACAAAGCATTATCATTCTTGATGAATTGCAAATTGATGCACAATAGGTTAACCCGGTGGCAGTTAATGCTTCAGCAATACAGTTTTGAGATTCAGTACATACCAGGAAAGCAGAACGTCGTAGCGGATGCGCTGTCAAGGCTATAAGAAGGACAAGATTCAGTTAATGTTGCGCATCCACGCCAGAAATATATAAGGATTCATTTTATGCGAGGTGTCGAAGGCGAGCCTCATATACGCAAGATTCTGCGGAATATCAAACAGGAACAGGACGCAAACGAAATATTGAGGATGGTTGAAGAAAAATATGATGATCCGAATGCCGAGAGTAGTGGCCAGATACGTCAATATTATTTCAAACAAGATGGTATCCTTTACCGGCGAAGCAACTTGAATTCTGATCATTGGAGGCTATGTATACCCAAACACGTAGTGAATGAATTAATAAGATACGTTCACGTGAGCTATGCTCATTTTGGGCCACGTAAATGTTTACTAAAATTGCAAGAGAACGTCATCTTCGGTAACTTGGCACGAAAAGTACGATCAATTGTAAAATCTTGCGATCTCTATCAAAAAACTAAAGTGTCTACGATTCAGCACAAAGGTTTCATGCATAGCATTATACCTCAAAATCCTGGTGAAATTTCAACTCTCGATCTGTATGGACCGCTACCCAGATCAAAAGGGAATTTTACTCAAATTTTGGTTGTGATGGACGTCTTTTCGAAATATGTACGCCTTTACCCACTCAGGAAAGCCAGCAGTAAGATCATAACCAAGAAACTCAGGGAAGAATACTTCGTAAATATTGTCAAGCCAGAGTGCATTTTATCGGACAATGGTCCACAATCTCGCTCACACTTACGGAAAGATTTTATTAATGATAAAGGTATTCGGCACATTGCAATTTCGTCTTTCAGACCCGCGTCCAACCCGACTGAACGTCAAATACGTGAACTCGGACGTTTATTTCGTGCACATTGTGGGAGGAAACATAAAAGATGGATAGAACGATTGACAGATTTTGAAACAGTAATTAATAATTTGCCGCATGATTCAGCGGGATTGCCACATTCTCTTTGGAAAGAAAGCTGACAGTATCTCTCATGAATACATTTCCTTTCCGCAACAAAAGGAAATTACGCAAGAGGAGCACTTTAAAATCGCGTTGGAGACGATGAAGAAACGAGCAGAAGAACGAAAGCTGGCACATGACAAGATAGTGAAGCCCATTACGTACAAAGTCAGTGATTTAGTACTTATTCGAACTCATACGAAATCATCAAGTGCAAATGAAGAGATAAAAAGGTTTCATCACTACTACAGAGGACCATTCAAAATTAGAAAACTTGTTCACCCTAATTCGGTTGAAATTGGAATGGTGCAGTCCGGTCAGTATCATAGCCTACAACATGTAGAAAACATTAGACCGTAGAAAACATTAGACCGTATCATCTATAAGAAGTGTTGCAAGACAAGAGATGCTCTGTAAAAAAAAAAAAAAAAAAAAAAAAAAAAAATGAACATTGTGTTATTTGTGAACATATCATTTTGCCTGTGTGAAAATAAATGGACAATAGTCGGCAGCTATTGTGTTAGTTATAGTGGACAGTAGTAGGTAGCTGCTGTGAGCTAGATACAATGAGTTTTAAGCATTTTATGCCGTCACGTAAACATTGTGCAGTGCTTGAGTCAGAGACACGTCTATAAGCAACAATAGGAACGCGTGGCGCGTGTGTTGTGGTTACTACAGACTGATTGACGTGCGCGCACAGTGTATTTTGTTTCCCCACTGCCTTAATTCCGTTTTGTATGTTGGCGAGCCGTTGTGGTGCCACCGACGTGAAGCGATGCGCGCGCAGTGCGGTCATCATATGTTACAACTGCAGTAGAGGATGTACCAACCCCTACGAGGACCTAGCACGCAGCGCGACTGTCGCCTATTCCAGCGCTGCGCTAGCCTGTCAGGTTGGCGAGCTGTGTGGAACGCGAAACCATGGAAAGCTTACGTCAGCGGCCAGCTGATCAACAACAACAACAAGCTTCACGGCGCGGGAGTCGCTGTTATGACGCTGTAACTACAATTCCACCAACTTGCAGAGACAACGAGTCTACAGTTCCCGGCGGCTTCGAGGCCACAGCCCTATAATTAATCGAAAGCTACGAATACGTTTGTTTTACATCGCATCATATAGGGAAGTGAAAAAGCAGAGTAAACAGTGAAAGTGTTATTGTTATTGTGGTGGTATATCCCCGGCGGCATCGATGCCACAGCCCAGTGCGTAGTGAACCAGCATGTTTGCATGTGATTTACGACTCGACATATAGGCAGGGACCTAAAGCAGAGTAATTAGATATGAAGTGCTACGTAAAAAAAAAAGTGTTTTCCAAGGTGATTATTTGTTTACGGATTACTATCTAAGGTATGTGCCTTTTGTCAAATTTCTTCTCTTACTAACCCTGTAAACTGTGTGCCATAAATATAACAGTATCGCATTTTCAAAATATGCTGCCACTTGGAGTGTTAATTTACGTGGGGTAGTAATAGAATATTTTCCTGTCAATACTGTGTAGTAGTTAGAGTAGTCTGTTTATTATTTTGTTTATTTTTTGAACACATTCATTCAGTTAGGCCTATGTTTCTATTCATTCAATACAGTGACTATCTGATCATTTAATTCATTACAAAAAAATATTCATGAACAAGCTAATAGACACTTGTTATTCGTGTATCACAGTTAGCCATACTATTTATTTGGGACGTTACAGCATTGTGTTTCATGTTGCTATGTTAATTCAATGACATTATGCAGTATGCACAAGCATTTGCGATTAACCTGACTTATCTTGTTGCTAATTAGTGAGTTATTTAATGATATAATTTGATTAATGTACTGTGATTAAGTGATACTTGAATTTCTTAAACACCAATTTCCTTACACAAATGAGAATTATTCTTAATGACTTGAGGTTCTCCACTAATAAGCAAATAGTTTTGACTAAATAATGTAATTTTTCATTTTCTTTCTTTTTTGTCTTTCTATATATTTTTCTGCTTTAATATTCAAATCTAATATCGCTATTAAATTTTTTCATATTAAAGTATTATTTTGGTGGGGATATGTAAGGCTACAGTACCCTTACATAGTATCGATTATGTACTATGCGGAGATCACACATGGTTTAAGCAAAGACTGCAGTGCGAGTGGGTAAACAGTAGTCGAGTGTTGGAGTCCATGGGTGGAAGACGGGTGTAAAATGCTAGAGAGAGGTGGCTCGGTAGCGAGGCTAGAGATGAGTGGCAGAATGGCACACAGTGTTTGATGTTCATAAATGTTTATAAATTGAGTGATTTAATTAATAAATTCCAGCAGAAAGGAGATGTTATCATTTAGTAGTTTTCACAATAACGGAAGTGGACAACAATGAGTCTCATGACAAGGAGGAAAGATATATATTATGCTAAAATAATTAAAATATAACTTCACCTACAGCGTATGCAAATAATATAGTTCGGTGTGAAAGGGGGGGGGGGGGGGGTGTTACGCCTGTAATAGGGAATGGTCACAGCCAGAAGGGTCAGTGTGCTTCCAATGTGTGGAACAAGCAGGAAATCTTCCACGGAGACGTAATCGTGCTTTCTACAGCCAACTGAGCGAGTTTGAAAGGGGTCAAAAAGTGGAGGGATGGTTGTTTCGGAGAATAGCCACACAATTTAGATGTGCTGCATCATTTGTGCAACAACGTTGGTATCAGTGATCATGTGGACATTCTCACACTCATAGACAAGTTTCTAGACATCCACGCAGCACAGACGCCCGCCAGGATCGCCATTTTATAAGGGCAGCTACCACACTACAGATTAGAGGGCTTGTGATCCCAGGCGTCTCAACAGTAATTGTTGGGAACCGGTTATTAGCAGTGGAACTGTGGGTACTCACTCCTCTAGTCCGTCTTCCTCTCGCCCCACAGCATTGACATGCTTCAGTCTGGAACCGCGCGACTGCTAAGGTCGCAGGTTAGAATCCTGCCTCGGGCATTGATGTGTGTGATGTCCTAGATTAGTTAGGTTTAAGTAGTTCTAAGGTCTAGGGGACTGGTGACCTCAGATGTAGAGTCCCATAGTGCTCAGAGCCATTTGATCCATCGACATGCACGGCTCGATTGGTGCCGTCAGAGGATCACTTGGAAAATGGAATGGTGCGCCATGGTCTTCAGCGATGATAGTCGATTCTACCTCGTTGTTTATTCATACGACGTAGACCTGGTGGGTACTGTCCCATAGAGTGCATTAGCCCGAGACTCTCTGGTCCCACCTCAGGTATCATGGTTTGGGCTGCGATTAGCTACAACTCCCATTCACCTTTGGCGTTTCTGGACGGGATGCTGACCAGCGCTCGGTACGTGCATAATATTGTCAGACCCGATCTTTTGCCGTTCTCGCAACAGAAACGTGATGTGTTATTCCAATAGGATAATGCTGGCTTACATACTGTCGGTGAAACTCAACACGCTCTGTAAGACGTGCAGCAACTTTCTTGGTCAACACAGTATCTGAACTTGTCTGCAATCGAGCACGTGTGGGATATGATGGCATGAGAAGTGACAAAACTACGTGAACAGGTCAAGCAGGCGTAGCATAACGCATCCCAGGACGGTATTCGCCATCTGTACGATCGACTGCATGCCAATGTCAGCGCCTCCACTGCCGCCTATGGAGGATACATCACGTACTGATACGGGTGTTTCAGCATGGGTCGACACCTGGTACCTCGGAACTGCTTGTGCTATTGATCTGTAAATGTAATTATTTCATGTAGTCCACATGTACTGTTGCAACAATAAATCTTTGGCAGTGTACATAAGTGAATCTTTTAAATTATGCATATCTTTAATAGTGGATCATTTCTTTGTGGGGTATAAATACATCTGCCAAGCAGTTGACTAAGTGGTGGAACGAAGGAATAGCATATCCGCATTCCTCCACGTTGATGAACCATATGGCTAGCACGGTTCCTGAAGGGATGTTCAGCGTCCTGGACAGTATTGCCTCATGCCAGAAGGTAGGAGCGCCTGCAGCTGTTGAGGTACTTGGCTGGTAGATCACAGACTGCGACCCTCAGTACCCAGAACTCGGCGCTCACATCTACAGCATTGGGCACTGGCTTTAGTCTTTGGTGTTACAATGTCTTGCACGCGGTCATGATTGCATGGTCAATGAGGAATACTACCGCCTACGTGAAGCAATTCGAAGAAAGTGACCAGACTTGTGGCAAAACCACTCGTGGAAATCACTTCGCGATAATGCTCCCGTTCACACCTCAATGCTTCTTCGTCATCCTTTGGTTAAAAAAATGTCCACTGCGACTTCTGTCTACTGTCGAGGCTGAAGAGGACCGTGAAAGGATGTCATTTTGCCACCACTGATGAGCTATAACAGAATCACTGAAGGAGCTGAACACCCGTGACTAAAAGTGAGTACAGGCGTGCTTTCAAAATTGGAAAAGGAGCTGGTAGAAGTGTATTATATATGAGGGGGATTACTTTGAAGGGAATAAACTTGATGTTGGATAAATAAATATTCCTTAAGTAAAACAAAAATTTCCATTTATTTTTTGGTCACTCCATTTATGTGTAGTGCGTAAGTCTGCCAGCAGCATGGGCAAAAGTTACGAGAGTGGTTTCGATGCTATGTCCATATATCCATGTTTCGCCAACTGTTATAACTTTCCTGCGTTGACTTATAAATTTATCGTGTACGATTGTGATTATTATATGTTTCATAGGAGCAAATACCTCCCCCCCATGAACCATGGACCTTGCCGTTGGTGGGGAGGCTTGCGTGCCTCAGCGATACAGATAGCTGTACCGTAGGTACAACCACAACGGAGGGGTATCTGTTGAGAGGCCAGACAAACGTGTGGTTCCTGAAGAGGGGCAGCAGCCTTTTCAGTAGTTGCAAGGGCAACAGTCTGGATGATTGACTGATCTGGCCTGTATTAATAACCAAAACGGCCTTGCTGTGCTGGTACTGCAAACGGCTGAAAGCAAGGGGAAACTACGGCCGTAATTTTTCCCGAGGGCATGCAGCTTTACTGTATGATTAAATGATGATGGCGTCCTCTTGGGTAAAATATTCCGGAGGTAAAATAGTCCCCCATTCGGATCTCCGGGCGGGGACTACTCAAGAGGATGTCGGTATCAGGAGAAAGAAAACTGGCGTTCTACGGATCGGAGCGTGGAATGTCAGATCCCTTAATCGGGCAGGTAGGTTAGAAAATTTGAAAAGGTAAATGGATAGGTTAAAGTTAGATATAGTGGGAATTAGTGAAGTTCGGTGGCAGGAGGAACAAGACTTTTGGTCAGGCGAATACAGGGTTATAAACACAAAGTCAAATAGGGGTAATGCAGGAGTAGGTTTAATAATGAATAGGAAAACAGGAACGCGGGTAAGCTACTACAAACAGCATAGTGAACGCATTATTGTGGCCAAGATAGACACGAAGCCCACACCTACTACAGTAGTACAAGTTTATATGCCAACTAGCTCTGCAGATGACGAAGATATTGAAGAAATGTATGATGAAATAAAAGAAATTATACAGATAGTGAAGGGAGACGAAAATTTGATAGTCATGGGTGACTGGAATTCGAGTGTAGGAAAAGGGAGAGAAGGAAACGTAGTAGATGAATATGGATTGGGGCTAAGAAATGAAAGAGGAAGCCGCCTGGTAGAATTTTGCACAGAGCACAACTTAATCATAGCTAACACTTGGTTTAAGAATCATGATAGAAGGTTGTATACATGGAAGAACCCTGGAGATACTAAAAGGTATCAGATAGATTATATAATGGTAAGACAGAGATTTAGGAACCAGGTTTTAAATTGTAAGACATTTCCAGGGGCAGATGTGGACTCTGACCACAATCTATTGGTTATGACGTGTAGATTAAAACTGAAGAAACTGCAAAAAGGTGGGAATTTAAGGAGATGGGACCTGGATAAACTGAAAGAACCAGAGGTTGTACAGAGTTTGAGGGAGAGCATAAGGGAACAATTCACACGAATGGGAGAAAGAAATACAGTAGAAGAAGAATGGGTAGCTTTGAGGGATGAAGTAGTGAAGGCAGCAGAGGATCAAGTAGGTAAAAAGACGAGGGCTAGTAGAAATCCTTGGGTAACAGAAGAAATACTGAATTTAATTGATGAAAGGAGAAAATATAAAAATGCAGTAAATGAAGCAGGCAAAAAGGAATACAAACGTCTCAAAAATGAGATCGACAGGAAGTGCAAAATGGCTAAACAGGGATGGCTAGAGGACAAATGTAAGGATGTAGAGGCTTATGTCACTAGGGGTAAGATAGATACTGCCTACAGGATAATTAAAGAGACCTTTGGAGAAAAGAGAACCACTTGTATGAACATCAAGAGCTCAGATGGAAACCCAGTTCTAAGCAAAGAAGGGAAAGCCGAAAGGTGGGCGCTGCCGGCCGCGGTGGTCTAGCGGTTCTAGGCGCGCAGTCCGGAACCGCGCGACTGCTACGGTCGCAGGTTCGAATCCTGCCTCGGGCATGGATGTGTGTGATGTCCTTAGGTTAGTTAGGTTTAAGTAGTTCTAAGTTCTAGGGGACTGATGACCACAGATGTTAAGTCCCATAGTGCTCAGAGCCCGAAAGGTGGAAGGAGTATATAGAGGGTCTATACAAGGGCGATGTACTTGAGGACAATATTATGGAAATGGAAGAGGGTGTAGATGAAGCTGAAATGGGAGATACGATACTGCGTGAAGAGTTTGACAGAGCACTGAAAGACTTGAGTCGAAACAAGGCCCCCGGAGTAGACAATATTCCATTGGAACTACTGACGGCCTTGGGAGAGCCAGTCCTGACAAAACTCTACCATCTGGTGAGCAAGATGTATGAAACAAGCGAAATACCCTCAGACTTCAAGAAGAATATAATAATTCCAATCCCAAAGAAAGCAGGTGTTGACAGATGTGAAAACTACCGAACTATCAGTTTAATAAGCCACAGCTGCAAAATACTAACACGAATTCTTTGCAGACGAATGGAAAAACTAGTAGAAGCCGACCTCGGGGAGGATCAGTTTGGATTCCGTAGAAATACTGGAACACGTGAGGCAATACTGACCTTACGACTTACCTTAGAAGAAAGATTAAGGAAAGGCAAACCTACGTCTCTAGCATTTGTAGACTTAGAGAAAGCTTTTGACAATGTTGGCTGAAATACTCTCTTTCAAATTCTAAAGGTGGCAGGGGTAAAATACAGGGAGCGAAAGGCTATTTACAATTTGTACAGAAAGCAGATGGCAGTTATAAGAGTCGAGGGACGTGAAAGGGAAGCAGTGGTTGGGAAGGGAGTAAGACAGGGTTGTAGCCTCTCCCCGATGTTATTCAATCTCTATATTGAGCAAGCAGTAAAGGAAACAAAAGAAAAATTCGGAGTAGGTATTAAAATCCATGGAGAAGAAATAAAAACCTTGAGGTTCGCCGATGACATTGTAATTCTGTCAGAGACAGCAAAGGACTTGGAAGAGCAGTTGAACGGAATGGAGGGCGTCTTGAAGGGAGGATATGAGATGAACATCAACAAAAGCAAAACGAGGATAATGGAATGTAGTCGAATTAAGTCGGGTGATGTTGAGGGTATTAGATTAGGAAATGAGGCACTTAAAGTAGTAAAGGAGTTTTGGTATTTGGGGAGCAAAATAACAGATGATGGTCGAAGTAGAGAGGATATAAAATGTAGACTCGCAATGGCAAGGAAAGTGTTTCTGAAGAAGAGAAATTTGTTAACATCGAGTATAGATTTAAGTGTCAGGAAGTCATTTCTGAAAGTTTTTGTATGGAGTGTAGCCATGTATGGAAGTGAAACATGGACGATAAATAGTTTGGACAAGAAGAGAATAGAAGCTTTCGAAATGTGGTGCTACAGAAGAATGCTGAAGATTAGATGGGTAGATCACATAACTAATGAGGAGGTACTGAATAGGATTGGGGAGAAGAGGAGTTTGTGGCACAACTTGACCAGAAGAAGGGATCGTTTGGTAGGACATGTTCTGAGGCACCAAGGGATCACCAATTTAGTATTGGAGGGCAGTGTGGAGGGTAAAAATCGTAGGGGGAGACCAAGAGATGAATACACAAGCAGATTCAGAAGGATGTAGGTTGCAGTAGGTACTGGGAGATGAAGAAGCTTGCACAGGATAGAGTAGCATGGAGAGCTGCATCAAACCAGTCTCAGGACTGAAGACCACAACAAAAACAACAACAGGAGCAAAAAAATGATAGGAGGAAAAATATTCTGCAAAACCGTCTATCATAATTCCATTAAGTGTACCAAACATACAATTAACTAGTCATGTATACCCACTAAGATTGTAAACAGTGTCACGTATCTGAGCCGTGACTTCCTGCGATGCTCTTGGCAGGGTAGTTTCTCTGTCGAAGTTGCGGCGTGCTGGTTGGCTAGCGCCGTCTATTTAGGACGGCCGCGGCTCACGAGTAGAGAGTTGGTCGGGGGCAGTGACGGAGACACGGCCGGCGGCAGTGACAGAGGAAAGACAGCGCACGGAGCATCGCGTGTTGTCACTCGGCTCTTGGTGTTCTGCGAGGACGCACGGTGTTGACATTCCGGCGCCGGGGTCTGGCGGTGAGCGGAACTGGAGTCCGGAAGCAGTCACCGGTCAACACAGGCTGTGTTTAAGAGTCGTGTCTATCTCGAAACCGGAGGAGAGCGCGGGTGTTTACCCTAGCATGCATGTTAACGGCGAGCTCCTGTACTGCCTTTGAATTGTTAGCTGTTTTGTGGTGGAATTTTTGGATGTGATTGCTCCCTGTACCCACTTTGATTTTCGCTAGTCATTCCTTAAACCACTTGGATGTGAATCCGGGATACTTGGAATTGCAAGACGACGTAACTGCGCCGTGCCCTGGTTCCGTTGCATTTATCTTGAATTACAAGTGTTGCCGATATTCAGCGATTCTTTTTTATTATTGTTGTTAATAAGTTAAGTGGTCTACTTTATGAATCAAAGTTTATTCTCTGCATAAAACTTCAGCCGCTAATTTAAACTGGAATTGCAAACTTCTTTCTTGCTGGCAACTATGACAGTAACAATTTTGCGCCCTCAAACGGTGCTTTGGTATTTAAAGTTGTGTGCGGATTGTCTGGTTATTGTCACATTGAGCTAGTTGAGTTTATAAATTTAGGAAGTGAAATTTCACGTCATTGGAGATTGTTTAACAGTAACTGAGGTTGTCACACTATAACGTTTAACATCTCGTCCTACATTTGGCGCTATCCAGTGCTTGGCTGCTAGTTTTAGTATTCTAGTGAACTGTGTATTAATAATGGATTTGTGTGCTCTAGAATCCGTTATTGATGTGCGCAGGCCTTCATGCTTGTTGTTGTTGTTGTTGTTGTGGTCTTCAGTCCTGAGACTGGTTTGATGCAGTTCTCCATGCTACTCTATCCTGTGCAAGCTTCTTCATCTGCCAGTACCTACTGCAACCTACATCCTTCTGAATCTGCTTAGTGTATTGATCTCTTGGTCTCCCTCTACGATTTTTACCCTCCATGCTGCCCTCCAGTACTAAATTGGTGATCCCTTGATGCCTCAGAACATGTCCTACCAACCGATCCCTTCTTCTAGTCAAGTTCTGCCACAAATTCCTCTTCCGCCCAATTCTATTCAATACCTCCTCATTAGTTATGTGATCTACCCATCTAGTCTTCAGTATTCTCCTGTAGCACTGCTTGTTGTTGTCACTTAATCTCGCGAGCACGGAGTTCGGACGCGAGGCTGATATGAACGCCAAACGTAGAGAACGTGCTCATTGCTGTGTAGATCTTCCAGGCTACCATAACATCATATTACCAAATGTTTTCCATAATATTTAATTCACGTATTTATGAGATCTTGCCATATGAGTATTTTTGAAACTTAATAGCTTTTACAAATTGTTGTTTTTCATATTCACAAGGCCTCATAATTTACTTAATTTCACAACTAGTGAGCTCAGATCTGCAGTTACGTTAGTTATATTTGCGTAAAGTAATTTATTAAAGTTGAAGCCACAAGGCTGTTTTTCTTTTAAAATTTTTTGAATTATTGTCATTGCTTTTATATAATTCAATAATGGGTGTAGATCGCCGCAATTTGCAAATGCTAATTAATCATTGTGTTGTTACCAGTACTCTGTTCTAATTAACGTGGTGAAAATAAATTTTGGTTTCCTCAAATGGGGTCAGCATTCCGCTCCAGTAGCCCATGTGCCCTACTTACCAATCCAATGCCTTATCAGTATCATTATATTATCTCTTACTTTATCACTTGGGACTGTGAAGGATGACTGTAAATTCGCTCGTAAACCTGTATGTTCGTAATATAAAATGTGTTTTTAGATCCATCATCATGCCTAAATTTATTTGTACCGTAAGAATGTTTTTTTTAAACTCTTCCTTCTGAGATAGGAACTGATAATTTCGTAATATTGTCTATATGAACGCCATTCCTTGTATTCAGTTTCATTTTCTTTGAAAACACACTCAGAAAAGAAAAATAAGTTGGACGCATGCTACACTTTTCGAAATCAAACTTTTCTTTCGTTCTGTACTGCAACATTTTCTCAATAATCTCCATTGGTTAAACGATTTTTCCAGTAACACAGTTCTTCTAAGAAAGTTAACGGAAGGCAAACTTCATGTAAATACAAACGCTCCATGGAGGGGTCCCAAGCCACATCTGCATTCGGTGGTGTCCGGGAACGCAGATTTCGTTTTCATATCATGTTGTTAGCGCACATTGATGAGGTACAGGGGAGTGAGTAGTAACAAACAACCAATGGTCATAATTAATGCGCTCAAAGGGTCGATAATCAAAAATTATTTTTATTGCTGGCAATGTATTGTGTCAAAGGCATCTTCCTTGAATGCAAGTCTGTTTAGATGGTACCTATAAGCTGCAGACACAAATGAACAAGAAGAGTGGAATGTAATCTCTGGTTCCTTCTGCAAAATGATAGTAATTGCACTTACCACGGAATCATAGTTCGTCACATACCGAACAGTGGTTTGGGTGTATGGCTGTAGATATGAAGGTGCTAAGAGACAGCTTCGTAAAAGCACTAATATTTACTGGTTAGGCTTTCATATCTTGCCAACATAAAATCTCGTTTAGTAACAAAGACAGTACTGTGTTCGTTAGCTAAACACTACCAGTCCGTGAAACAGCAAGAGGCATGTTTTCGAAAAGAATAATACTGCTTACACAGCACAGTCAAGTAGTAACATAGTAAATTCCAAATGTTCAGTTCCGCAGTTAGCAAGTAAGCTGATGAGTGATAGATAACAAGGCAGTATACAGGGTGTTTGGAAATTCCGTTACAAACTTCTCGAAGACTGGTAGAGGGTAGTGAGTACACAATATTTTGAACAGGAACCCATGTCCGGAAACGTACCGTTTCCGTGCCACAATCATTTAAAAGCATCTTGGTTACTCGGCCATTTTTATAAGTAATTTACATGCCGCAACCCAGTGCATCACTTGTTTTACAATTCCACTCTTTAATAACCAAAGAAACAAAAAGAAAACTTAGTGTTCACAAATACTCTTCCAATTCGGACGCGCGACGTCTCGTTGGTGCACCACAGTCACGTCTGCTGACGGTGAAGTTACCCTTTCTCGAAGCCGTTGGGCGATTGTGGCGAAAAGTGCATGCGATGGAGTCGGACGTCGGGCATAACGATCTTGATAAAGGCGGCGAGCTGCTCTTTCCTTAGCATGGCCTCCACCGTAGAGAATGATCATGTCGGTGTACTCTGCAAACATGTAGTCAACCATGTTGCTCTAGCACTCATAGGCATGTGGGTGGGGCTCGAATCAGGTCATAGAGGAAGGACAGACTT
This sequence comes from Schistocerca cancellata, assembly GCF_023864275.1. Lineage (NCBI taxonomy): Eukaryota > Metazoa > Arthropoda > Insecta > Orthoptera > Acrididae > Schistocerca > Schistocerca cancellata. Next base: position 459,668,080 of record NC_064632.1, read on the forward strand.
CAAATGACATCAGCCGATCAGACGTAAGCACCGCTCACTATGACTATCTTGGTGCTTACTTACATCTTAAACATGAATTCAAGCGGACTTAGCACGGAAACGGTACGCTTCCGCACATGTGTTCCATTTAAAATATTGTCTACTCAGTCCCCTGCACAAGTCCTAGAAGTTTGTAACGGAAATTTCCGAAAACCCTATAGATGTAGATACCATGCTGATCGTATAACAAACAACTGAAATCATAAATATGCTCGTACTCTAAATCGTAAAGGCAGAAGGAATAACTTGTATTACACACGTCTTCCAGACAAACCAGATAAGACAATACGTGAGGAGACGACAGGACTAAGAAAACTGGCTTTTGCTCAGGACAGTGTGTCAGGTCATGAAGCAGTCTTGACATTAGGGAAACTCAGGAACACGAAGTGGAAGTTTATCCACCTTTCACCCTATTGCTTCGGTTTGGCATTCCCTGAATTTCACCTACCCCTGTGGTGAACAGGGAAACGTTAGGAGTATACTCAAGAGTTATGGTAGCTGTAGATGAGTATGTGGACACCTTTCGCAATCTACTCACTATTTGGTGTGGAGTGACCTAGAATTGGATCAGAAAAACAATATATTGTTCGTCTTCTACGTGGTAACAACTATTATCTGTCTGTTGCAACCGAATGTTTATTTTGCTTTCAACCAAGTTCATATTAGGCATCAGCAGAGGTTTATAGAAATTTTTAACTACCGGCTGAAAACCCAGCATTGCTCGGATAATCATTTTGTCAACTTACTATTAGAAACAAAAACTGAAAATGGACTGTATTTTTAGCGTAGTGGCGAAAAAATGCCTTTCCATGTATTCTTGAAAACACGTTTTAAATTATGAAACAGTCGTAAAAAGAAATATGCATAATGTAAAATATATAAAGAGCGCCTACAGTATCCAAATTAAGGAACGTGCAGGGTGTTTCAAAAATGACCGGTATATTTGAAACGGCAATAAAAACTAAACGAGCAGCGATAGAAATACACCGTTTGTTGCAATATGCTTGGGACAACAGTACATTTTCAGGCGGACAAACTTTCGAAATTACAGTAGTTACAATTTTCAACAACAGATGGCGCTGCAAGTGATGTGAAAGCTATAGAAGACAACGCAGTCTGTGGGTGCGCCATTCTGTACGTCGTCTTTCTGCTGTAAGCGTGTACTGTTCACAACGTGCAAGTGTGCTGTAGACAACATGGTTTATTCCTTAGAACAGAGGATTTTTCTGGTGTTGGAATTCCACCACCTAGAACACAGTGTTTTTGCAACAAGACGAAGTTTTCAACGGAGGTTTAATGTAACCAAAGGACCGAAAAGCAATACAATAAAGGATCTGTTTGAAAAATTTCAATGGACTGGGAATGTGACGGATGAACGTGCTGGAAAGGTAGGGCGACCGCGTACGGCAACCACAGAGGGCAACGCGCAGCTAGTGCAGCACGTGATCCAACAGCGGCCTCGGGTTTCCGTTCGCCGTGTTGCAGCTGCGGTCCAAATGACGCCAACGTCCACGTATCGTCTCATGCGCCAGAGTTTACACCTCTATCCATACAAAATTCAAACGCGGCAACCCCTCAGCGCCGCTACTATTGCTGCACGAGAGACATTCGCTAACGATATAGTGCACAGTATTGATGACGGCGATATGCATGTGGGCAGCATTTGGTTTACTGACGAAGCTTATTTTTACCTGGACGGCTTCGTCAATAAACAGAACTGGCGCATATGGGGAACCGAAAAGCCCCATGTTGCAGTCCCATCGTCCCTGCATCCTCAAAAAGTACTGGTCTGGGCCGCCATTTCTTCCAAAGGAATCATTGGCCCATGTTTCAGATCCGAAACGATTACTGCATCACGCTATCTGGACATTCTTCGTGAATTTGTGGCGGTACAAACTACCTTCGACGACACTGCGAACACCTCGTGGTTTATGCAAGATGGTGCCCGGCCACATCGCACGGCCGACGTCTTTAATTTCCTGAATGAATATTTCGATGATCGTGTGATTGCTTTGGGCTATCCGAAACATACAGGAGGCGGCGTGGATTGGCTTCCCTATTCGCCAGACATGAACCCCTGTGACTTCTTTCTGTGGGGACACGTGAAAGACCAGGAGTACCGCCAGAATCCAGAAACAATTGAACAGCTGAAGCAGTACATCTCATCTGCATGTGAAGCCATTCCGCCAGACACGTTGTCAAAGGTTTCGGGTAATTTCATTCAGAGACTACGCCATATTATTGCTACGCATGGTGGATATGTGGAAAATATCGTACTATAGAGTTTCCCAGACCGCAGCGCCATCTGTTGTTGAAAATTGTAACTACTGTAATTTCGAAAGTTTGTCTGCCTGAAAATGTACTGTTGTCCCAAGCATATTGCAACAAACGGTGTATTTCTATCACTGCTCGTTTAGTTTTTATTGCTGTTTCAAATATACCGGTCATTTTTGAAACACCCTGTAGCATGCAAAATACAAATTCTCTGTAATGTGTATATGATACAAAACTTGATTCTAAGCGATATTTCTAGTTACATGTCCAGGTAGTTGGGCGCAGCTGCTTCGCATGTTTACAACGTGATTTTGTAAACGTCTCTATGACAACACCTCTTCACACATTTTGTGATCAAAGTATCTGGACACCTGGCGGAAAATGATTTACAAGTTCGTAGCCCCCTCCATCGGTAATGCTGGAATTCAATATGGTGTTGGTCCAGCCTTAGCCTTGATGACAGCTACCACTCTCACAGGCATACGTTCAATCAGGCGCTGGAAAGTTTCTTGCGGAATGGTAGCCCATTCTTCATGGAGTGGTGCTCTAAGGAGAGGTATCGATGTCGGTCGGTAAGGCCTGCCACGAAGCCGGCGTTCCAAAACATCCCAAAGGTGTTCTATAGGATTCAGGTCAGGACTCTGTGCAGGCTAGTCTATTACAGGGATGTTACTGTCGTGTAACCACTCCGCCACAGACAGTGCATTATGAACATCGTCTTGAAAGATACAGTCGCCATCCCCGAATTGCTCTTCAACAGTGAGAAGCAGGAAGGTGCTTAAAACATCAGCGTAGGCTTGTGCTGTGATAGTGATACGCAAAACAAAAGGATTGTAAGCCTCCTCCATGAAATACACGACCACACCGTAACACCACCGCCTCCGAATTTTACTGTTGGCACTACACACGCTGGCAGACGACGTTAGCCGAGCATTCGCCATACCCACACACTGCCATCGGATCGTCACACTGTGTACCGCAATTCGTCACAACGTTTTTCCACTGTTCAATCGTCCAATGTTTATGCTCCTAGGGAGGCTTCGTTTGGCATTTACCGGCGCGATGTGTGGCTTATGAGCAGCCGCTCGACCATGAAATACAAGTTTTCTCACCTCCCGCGTAACTGCCATAGTACTTGCAGTGGATCTTGATGCAGTTTGGAATTCCTGTGTGATGGTCTTGATAGATGTCTGCCTATTACACATTACGACCCTCTTCAAATGTTGGCGGTCTCTGTCAGTGAACAGACGAGGTCGAAAATGGTTCAAATGGCTCTGAGCACTATGGGACTTAACATCTATGGTCATCAGTCCCCTATAACTTAGAACTACTTAAACCTAACTAACCTAAGGACACCACACACATCCATACCCGAGGCAGGATTCGAACCTGCGACCGTAGCAGTCGCGCGGTTCCGGACTGAGCGCCTAGAACCGCTAGGCCACCGCGGCCGGCGCAGACGAGATCGGCCTGTGCGCTTTTGTGCTGTACGTGTCGATTCACGTTCCCATTTCATTATCACCCCGGAAACAGTGGACCTGACCACGTTCGAAGTCCATGAGTTCTGCAGAGCGCCCCATCCTGCCATCTCACGATGTCTAATGACTACTGAGGTCGCTGATATTGAGTACCTGGCAGTAGGTTGCACGACAATACGCCCAATATGAAAAACGTATGTTTTCGGGGTGTCCGGATACGTTTTATCACATAGTATAGCTCTTTAGACGGTTATTGTCACCTACAGCCGTTTGCACCTCGCAGTTGAAAGCTGTCGAAAGTGCTACCAGGTGTCAGGGATTTCCTTAAGCTGACTCTGTTGTAAGAGTGCCTTAGTAGTAAAGAATAAATGTATTAAAAGTTCATGCATGAAGCGGTATTTTTTTTTTTTTTTTTTTTTTTTGCATATCAATGTTTACGATGCAATATCACTTTCTTGCTCTATGTGTCGCACAATGATATATTTGTGTAGCTACATTCAGGCGCGAATGTGTTTACTGTCAGCGAAAGATGTTGCGAATGGAGTTATCAGCAAATAAGTAATAAATTTAAAGGTATTCCATAATTCGGTAGTTTTTCACGCCTATCACTGTTTAGGTCATATCTCCTGAACTAAAAGTGGCATCAACGATATAGTTTTGTAGGTGTATTTAGCAACATATTTGAATATTTATTGTAAATACGGGGTTATTCTGAATGATGGACCCATTTTCAGAAATTCGTATGTATTCAAGTACAAATCCAAAATGGACAAGCTTTATACCAATGAAAAGAGCAAGTTTCAAAGTTTTTGTCGGGCGGCGGCGGGCGCGCGGTGATGGTTTCAGAAGTGGGCGGTAGAGTTCGCGCGGTAATAGAGTCGTCAATCCTTTTCACTGCCAGTTGTGAGTGAAATGGCGACTGTGGAGCACAAGGTTTTCTGCGTTCTTGAGTTCGCGAAAAGGAAGTCGCAAATTGCAGTGCAGCGGTCATCTCGTACAAAATTCGGTGCTCAACTACCAACTCGCAAAAGCATTGGACGTTGGTTTAAGCAATTTGAACAGACTGGGAGTGTGTGCAAAGGAAAAAGCACAGGCCAACCGCGTGTGACAGAGGATGATGTCCGACAGATTGACGAAACTTTTGTGCGCAGTCCCAGTAAGTCTACCAGTAGAGCCAGTCGAGAACTTGAAATATCCAACCAACTATGTGGGAAGTTCTGAGACTGCGTTTACTGTACAAGTCCTGCAGATTACAATCTGTACAGGATCTAAACCCAAAAGACAAAGAGAAGCGTCTCGCATTTTGTGGTTATGTGCTAGCAACGATGGAGGATAAGGAATTTCTACAGGGTGTATTGTAAAATCCACATTCACCACTGAAGCACGAAAGAGACTTATAGAAGATCGACGTATTCTGTGTCGTATCCCATGCAAGGGTTTATGGACCATTTTTCTTTGCAACGGGAATCACGTACCTGGACATGTAATAACAGCTGGTCCCTCAAATTATGGAAGATTCCCAGGTCTTCGTTTTCCGACAGGGTGGAGGTCCACCCCATTGGCACCGTGATGTACGAGGCTTTTTGAATGACTCCCTTCCTCTGCACTGGATCGTTCGCAGGGAGCCTTGAGGACTTGGCTCTGCACTTCTGGCCACCGAGGTCTCCTGATCTCACATCCTGCAACTATTTCTCATGAGGTTATGTGAAAGAAGCTGTTGACATCCCTCCTCTACCAACCACGCTGAACGATCTGCGGAACCGGATCACTGCTGCTATGCACTCAGTAACAGCAGATATGCTTTCGCGTGTGTGGGACGAGTTTGGCGACCACGTCGATGTTTGCTGTACAGCCAAACGGTGGCCCCATTGGACATTTATAACATTTGTCAAATTTCTAATTATTGAAAAATTATTAAATCTAATTAATTACAAATTATTAAATTTACTACATTGATATCAAACATTATGAAATAAAAACTTCGAAACTTCCGCTTTTCACTGGCATAAAGCTTGTTCATTTTGTATTTGTCCCTGAATAAATACCAATATTTTGAAAATGGGTCCATCATTAAGGATAACCCCGTAGAATTAGCAGCACAGAAGCAATAAGTTCTAGCATCATGCATGATGCGGCAGTTTTTCACACACCTCATTGTTTATGACGTCACGTCTCTTGAACTAAGGATGATGGTCCTTACCACCACTGAGATTGTGGCCTGACAGTAAGCGATATTTGTACCAAAGTCGGTTGAAATCGGTCCCGTGGTTTAGGAGGATGGTTCAAATGGCTCTGAGCACTACGGGACTTAACTTCTGAGGTCATCAGTCCCCTAGAACTTAGAACTACTTAAACGTGACTAACCTAAGGACATCACACACATCCATGCCCGAGGCAGGATTCGAACCTGCGACCGTAGCGGTCGCGCGGTTCCAGACTGTAGCGCCTAGAACCGCTCGGCCACACCGGGCGGCTAAAGTTTAGGAGGAGGTAGGGAACATAGACACATACACACCAACATACATACATCTTTATAATATGTGCGAATATTCATTTTATTGTGTTTTCTCTGACATTTAGTGTTACCTGACAACATATTTACTCTATTTTATTATTTACAACAACACAGTTGTGTGCCGGACCGAGACTCCAACTCGAGACCTTTGCCTTTCGCGGGCAAGTGCTCTACGAACTGAACTACCCAAGCACAATTCACGACCCGTTCTCACAGCTTTAATTCCGCCAATACCTCGTCTCTTACCTTCCAAACGTCGCAGAAGCTTCCCTCCATACCTAAGCCATGTCTCCTAAGCCATGTCTCCGCAATATCCTTTCTTCCAGGAGCGCTAGTTCTGCAAGGTATGCAGGAGAGCTTCTGCGAAGTTTGGAAGGTAGGAGACGAGGTACTGGCGGAATTAAAGCTGTGAGGACGGCTCGTGAGTTGTGCTTGGATAGCTCAGTTGGTAGGGCACTTGTCCGCGAAAGGCAAAGGTCCAGAGTTCGAGTCTCGGTCCGGCACACAGTTTTAATCTGCCAGGATATTTCAATCTTGGAAGACAGGTGTGATTTAACATTTGATTTCATGTTTTCTATATATATTTTTTTGTGCGTGTGTACATTGGTTCTTGTGTAGGCATTTGGTGGACACAGCATAGGTTTCCAATCAATAGTATGTCGCAGTTATCATGTACATAATCTTTGTTGTTGCAATGGTTCGTTGTTTACCATTAAAAAAATTATAAGAAATGAGATAGCTAAAAATGAAACATGGGCACGCCAGTTTTCTGTCGCTCACATTGAATACTGATAGCTGCGGCCGTGGTTTCCATGTCTTTGACCTCTGCCTAGTAACGAGTCCACGCCGTCTCATAAGGCGGTGGGCCGGTTGACGGTCGGGCTCCGATTTAAGTCTGTGTGGTGGCTGGTTTGGGGAAGCAACCAAACTAATAGATGCAAGCCGCTCGGTGCCGCTGGTGAGCGGCATTGGCTGCGGCGTGTTTTCCGTGGCCATGCACAGCTGATTTCAGAGGCAGTGGCGGCCTGGCCGCGTGTTCGTTGCCGTCAGTCAGTAATCTGGGTTGTACCAGCGCTGCACCTTACATCACTGCGACGCTAACCGCAGCATGGAATGATCCTATTTCCTCAAAACGGTGCAAATATTAACGGCAAGCTTCAGCTTTGGTATTATCTGAAAGTTTCTGCCTGTTCCTTAAAGTATCTTGCTTTCCAGCTACTTGACTGCGTGCGCCTACTGCTATCTGGCATTAAGGTGTGGGTTCTGAAGTTGTCAAAAGTTTTTCCACTGCACTTGTTGGATCCACGCATTGCGAGTCGTCGTGTGGCTGTACAAGAATTTAAATGACGGATGAAGAACAACTAGTTACCCGCTATTGAAATTTATGTGACGTCCTGTGTTTTGTATGCTTGTTTTTGTGTGTCTCTCCAGTATTAATATGTATTTAATTTCTGTATTTCAGTGTCAAGGAAAGTGCACCATACCCGCTATATGAAGCATTACATAAACGGATCAACGTTATTTTATGTAAATGTAACGTCGCAAAAAAGGCGGAAAGTATAAAAATGTGCACTAATCTATTTTCACTGCAAATAACTTCATAACTAATTAACTTACGTACATTAATTTTATTAAATTTAATTACGATTTCATAAATATCATTTCAAAGATATAGCGGTAATCAGCCTGTGGCTCATTGCGATCGATTGTAATACCTTTTTTGTTGCTGTAGAAAGTAAGTGAAGAGAACTCCCCCTCGTATATCGCTCTCTCTTGTCTGATAGCCTTGGTACCGACAGGACGCATTATAGCTGCGTTCCTTGCATATCCGTAATCAATCTTTCTTTTGTGTAGACAAATCTGATGTAAGTGTCATGCATTAGCTTTAGAGGCGTTTGCAACTACATGTAAATTAATTAAGTCTCATGGGTTCTTATTTTAACAGTTCTCCTAACAGATAGAAGATACATGAAATGCTTTAATGTTTTACCAATAAGAGCTTAACGGATCGTGGGGTGGAGACGCAATGGCCGAATACAATTAATATTTCTCATTTATTCACTTGCAACTTGCTACAACGTCCCTAAGGTTAACTGCCGATCATTACGAAACGTTTTGCAAACTTGAATGCAAGAGCGCAACCTTAAAATGATCTGGCCACAGTCTACAAGCGAGGATCCCATTTCGCCCGTAAATAATAGATACCGGTCTGGCAAAACTGATGGTAGTACTAAAAGATGAAATCTTTTCTAAATTTTACTCCATTTTCTAGAAATCAGTTGGTCACTAACAAAAATGCATCCACCATCAACAATGGCCGTCTGCTCCAGTTAATTTTAACAGTTTCCCTTCTAGTGATTGATTTAAATTTCTACTTGAAACTGAACTTTAGTCATCTTGCGTGAGGAGATGCGTCAGATCGTTATACACTATGGCAGGTCTGTTGTCTGGTGTGTTGTTAGTGTGTTGTTCTGTTGTTTAATGTTCGTCAGTAGTATCCTAGTGGACGGCTGTCTCTTCCTGTTTAAGGGGCACTGCCACGCTTGTACTAGCGCCATTTGTGTGTAGCACCTGTGTATATTCTAATGTCCACATACAATACCATACTGCACCGCTGTCTTTTTCCTATTGCACGGGCTCCGCCACCCTGTTACTTGAGCTGTTTACGTGTCGGTCTATTTTAGGTTGTAATGTCTGTTAAAAGTACCTAGCGCTCGGGGTCTCGCTAAGTGTGTACTCGCGCGTTTCCGCATAGGACTCTGTTTAATATTCATACAGAGCAGTTGTTGCGGCATGTATCCGGGATTTGGATTGCTGGAGGTTATTTATCACAATTTCACTTGTAAAATCTGCTTGATCCTTTTTATAGGCTCTTAAGTTATGTGATCCGCAAGCATATGCCAGTGGCAAGAGTGTTAATGAATTTTATGTTGCACGATATACTCAGAATCATTATCATGACCGTACATGTATGATATCGTATCCTGGCTCGGGCCAATTATTACCATTCGTTTTCGTGAGCCATTTTAATGTGCGTGAATGTAGTGGATCATTAGGTGTAACTGTTCATTAATTTGTGTAGCTGGCCAGCTTAATAACAACATATGTCTCACTATAGCCTGGCGAATTCTTCTTTCACTGTATGTAACTTGATTAAGTTTGCATTTGCGCTGCTAATTGGCAAAGTTTGTCTGTTCTGTTTGTTTTTGGTGTAAGCTTTTATGTATTCCCTTCCGTAAAATTCTAAACTTACTCTCTGAAAACACTGGCTTTAAGGTTCTACTTGTTGATTGACTAGAAGTTCTTGTGGACGAGTGCCATGTAATTGTTTTATTAATACAGTCTGGAACCGCGCGACCGCTACGGTCGCAGGTTCGAATCCTGCCTCGGGCATGGATGTGTGTGATGTACCTAGGTTAGTTAGGTTTAAATAATTCTAAGTTCTAGGGGACTGGTGACCACAGCAGTTAAGGCCCATAGTGCTCAGAGCCATTTTTTTGTTTTATTAAATTGCGAGGAACCATTTTGCTTTCACCGTGCCTCATTTCGTAATCAAAGTTTATGAACTTTATTATTCAAGTTTTCCCCCCTAGAGCAGTGTATTTTACCGCTAAAGATTCACATTCAAATTGGACTGTATAGATGTAAACATGTTCTGTTTTGGTTTCGTCATTATTAATTGTGATAATATTAAGTTATTTTTCTAATGTGATAAAAAATTTAAATTATGCAAATGCGTGAGGTGAGGAACTATGTGCAACCTGTACATTCAAGTAAACATTGTTAGAAACCTTTTACTTTAATTTCGTCTTGCCCATTATTTATGTTGTCTAGTACCTTACGGTTAAAGACAAAACCGCAAATCAGAAGCAATGTTACCACTTTCGTCATTTGGCCGAGACAGTGCTTATATACTGGATGCCTCATCTCACTCGTTTACGTTATTCATTTGAAGTTTTATAAGTTCGTCCACTTGTATTATCATTTTATGGATTAATAATTCTTCATTACGATTAAAACACTAATTATTTGCTAATTAGCAAGCAGAGAAAGCGGCATTATCTTAATGACGTCAGATATGTAAAAAGTCGGCTTAATCAGTGGTCGCTAATTCGCTAATAACAAGGTGATACGTCACGATGAATCGGAATTTGTCTTTGTAAAGGCTTTTTAATGCAATGAATCCGTACAGTATATTGGACTTCATGTGATGAATTTAGAATAAACGCAGGTTCCATTATTGACCATGTGATACGCATCTAAGGCTTCTGCAATGGCGACCGCTCAATGGCATCAACGTATTAGCACCCTCCAGCTAAAAATCGTCGCTCACCATCGCAAAAACCTAAAAAGTATTTAAAAATCAATATCAGAAGAAGGGATGGTGAAAATATTAAATAAAACGTCATCTCTTACAAGATTGTATTATTATTCTGAGAAATATAAAACTAGAATGTTATACCATGTTATATTGCCCATTGGGACAGGAGACGCGCAAAAAAAGTATGATGTGGGAAGCCGAATCTGGTTCTTCAATCAACTGTTTTTAAACAAAAGCCAAACGACTATACAGAGTTCACATACTTTTTAAAGTGTTAAGTGCTAGGGCAGTCCGTGCAGTTGTGCAAAGCCACTGGGCCAGGATAGTGTACTGGCTAGCGCATCTGCCTAGTGAGCAGAAGGCATGGTTTTGATTCCCAGCTTGGTTCAAATTTTCTTTCGTCCCTTCAGTCTGCGTATACACATCTTAGATGTTTGATACTTGGAAAGGTCTCTGGTACCATATAATTTCAGTTGTTCATAATACTATCTGTGCGTTTATCAGGCTGCATAGGTTTTTATGTAATACGTATATTGTTCCGCTAAATTGCCACTGAAGTGGATATTCAAGGGTTAAGAGTATGCTAACATGTTTTCTCTCAGTATTTACTTTAAGTAATCATTATTAGCGCTGTAGACTTGTTTTTGAAGGCCTTAAACGTTACATGTATTCCATTTGTATTTCTTTCACCTTGCATCTTGTAAAAAATTTGTTTAAAATTGTCTACTTTCTCTGGCGGCAAAACAGCTCCCTGCATTTTCAAAAAATATTTAATTAATTAAAAAAAGAATTAAATTTCACACAACCACACAGAGAGCGCCTAATGACACACACCTACCTATCCACAGCCCACTCCCCCCCTCCCCCCTACCGTCCCCCAGACGCTAGATTCCTCTCTACTACCTCTGTCTACACTCGCTACAATACCTCACTCAAGCCTAGAGTAGGGTTATGTACAGTGAAATTTATAACTGTGTAATATAGTCGTGTGCTCACCTAGTGCCCTACACAAGAACTAATGAACAAATTAGAAACGTAGGAAACAGAAGTGATAAATGAAACACTGTAATTGTAAATGCTAACTGAAAAGCTTGGAACCATGGTTCTGGGAGCGGTAAGTTGCTGAATGTAAAATAATGTTAACAACATTTATTCCCTTCAGTGGAATGTTAACGCTGATGAAATGAATATTCCACAACAGGTGTTATAAGAGCCAGAAAAAAACTGTTAGTGAATCTCACGATGAGAATTACATGATATGTAAATGAAATTTTAAAGCTTGCACCTACGAGTGTTTAATATGTCCACAGGAAAAGTAACCAGGTGCTAAATAAGTACACAAGAACAATCTTATCCGTTAGGATTTCGTTTGGAACACAACAATGGAAAAGAGGTCACTTCTTCAATATTGAAAGTACAATAATATGTGAAGGCTGGAGGCCTGGAACTGCCACAGTAAATTGAAAGATCCAAAATGCAATATCCACACACTAAGTGTGCCACTATCAATGTCCAGAAGAAACACGCAAAAGTTAGAGTTCCAGAAGACGAGAAAAGGTAGTTCCTACAGCGAGATACATAAAAGTTTGACATATTGCCAATGAAAAACAAACACAAATATTACGGAGCCCATTTGCAGGTCATGGTGTCACAGGCCACATTCTTCAGTGTAGAGGCCAAAAATGGTGTAGGTCCTTTTCTGGCACATCCCTGGAGAAGATGGTAGATGTGGATCCCAATTGTGGGAAGCTTCCACAATTGGCGCCTGACCCACGAATCTCAATTAGAGTGAACTCCTGGAACATAGCCTGGGCACCAGTCTAAATATTTCCCAGGCACCAGGATTTTACAAGTGCTTCTTGTGATCATGTGGACCACAGAGGAGAAAAGGTTTTGCAGGGCCAATGACCTCTGGTGGCATTTGGGTTTCCACCTGGTGGCTGAACAGCTTCTATACGAGGTCTGTGATGAGTAGGTGCAAGGCCTTAATACCAGCTTCCTCTCCTCACCCAAAGGAGGAGAAAGATGGTAGCACATTTGACAGCCCTAGAAATGACTAGGCCTCCGATGGCGACTGTGGTGGCTGACAGGAGAGGGGAGTGATGACGTACACTCCCATCAGTGTGGGCGCTGGTATTTCATGTGGAGTAGCTGAGGCTCCCTTCAGGAAGCTGGACAAAGGCTGGAACTGGGACAGGCTGGCGGTGTTTGGGATGGGCATTATGAAGGACTCCAGCCATGGAATAAAAGATGGTAGACCCAGGAAGTGGACCACAGCAGGGCCACAATTGGTTGATGTGCTTATGGCACTCTATGCCATCTCGAAATGTCACATCGGCCACAGCCCAGTCCAGAACAAATGCTGGCAGCCTTTGGTGAAGCCAATGACTCACATGTATTCTTGGAGAGAAACAATGGCGGCTACACTGCTGAGAGGAGGGGAGGGTACTGATGAGATGGATGATAGATAATTGTTATTGATAACTGTGGTCAGCTGTGAAGTTTTAGTGGTGGGTTAGACTGACCTGGATATTGCAATGATAAGAAGCCAGATAGAACGTAAGGGCCTCGTCCAAAGGGTGATGGCAGTGAAGCTTGGACAGCTGTTACACCCCAGTAGAGTATTCCCAGCAGACACTAAAAATTCGTACATGTTCTTGAAAGCCAAACCACCCGTTCCAGTGACTAGTAGGCTGCCAGCTAGGGGGAAATGATGAGCACGTTGTGAGAAACACAGAAGCTATCGCAGCATCGGCGAACACCCAAGTCACCCAAATCTGCAAGTGAAGCATAATGACAACCAGGAAGCTGAGACACACTGTCATGCTAGTGACAAAGTAGAGTATCGTAAGGAAGGCTAGGTAAAACGCAACAATAACTATTCAGATACCGAGCCATCAGAAGGTGAACTTGCGAAAGTCTAAAATCACTAGGAGAACTGACAAAAACCAAGACACATGACATTGCCACCTCCAACAGCCAAAGAGTGCATAAGAAGCGCCAACAGAAATACCCCATACTTCTTAACATATGACTCTTCCTGAGTGCCGATTGCAGACAGCCCAGTGCATAGTTTCAGCCATTTTGTCAGTTGCAATTATCCAGTGATAGGGAAGGTTACGAAGGTCGACCCTCGGTGTGCCTTGCTATCTTCGATCGTCTATGCAACCACGAGTCTAGCTAGAAGGATGCTGCTGCTGCTGCCAATTGCACTGACAACTTCCGAGGCAACTCTGATGGAGTGCAGAAGACCCCATGACCCTCTAGGCCTGCTGGGGTCTTAACCTCCGTGACCTGGACGCCGTCCATCATCTGACTTTGAGAGGGGGCCACTACTGCTGCTCACTCCATTCCTGTGGCAGACACAAATGTTGCTGGCTTCTGTTTCCTAAACAGCGGCTGAGAGCTAACCTCTGCATGTCTGCGAGTATTTCAGGTAGACCTCGAACCTGACTTCTGAGTGTTAATCGTGGACTTCAGTTAGTGCGCTTTGAAGGTCAATACATAGGGCTAAACTGCGTTGGAGTGCGGGTCGACTGCCGGCCTGTGAGTCCGCAGCTCGTGGTCGTGCGGTAGCGATCTCGCTTCACACGCCCGGGTTCGATTCCCGGCGGGGTCAGGGATTTTCTCTGCCTCGTGATGACTGGGTGTTGTGTGATGTCCTTAGGTTAGTTAGGTTTAAGTAGTTCTAAGTTCTAGGGGACTGATGACCATAGATGTTAAGTCCCATAGTGCTCAGAGCCATTTGATTTTGCTGGCCTGTGACATAACAACCACCATCTGACGCTTCACTGCGTTGGTGGTACTTCACACTGAGCATGTCCCAGCCTTCCACTACTGGTGAGGCACTTGTCCACAAGCCTGGCTGCCGCACTGCGCTTTGCAAAACAGTCCTGTGTGTTACTGCCTAATAAATGTGTTATTGTCAATGCTGTTTTCTTGGCGCTCTCGAGCGTAACTACTGATAGGTCCTCACCAATGTATTCCATCAGTGTCTCTCCTGAAGAGTCTGAGACCTGATTCTTGCAGCTGCAGTTTAAAGGTGCAGCTGGAGCATTCAGCTACATCATTAGAAGCAGGGTGGAAGGGCAAAGTATGTACCAGCGCAAGTCCATTTGATGGAATATTTTGTGTAAGCAGACGAAGGGTAAGTTACCCATGGTATTGGTTCGTTGGAGCCCTTCAACTGAAAAAAATGTTGGACACAGTTTGAATGTTCTGCTCTGTGGACATAGTAAACATGCGTGAGACTTAGGGGAAGCAATTAACCAGGAGTATCCCAGGAAAGAACGAGCAAAACCCTAGTACAGCGACGATCAGGGGCAACTGTCTGTTCGAGGTAGAAAACGGAGTGGTGGCTTGATTGGTCTGGCAGATGGGCAGGAGTGTGGATGATTTCCATATTCACGTCCTACCAGTGAATATGTTGTCAGGTCAGCCGCTTGGTGAGTACATTTCCGCAGTGCTCGACATGCAAGAGAAATATGATGTGCTGCTTGAGGGTCGTCGGAATCACGATCCCAGTATGGCCATTGTGCCCCTGGAACAGTAAGACATCGTCCAGGGTCGAGAGCTTGTTCCACTGATACCAATAGGCTTGAAGATCTGGGTGTCACAGCTGCCTGTAGTCTGGTGGCCACTATGTTGCACCAGGTGGAGTACCTTACGGAGTACTGTGCCCTTGGCAGCGTGGCGCTGTGAGCTTGGCTTTCAGTGGACAGCTGGCCACAGCTGCCTCGACAGCTACGTCCAGGTGAAAGCACACTTTGGGAAATGTGTCAAAGACAGGGTCCTGGTCCAGTGATGGATGTAGAACGAGTTCAGCATTAGAATGTTGGACTGTTGAATGGTACCAATGTCACAATTATAGCCTCAAAGAAACAGACCCAAACACTGAAGAGTGCCTTTTTAGACAGAATACTTACAACACTTTGAAAAGAAGGCGTAGAGGCTTGTGGTCCGTAAACACCTTGAAGTGATCGTTGTAGACGGAGTCTAAACATGATTACTAGGCTTTATTTTTCTATCTGACCATAATTATGCTATACAACAGAGAACCTTATATAAATATGCAATTTCTTGAAATATTTCTTGATGCTTTCAGCTGCCATTCTCTTTATTTCATGTACGATTGTACAATTTCGGCCATAGGCCGTTCTCAAGTATTTTGCGGATGATTATTAGTAGTAAATTATCTCATGTATATCGTTGCTCCTATGACTCCATGTTATGTTCATAAAATAGATCCGAGATGTTCACGCTATTTTAGGAGCACGTTACTTTTGGGCAGTTGTTGCATGACAATTTACTAACAAAAAATCATCCATAAAGTACATGAAAATGGCCTAAGGCCGAAATTGTACAATCGTATTTGACATAAAGAGAACAGCAGCTGAAGGCATCAAGAAACCTTTCAAAAAATTCATCGCAGCTGCCGACCCTGTCGCACTGAAAATTATACAAATGCAATTGTTCGCTCCACCTTGTCAGTCGCAGATGGAAGTACCAACCCAAAACACAGGACGACGCGTCAGCACTCAGGACTAGAGGCTCAGCAGGGTCGTATAACATGAGGTATGCAGGGCAGAGGAGGGACTGTTTAAAGCCCAGAAGGCTTTATCACATGCAGGGGTCAATTTCCACCAAACGTTTTGGCATGAAAGGTGGTGTAAAAGTTCTGCGATGACTGCTGCACGCAGAATAAATTTATGGTAATTACTTAGCTGCCTCATCACTTATTTCAGCTGGCTGGGGTTGATGAGTGGACAGAAGTTTTGTCCCACCTCGATATACTAGGGAGTAAGGTGGATGCCTGACACATTAAAAAGGTTACCCAAGTATTTCACTTGGTGAACAAAATAACAGAACCTCATATTTTTATCTTATATTTATATTTTATCTTTATATCTGAGGTTGGTCTGCGTCTTCATATTTATGCTGCTATGCTACATCTGCAGCAGATGTCATTCGACGGCTTAAAGTGCGTATTAAATTTACTGTTAAACACAAAACAGTATTTCTTTTTCATTAGGGTTTCATGTTCGTCTTCACATTTTCTTACAAAAAACTTACTGTATCGTTAAATTAGGACGGACATCCCCGATTCTTCTCTCGAGTGTAATGGCTTTAGAAGGCTTGGAAAGATGCTACACCAACAAGAACTACAGTACCATCTGTTTTAAAGGTATCTTCTTCCTACCTCAGCCATCCAATAGACCAAAAGCTTCATATTTACTTTATAAACATCTACTGTATTTTACTATTAATTTGAAAGGTACTCAAAAATTACTTCTTGCGCACCCTTATTTATTCCACACCAATCCTTAAGAAATACTGGAAGCTAACGCCCTTAGGATTTCCAGAACCATCTCTTTTCCGAGACCTTATAATCGTACATGACTGAAAAAGTCCCCAAGCAACTTGCAGCAGGGATGTTTAGCAGGAAAGCTTCTCATTGGAACTCTTATGCACTTCCTGGTATAATATTATAGTCCTACGTACAGTTCAGCTGCCTTTGCCAGATACTCTTTCTTCCTCTGATCTCTGCTCAGTTTGATTGTAGTCGTTATTGTCAGTTGCTGCAAAACCACCACCTGCTTCAGTAACTGTGTCTTGCATTAAAAGATTATGCAATGCCAGTGAAAGTAGTATGTAACGTTATATTTTACGTACGAAAGGTACAAAACATTGTAAAATATACATATACTACACTGAAGCGCCAAAGAAATTGGTATAGGCATGTGTATTCAAATACAGAGATATGTAAACAAGCAGAATATGGCGCTGCGCTCGGCAACGCCTATATAAGACAAGTATCTAGCGCAGATTTTAGATCGGTTACTGCTGGTACAATAGCAGGTTATCAAGATTTAAGTGAATCTGAAAGTGGTGCTACAATCGGCGCACGAGCGATGAGACACAGCACCTCCGAGGTAGCGATGAAATGGGGATTTTCCCATTTGATCATTTCACTTTTGTACCGTGGATATCAACACTCCGGTAGAACATCTCATCTCCAACATCGCTGTGAACGGCAAAAGATCCTGCATGAATGGGACCAACGACAATTGAAGAGAATCGTTCAACATAACAGAAGTGCAACCCCTATGCAAATTGCTGTAGTTTTCAGTGCTGGGCCATCAACAAGTGTCAGCGTGCGAACCACCCAACGAAACATAATCGATATTGGCTTTCGGAGCCGAAGGCCCACTCGTGTATCATTGATAACTGCACGACACAATGCTTGAGCCTAGCCCTGGCCCGTCAACACCGACATTAGACTGTAGATGACTGGAAACATGTTGCCTGGTCGGACGAGTCTCGTTTCAAATTGTATCGAGCTGATGAACGTGTACGGGTATGGAGACAACCTCATGAATGCATGGATCCTGTGGTCAGTAGCGAAATGTTCAAGCTGGAGGAGCCTCTGTCATGATGTGAGGCGTGTGAAGTTGGAGTGATATGCGATCCCTGATACGTCTACATACGACTATGACAGGTGATACGTACGTAAGCATCCTGTCTGCATCCATATATGTCCATTGTGCATTCCGACGGCCTTGGGCAGTTCCATCAGGACAATGCGACACCCCACACGCCCAGAGTTGCTACAGAGTGTTTCCAGGAACATTCTTCTGAGTTTAAACACTTTCGATGTAAGCCAAACTCCCCAGACATGAACATTATTAAGCATATCTCGGATGCCTTGCAACATGTTGTTCAGAAGAGCTCTCCACCCCTCGTACTCTTACGGATTTATGGACAACCCTGCAGGATTCATAGTGTCAATTTCCTCCAGCACTACTTCAGACCGAGCGAGGTGGCGCAGTGGTTAGACACTGGACTCGCATTCGGGAGGACGACGGTTCAATCCCTCATCCGGCCATCCTGATTTAGGTTTTCCGTGATTTCCCTAAATCGCTCCAGGCAAATGCCGGGATGGTTCCTTTGAAAGGGCACGGCCGACTTCCTTCCCCGTCCTTCCCTAATCCGATGAGACCGATGACCTTGCTGTCTAGTCTCCTTCCCCAAGCCAACCCAACCCACTACTTCAGACATTAGTCTGGTCCATGCCATGTTGTTGTGAGGCACTTCTGCGTTCTCTGTGGGACCCTACACAGTATTAGGCAGGTGTACCAGTTTCTTTGGCCCTGTCTGGTTATTAACACCTTATTTTATTCTCACTTATTAAATTTACAATGTAATTACCAGGTTATCGGAGCTGGAATTCTGATATTACGACCCGTTATCCTCCACATCTTCAGGCTAATCACTCTTAATCATCAATTTGCTTTAATTAGAGCTGACACTCCGGTGAACCATGCAAACTGTGCCAATAGAAATGTTATGATCATGCTCTGAATAAAAGACAGCTTGTACATCTACAAACATACTCGCCACAGGCTAGCCTATGATGTGTGGCTGAGGGTACATTGTACTATTACTCGTCATTTCCACTCGTGTTCCACTCACAAACAGAGCCAGGCAATAAAACATTGGACGTAGGAGATGTAGGATAGTTCCACCCTGTCATCCAGCCGACCATTAGAGGGGTCCATACACGCACAGTCGACATTCATTTTGAATTCTGCTTAGCATAGTTCAGCTACATCTAGGTTTCCCTCACATAGGTACACTTCGTGCGCCAGTAGTGGTACTGGTCTCTCTAGTGAATATTAAAACGATGGCTGCTGGAATGGGGCTGTTAAGGGTGACGTCTGACAATTGATTCTTTGCCTGCATATTTGAATCCGATCTGGGCGGAGGTCGTGGCTGGGGCTGGGATAGGCACGTTGAGCAATCAGTGAACATTTGTGATTCTTCAGTTTACAGAGATCCGTGCGCTGGCCTTGTTCGGAGGTGTGCTCGTAAATTTTGTCCCTGATCAACATTTAAGATCAGAGAACATAATTGCTTACACGAAGGATTACTGCACTGGAAACGGCAATCGCTAAATGAAATGTCGGCGCAGGCAATCCATTCACGCTAAGATTGTTCGTTAAGTTTGTGGCAGCTGCCACCGCTAGCACGTGTGAATCAAAGTATTCTAACAAATTGGACTTCAACCCGTCATAGAGCACAGTGTAGGGTTCCACTTCCAGGTTAACTTGTTGCAGGAGGTGGTAAATGCCTGGGATGCTGTGGGCCAAGAAGTGCTGTTCCATCCATGCACTGTAGTTTGCTCGACCTTCTTGCAGAACCGCTGGAATGGCAGTGACGCCGTCCGGAAGCCCTTGTCGATGGAGTCAATCCTGAAAAGGCTGTTGAAGAGCTCCGGAGGCAACGTGTAAATGGCCGGCAGCCACTTGATCAGGAGTTGATGAGTGCAGTGCAACTGCTGGAGCAGTATCCTGGGCAGAGATATCCAACTGTTCCGTCGTGCTGGAAGGAAAGTGACAGTTAGTGTAAATGTCAGCATATGAACACACAGCAGAACACTGTCTATTCTGGTCAGAGCATACTGGCTTGAAAAAGAAAATATGTCGTTGACAAATGATTTTTCCGCCGAAGGTGGCACACGAAATATACCCAGGCAGAAAATGAGTATGAAGTGTATCGTAACACACATAACCTTCTCTGATAGCAGTTAGTTTGGAACACAGTAACTGGAAATAAGTCACTTTCTGAGTATAAATATCGGAAGGCAGAACGCCTGTAACTGTCACAGAAAATTCGAAGTTCCAAAATCAAATGATCATGTACTAAGTACCCCACAAAGTCCAAAACGGATGTGCAAAAGTTAAAGTTCTGAGAGAAAAATCAAAAGTTAAAGTGGCAAAGACACACATAAAAGTATAAGTCTGTCATACTGCCGATGAAAACAAAGAGATATGTTGCGAATTCAAGTTTCTGGTCTCCACCTTGGAGGCAACATCTCATCGTTTTAGTGGCCACGAATGGTGCAGGTCCATAGCTGGCAGCACGAGAAGGTGGAGGTCAATGTAGACAGTTGTGTCGTCGTAGGTGCGGGTGCAAAGTTAGACCCTGATTCTCAGTCGTTTCAGGAAACTCCCTCAGAGCAAACTCCTGGAGCGTGCCCCAGATACCAGTCTAAATACTTCCTGGATGCCAGGTACTAATTTTGGTCATATAGCCCATGAACGTCAGCGGGAACAGTGACCTCTGCTGGAGCTTGGGTTGCCTCCTGGTGGCAAGGCCGTCCAATGTCTGTCGTCTGAAAAGGTGTCTGCTGTGTGATACGTGCCTGCATAATCTGTGTTCTGCGTTGTTGGCTGAGTAATCGCAAGGCCTCAGAGCAGTGAGATAATCAATATTAACAAAATTTAAACAATTAAAATAATTATAGTATTACATCCCAATTCAAAGACCTGAAAGAAATACTTTTGGTTATTAATCAGGCGTTGGCTTAAGGTGACCATCTTAAGCTTAGTCCAGACGTCAGTCTCGGTACCTTCATTCAGCACAGATTAGGTGTTCTAAAATAAACACATATGGTAAAATTTAAAACTACATAGCCACAAGATACCAAAGAGCAAGATGAACTGCAAATTGAACAGCGAAAATCTGATAAGGTGCTCTCAGTAATATTAAAAATAACTACGGCAATTTAACACTTGAGCAGAGAAAAAAACGCTTTAAAGAATATCTGTAACAGCACATGAGTTCTTAGAAACGAACACAATCTAACAACAGATGGGCGTCATCAAAAACAGGTGAAATGCTGATCTCTTAATAAGATTTTTTTTTAATTTAGTCATTAAAGTATTGTGTAAGGGGCGATAAAAAAGTATCCGTTCAGATGTAACACTAACCCCTTGCCTATGTGGCCGTGCTTATATTCGCACATCGGAGTCGCGTTGCATACACGCTGCACCAAGGCCCTTGGACAGAAACGTTTTGATCGCTCCTTATATATGAACAGAGAGATCCTTTCTTCCTGCGGGAGGTGGTGTCCATCGGCGAACTTCTTGCTGCAGCGACTTAGCGGGTGACCACTGACTGCAAGGAAGAGAAGGACACTCTGAACTGCTGCCAGGACTTGAGTCAGTGTTTTGGCTCCCAAGAGTGCAGCGCGGCTCCAGATGAAAGAGCAGCTCCCGCAAAAATTGTGGTCGCTCGAGGAGACAGTGTTTCTAAATCACTTACCACGTCCGAGGCGCAGCAAATCTCATTTTTGCAGCAAAAGGGTGGGGACGCGGACGCGGGAGGGAGCGGCAGGGGATAGCGGCTGGAGGCACAGAAAAATGCCCACAGCGAGGAGCCGCGGCCGGTGGAAATTAGATTGCGTCTTAGTGAAGTAGGGGGCTGCCTGAGGGGTGGGGGACAGGGGGGGGGGGGGGCGAGGAGGGGCAAAAAGAAGGCTCCGTGGCCGGAGGGGCGGAATTACGCTGACTTGATTGGTCGAGCAATTGGATTTTGTGCGGCCCGTACGGAAAGCACCCGACATAACTTGTGCTGCGGCTATCCGCTGCAGTAGAGACACAGTCGCCTAGGAGATGCTTCTAATTTACCCGTATCTCCGCAACTGGGCCAAATGCAAGACAGAGATGTTCACGTGGTGCGTCAACACGAACGCGAATACATTACATGAAAATTTTTGGGACGTTACAAGGTAACCTGTGAAGTCGCTTGGAATTCCCGAGAACGTATGACAGGATTTGGAAAGCCATATTTGCTAAACGAAAGGTTTAAAGTGCACCTGACCAATAAAGAATTGCTTAACAGCGTGTTGGTCTAGTTTTCGAAAAAAAAAATGTTCAAATGTGTGTGAAATCTTATGGGACTTAACTGCTATCGTCATCAGTCCTTAAGCTTACACACTACTTAACCTAAGGTATCCTAAGGACAAACACACCCACCCATGCCCGAGGGAGGACTCGAACCAGCCGCGCAGTCCATGACTGCAGCGCCTGAGACCGCTCGGCTAATCCCGCGCGGCTAGTTTTTGAACATGATACAGCAGCTATTCTGCCTGGCACGGATTCGAGAAATTCTGCGTAGGTTTACGGAACCATGTGGCGCCAGATGTCTACACTCAGGTCAAGCGATTTCAATAAAATATGGGCCACTCGTTTGTGGGCGGGAACGGGCGCACAACAGCATCCCAGATGTGTTACATCGGGTTTAGATTATGTGAATATACACTAAGGTGACAAAAGTCATGGCATATATGCTAATATCATGTTGGATCTCCATTTTTCCGGCGTAGTGCAGCAACTCGACATGGAAAGAACAATTTGTTGGATGTCTCCTGCAGAAATATTGAGCCAAGCTGTTTCTATAGCCGTCCATATCGATCCGTCTGGTGCACGGTGTTGTGCACGAACTGACCTCTCGATTATGTTACGCAAACATTCGAGGGTACTCACATGGGGCAAACTGGGTGGCTAAATCATTTTCTCGAATTGCTCAGAATGTTCTTCAAAGCAGTCGCGGACAGTTGGGGTTCGGTGACATGACTACATTGTTTGGAAGCATGAAATAGCTGAATGACTGCAAATCATCTCGAAATAACCGAAGATAACGATTACCAGTCAATTATCGGTTCACTGTACGAAAGGATCCAGCCCTTTCCATGTAAACACATCCCACATCATTACGGACCCACCACCATCTTGCGCAATGCCTTGTTGACAACCCAAGCACGACTCACGCCCCGTCCTCACAGCATTACATCTGCCAGTACCTCGTCTCCTACGTTCCAAACTTTACAGAAGCTCTCCTGCGAACCTTGCAGAACTAGCACTCGTGAAAGAAAGGATGTTGCGGAGACATGGCTTAGCCACAGCCTGGCGGATGTTTCCAGAATGAGATTTTCACTCTGGAGCGAAGTGTGCGCTGATATGAAACTTCCTGGCAGATTAAAACTGTGTGCCGGACCGAAACTCGAACTCGGGACCTTTGCCTTTCGCGGGCAAGTGCTCTACCATCTGAGCTACCCGAGCACGACTCATGCTCCATCTTAACAGCTTTACATCCCGAGTTCGAGTCGCGGTCTGGCACACAGTTTTAATCTGCCAGGAAGTTTCATATCAGCGCACACTTCGCTCCAGAGTGAAAAATCTCATTCTGGAAACATCCGCCAGGCTGTGGCTAAGCCGTGTCTCCGCAATATCCTTTCTTTCACGAGTGCTAGTTCTGCAAGGTTCGCAGGAGAGCTTCTGTAAAGTTTGGAAAGTAGGAGACGCGGTACTGGCAGATGTAATGTGAGTCGTGCTTGGGTAGCTCAGTTGGTAGAGCAGTTGCCCGCGAAAGGCAAAGGTCCCGAGTTCGAGTCTCGGTCCGGCACACAGTTTTAATCTTCCAGTAGGTTTCATATCAGCGCACACTCCGCTGCAGAGTGAAAATCTCATTCTGGAAACTTGGGTCCATGGCTTCCTAGGATCTGTGCCCCACTCTAACTCTACCATTAACTCTTACCAACTAAAATCGGGGCTTATCTGACCAGATCACAGTTTTCCAGTCGGCTAGGGTCCAACCGATATGGGCACGAACCCAGGAGAGGCGCTGCAGACGATTTCATGCTGTTAACTAAACCACTCGCATCGGGCGCCTGTTCCCATGGCACATTAACGCCAAATCTTGCCTTCGTCGTACGTCCCGCATTGATTTCTGCGGTTGTTCCACACAGTGTTGATTGGCTGTTAGCACTGACAACTATACAGAAACATCGCTGCTCTCGGCCCGTAAGTGAAGGCCGTCGGCCATTGTGTACTTCATGGTGACAAGCAATGCCTGAAATTTGGTATTCTCGGCAAACTCTTGACATCATGGATCTCGAAATACTGAATTCCCTAACGATTGCCGTAATCGAATGACCAAGGCATCTCGCGCCAACCATCACTCCACGTTTCACGCTCCACTATTTTTTCTGTACACTGGTTTATTTTGGTTAGTTGTATGTGCTAAAATATGTTGTTGCGAACAAATGAGATTAATTATTATTATACTGGAACTGGCTTCTTATTAAATGAACATTTTGTTACTGTAACTCAGTAGAATGGACAGCATATCCATCTCTGCTACAACTACCTTAAAAATGTTCTGAAATTATTTCTGTTATAAAAAATAATGAGGTTACCGTACGCAATGCTTAAAGAACCTCAAACCTTGCAGTGGATTTTTCGTCAACATTAATTACCAATCAGTACCACGGTAAACACTAGAGCATGAGACTATTGTTATTAACCAGAAAATTATTTTTCTATAACTTTTACCAGTCCAGAATATTTGCGTAGCAAGATTTTCTTTTGAAACATGAAAGTATTGTTAACTTTGACACAGTTAAAGTTTACAATATTAGCAGCCCGCGTCCGCCAGTGAAACACAACGTAAAATCTGCTGTTTTGTACTCCGATCTCGAACTACTGTAAGAAATAATTTTAAATTCACTTTTTACCTGACCGCTTATTACAGTATTATTGCCCCTATTATCAGATTTGACTCTGCCGCGGCGGCGACTCGTTCTGCCGTGTCGCAGCTCTGCACCACGACTTAAAAAGCTGAAAATGTCGTAAATAAATGGGTAAAATAGCAGGAAAGTTTTATAATAATACCATGCGAGTTTTCATTAAAAAACTATATTTAAATCTCGAATAATGACGAGTTCACACACCTTTCTTTATAATCAGCGCCTAATTGCGTCAGCTTACAATCTTGACAAATGAAAGCTACCTATGCGTTAAACACAGCGTCACAGGTTCCTCCTCTCTACGTGACTCCAAGAAGACGACAACGATAATATTATTCTTACATTACTATTTATACAATAGTTGATTGTCATGAAATCTCTGAGTTTTTCTGTACAAATTCTTTTCTGTGGCGGTTTCATAACTTGCCGACACAGATATTAT
This sequence comes from Schistocerca cancellata, assembly GCF_023864275.1. NCBI lineage: Eukaryota > Metazoa > Arthropoda > Insecta > Orthoptera > Acrididae > Schistocerca > Schistocerca cancellata. The sequence continues at coordinate 459,693,520 of NC_064632.1, forward strand.
TTCACCAATCCAGTACTTAATCCTTTACAAATACAAAATATAACATAATTGTCTCTATTTCATTATTATTCAGAGTCCACAGCCGTAATCAGTGCCCATATACACTCCTGGAAATGGAAAAAAGAACACATTGACACCGGTGTGTCAGACCCACCATACTTGCTCCGGACACTGCGAGAGGGCTGTACAAGCAATGATCACACGCACGGCACAGCGGACACACCAGGAACCGCGGTGTTGGCCGTCGAATGGCGCTAGCTGCGCAGCATTTGTGCACCGCCGCCGTCAGTGTCAGCCAGTTTGCCGTGGCATACGGAGCTCCATCGCAGTCTTTAACACCGGTAGCATGCCGCGACAGCGTGGACGTGAACCGTATGTGCAGTTGACGGACTTTGAGCGAGGGCGTATAGTGGGCATGCGGGAGGCCGGGTGGACGTACCGCCGAATTGCTCAACACGTGGGGCGTGAGGTCTCCACAGTACATCGATGTTGTCGCCAGTGGTCGGCGGAAGGTGCACGTGCCCGTCGACCTGGGACCGGACCGCAGCGACGCACGGATGCAAGCCAAGACCGTAGGATCCTACGCAGTGCCGTAGGGGACCGCACCGCCACTTCCCAGCAAATTAGGGACACTGTTGCTCCTGGGGTATCGGCGAGGACCATTCGCAACCGTCTCCATGAAGCTGGGCTACGGTCCCGCACACCGTTAGGCCGTCTTCCGCTCACGCCCCAACATCGTGCAGCCCGCCTCCAGTGGTGTCGCGACAGGCGTGAATGGAGGGACGAATGGAGACGTGTCGTCTTCAGCGATGAGAGTCGCTTCTGCCTTGGTGCCAATGATGGTCGTATGCGTGTTTGGCACCGTGCAGGTGAGCGCCACAATCAGGACTGCATACGACCGAGGCACACAGGGCCAACACCCGGCATCATGGTGTGGGGAGCGATCTCCTACACTGGCCGTACACCACTGGTGATCGTCGAGGGGACACTGAATAGTGCACGGTACATCTAAACCGTCATCGAACCCATCGTTCTACCGTTCCTAGACCGGCAAGGGAACTTGCTGTTCCAACAGGACAATGCACGTCCGCATGTATCCCGTGCCACCCAACGTGCTCTAGAAGGTGTAAGTCAACTACCCTGGCCAGCAAGATCTCCCGATCTGTCCCCCATTGAGCATGTTTGGGACTGGATGAAGCGTCGTCTCACGCTGTCTGCACGTCCAGCACGAACGCTGGTCCAACTGAGGCGCCAGGTGGAAATGGCATGGCAAGCCGTTCCACAGGACTACATCCAGCATCTCTACGATCGTCTCCATGGGAGAATAGCAGCCTGCATTGCTGCGAAAGGTGGATATACACTGTACTAGTGCCGACATTGTGCATGCTCTGTTGCCTGTGTCTATGTGCCTGTGGTTCTGTCAGTGTGATCATGTGATGTATCTGACCCCAGGAATGTGTCAATAAAGTTTCCCCTTCCTGGGACAATGAATTCACGGTGTTCTTATTTCAATTTCCAGGAGTGTATAAATAAAATTGTAATTGCATAGTTGTAGAGCATGTTTTACCAGGAAACGTTATACACGTTCAAAGACTGTTAATTCCCGTCGTGCTGCCATAAGCACAGTGGAAATCTTTTCACATGAATCACCTGAGCAGAAATGACAGCTTCTCTAATGCACTACCTCTTTATATCTTGTGAACGCGGTACTACCACCATCTTATTATGTACTTTTCGCTATCGAATGACTTCTGTCACCTCTTCGTATTGTCCAAGACACCAACGCGAGTTACCTACCACGTTCCTCAAAACAGCACTGTAGCACAATTCTGATCTACTTACATGTGGAGTTATCCTGCTAGAAGATGCCATCGTCGTTGGGATTTTCATCGAACATAAACAAATGCGGGTGGTCTGCAGTAATGTTGACGTAATCCAGAGCCGTCATGGCGCTTTCGATTTATACCACAGACACCACAGAAGTCCAGGTGAACGTCACCCATAGCATATGCACCCATGGTGCGACGCACGTTTCTAGCAACGCTTTGAGTGGAATCTGGATACGAACAGCGACACAGTGTAGCAACACATGTGGTTCATCCGACCAGCTGAATGGTTTTTTTCATCCACGGTCCAAAATCGATGACCTCGTGCTCGCTATCATAATTTGCGATGTCGTTGGATCAACGTAGGAGGACGTAGGAGCCATCTGCTACGGGGCTCCATGATAAACAAAATGCACCTATCGGAGTGCTCTAAAACACCTTTCCCGAACAACATAAGCAAGCAGCATTCTATCTCACGGTGGGCTGTCATCATTATGATTTGGGTCATCGGTGCATTGAAGGTATTCCAGTAACAATTCGTTTTCAACACAGATTAGTCACAATAAAATGTCGGAAAACTGCACACTGTTGGTTGGAAATATTACCAAGTATGGCCGGCTACGGATCGTAGTTGAACTGCCTAGTCGACGAGTAACTCACAACAGTGCTACAGTGCTAGCGGTGTTGATAAAAAGCAGAGGAACGGCAACATTAAAAATAGCAAAGATTGCATTGTATCTACAACAACAGTTGGCGAATTTGACATTTCGTCACAAAGGAATCAAAGGAATTTCAAGGAATGTGAAAGAAGTGACGGACGAAATATTAGCGTTTCTGCAAGATGAGTCAGTGGTGTCGCATACGCTAAACTGTGCAAACAATATACATGAGTAGTACAATGATGACGATACGTGCTTAACAAGTTAAAGTAATATTAAAACAGGTGTTGAGCTGCGTGGTTCATCACCATTGTCACACAGGGAGCCACAAATCCCATTTGGTCTCATCGCTCTGTTATACCAATATAATTCTATAAACATTCCTTAAGAGTAGATCCCTAGATGAGCATCCTACACAGTTTGTAACTCTCAAGTAGTTCGCCTTCGACCCTGATGGTGCAAACCCATGTGACCACTGTGACGCGTCATTTTACATTCTGTGTTAAAGATTCTTGTTAATGGTTTGTTCTGAACACTTCTTTTGTGATGCGTGATAGATACATCACATACAAGGTTGATCCCTGCACCTCGCGGACGCTTATTTTCTGTTTTCCTCCTGATGCACATGGTGAGTTATTAGCAGCTAATATTTTTCGTGTCATAGTTGTTAAAACACAACATTCAAATGAGCATTACTTGAACCTGCGACCTCAGATTCATCGGGTTCCTTGTAAGATAGTGAGCAGATACATTTGAAAATATACTTATATGGATATGGTGTCTGTTCTTTAGGACATAGTTCTGGCAATATCGGCCATGACCTTCTTCTTCTGTACGGATGCAGCCGGCCGGTGTGTCCGAGCGGTTCTAGGCGCTACAGTCTGGAACCGCACGACCGCTACGGTTGCAGGTTCGAATCCTGCCTCGGGCATGGATGTGTGTGATGTCCTTAGGTTAGTTAGGTTTAAGTAGTAAGGGGACTGATGGCCTTGGAAGTTAAGTCCCATAGTGCTCAGAGCCATTTGAACCATTTTTGTACGGATGCACACATATTCCCCGAACTCTTACGGGACTTGGAAAGAATGTCTTCCATGAGTAATGAATGTGTTGGGGTGGGACACTACGAATGTAGTGCGTTGACATACAAGGTGGGAATGTGGGTCTCACGGGAGGCGTGCGTGAAATAGTCCCAGCAGTCGTACTATCCTGTGTGCTCTCGATGGCTCAGATGGATAGAGCGTCTGCCATGCAAGCACGAGATCCCGGGTACGAATCCCGGTCGGGGCACACATTTTCACCTGCCCCGTTGATATATATCAACGCCCGTCTACAGCTGAAGACATTAGAAAATGGTTCAAATGGATCTGAGCACTATGGGACTTAGCATCTGAGGGCATCAGTCCCCTAGACTTAGAACTACTTAAACCTAACTAGCCTAAGGACATCACACACATCCATGCCCGAGGCAGGATTCGAACCTGCGACCGTAGCAGCAGCGCGGTTCCAGACTGAAGCACCTAGAACCGAGATGCATTAGAAACCCACGGCCAGAGATGAACAGTTCCGCTATAAAAGAAGAAACATACTACACTATCATCTCCACTATCTTCTGAGTGACAGAGAAGTAGCATGTCAGCGTGACCTAGTAAAAACGTCATCGTCCTTTTACTTAAAATGTAGGTGTTAGAGTTTCTTTTTCATCGTCAGGAATACAGTCCTATGTCTGATGAATTCCATGACGCTGTTAGCAACACTCCGTGTTTTCTCGGCTTTGTAAAAATTCTTTATCATTTGTACTTGTTAGAAATTTAATACTTGCGTTCTGAAGCTCCATCCGAGTTTCTATAAACTAACAAACGTGTGCATTCAGACAATGCAGAACAGACGACTGACACATATCTGTGAAACAGGTAGAAAGCACGTAGGTCGTTACTCTACCTGCACTGGCTGCGTTCCAGATGGCGTCGGCTGCTTTGCAGCTTTGTGGTCGATCTGTCCGGCAGTCACTAATGGAGCGCTACAAACTATGAAAGCCACCCGCAGCCCGACTTTGTGACGATTTGTGGTGCCTGTCACCAGGCCACACCACAAACCAACCAAAGGAAAAAGCTACCGATGTTTCATAACTACGACCTCCGGAAGCAAATAATGTTAACAACCGTTCTTTTCTTTTTAGATAAATGAAAACAATTAAATGAAACATGTTGGGTTATAAAGTTTAATACATTTATAGCTGCCTACATGTTAAACAACATTGTATCAGCGTTTAGAGGAACTTCAAACACACGCGCTTCACATTAGTGACGCCATGTCGTACGGACCGTGGTCTCGTTCGTTTAAACGAACAAACACTGTGTGGATCACTTCACTGCTGGCAATGAAAGAGGTGATCTAGGTGGTGTCTCATAGCGGTAGTTGTACCGGGAACAGGAAGCTTGTAAGGTTTTCATATGTTTTCTGCTATTGTAAATAACATACACTACTGGCCATTAAAATTGCTACACCAAGAAGAAATGCAGATGATAAACGGGTATTCATTGTACAAATATGTTATACTAAAACTGACATGTGATTACATTTTCAATTTGGGTGCATAGATCCTGAGAAATCAGTACCCACAACAACCATCTCTGGCCGTAATAACGGCCTTGATACGCCTGGGCATTGAGTCAAACAGAGCTTGGATGGCGTATACAGGTACAGTTGCCCATGCAGCTTCAACACGATACCACAGTTCATCAAGAGTAGTGACTAGCGTATTGTGACAAGCCAGTTCCTCGGACACCATTGACCAAACGTTCCCAATTGGTGACAGATCTGGAGAATGTGCTGGCCAGGGCAGCAGTATAACATTTTCTGTGTCCAGAAAGGCCCATACAGGACCTGCAACATGAGGTCGTGCATTATCCTGCTGAAATGTAGAGTTTCGCAGGGATCGAATGAAGGGTAGAGCCACGGGTCGTAACACATCTGAAATGTAACGTACACTGTTCAAAGTGCGTCAATGCGAAGAAGTGGTGACCGAGATGTGTAACCAGTGGCACTCCATACCATCACACCGGGTGATACGCCAGTATGGCGATGACGAATACATGCTTCCAATGTGCGTTGACCGCGATGTCGCCAAACACGGATGCGACCTTCATGATGCTGTAAACAGAACCTGGATTCATCAGAAAAAATGACGTTTTGCCATTCGTGCACCCAGGTTCGTCATTCAGTACACCATCGCAGGCGCTCCTGTCTGTGATGCAGCGTCAAGGGTAACCGCAGCCATGGTCTCCGAGCTGATAGTCCGTGCTGCTGCAAACGTCGTCGAACTGTTCGCGCAGATGGTTGTTGTATTTCAAACGTCCCCATCTGTTGACTCAGGGATCGAGACGTGGCTGTACGATCCGTTACAGCCATGCGGATAAGATGACTGTCATCTCGACTGCTAGTGATACGAGGCCGTTGGGATCCAGCACGGCGTTCCGTATTACCCTCCTGAACCCATCGATTCCATATTCTGCTAACAGTCATTGGATCTCGACCAACGCGAGCAGCAACGTTGCGATACGATAAACCGCAATCGCGATAGGCTACAATCCGACCTTTATAAAAGTCGGAAACGAAATGGTATGCACGTCTTCCTATTACACGAGGCATCACAACAACGTTTCACCAGGCAACGCCGGTCAACTGCTGTTTGTGTATGAGAAATCGGTTGTAAGCTTTCCTCATGTCAGCACGTTATAGGTGTCGTTACTGGCGCCAACCTTGTGTGAGTGCTCTGAAAAGCTAATCATTTGCATATCACAGCACCTTCTTCCTGTCGGTTAAATTTCGCGTCTGTAGCACGGTAACTTCTTGGTGTAGCAATTTTAATGGCCAGTAGTGTAGCTTTACTGTACTGGGACAAAAATGAACAAGAGCATTGCACGAGTAGCGATAAGATGCTTGACTCTTGTGTTTCGTTTTATCAATGATTCACTTGCTAGTCAGTTAGCTGCGCAGCCCTGGGGCATTCTTATTTGAGGCATGGTAGTGAGCAGCTGAGTTTTTCAGAGAGTGAGATCTATTATTTCTTAATCTGAGAGAATCATCTGGAATACTTTTTATGGAGATGAAAACTTGTTTATAGAGCTATTTCACTCTTTGTATTAATGGAGAAGATTTTTGGAGCGCTTTTTAAAGGTAATACATGCATGCTCAAGAATATGATATTTGTTTGTCAGAACTATTAATTGGAGGAAATGTTTGTCCCTTAGATAACTAGTAACAATCATTATTAGTGTCAATTTGATCTTTTTGTTTTCATTATGTCACAAATTACGCTATTGCTTGAGATGTCTGTAGTTTTTGTCATGAGAGAATTTCGTAATCGATACAATCTTCTTATGATGTACAGTCCTTTTTGTCAATAATCAGAGCTTTATTTATCAAGAACAATTTTCAATAAAGGAAAACCTACCTCCAACATTCTTACTAAAGGTTTGGGTATTTTGTCGTGTGTGTATTGCACCTCACGCCACACGCAGAAATACATGGTTCATGACAACTAAACCAAATTGGAGTAGATTGTTTTTCCTAAGCTGCTGCATGTGCCGATTTGTATTTGCTTCCGAGAACGTCAGTACATCAGACATAAAACAGCATGCTGAACAAGAGATAAGTAACTTTTATTTCAGGGTATATGTCTTGCGTTCTTATGAGGACGCATTATGTAGTCAGAACTATCCGAGTGGCCGAGCTGTTAAAGGCGCTACAGTCTAGAACCGCACGACCGCTACGGTCGCAGGTTCGAATCCTGCCTCGGGCATGGATGTGTGTGATGTCCTTAGGTTAGTTAGGTTTAAGTAGTTCTAAGTTCTAGGGGACTTATGACCACAGCAGTTGAGTCCCATAGTGCTCAGAGCCATTTGAACCAGAACTATCAGATGTTGTGCTAAGCAGATTAATTTTCAGTGAACGATTCTGGTAATTTCATACAGTTATTTTTTCCGCGTAGAACAGTCATTTATTTTGTGGTTATTGCAAGTCAAACATGGCATTTCGCATCAGGGAACTTTCATAATGTACTTCGATATTGACTTTCAGTTGTATTGTTTCCACTGAGCACACAATTAGTTTCTTTTGGCAGTTAATTAGATTCATTTTCATTATTTCATTTACTGCATTTCATTAAGTTTACAGTTTTGTTTCACTACATGGTTCACATGCGCAACACAGGCCTAACCAACAGTCAGTTTTGCTCAGCAGTTGAACACGCTATCTACTAAATGTTACACGAGGAGAAAGATTTGGGAAATAAGATACTCAGTATTCACAGACACAGACAATTCTTTACAGAAAGGTTATAAGCTGATTGAAACCAGAGAGAAATAACACTGAAATCATCGGTTCGAAATGCAAGAAAAGCTGAGAGAATAATAATAATAATAGGAACGACTTGTATTAAATTTGTGCGTAGAGAAAGATAAGGAAGGAGACCTAAGTAAAAATTAAAAAGGACCGGACTAGTTGGAGGAACTGATTTAATCGGAATATCTGATCTGAAGGAAGAGATGAAAGCTGTGAAAAATAGGAGATCGTTGTAGTAAACAAAATTAATGTGGAGCTGGTCAAACATAGTAGAATGGTCCAGAATGAGATTTTCACTCTGCAGCGGAGTGTGCGCTGATATGAAACTTCCTGGCAGATTAAAACTGTGTGCCCGACCGAGTTCGAGTCTCGGTCGGGCACACAGTTTTAATCTGCCAGCAAGTTTCATAGTAGAATGGTATTGCATTGAAGAACACGACACATTATCAGACAGCACATCACGAAAGTCCAAATTCATTCACATTCATTCACTCACCGTGTTCTGTAGCTCCCACCATGAAAGAGATCCTTCAAAGATGTGGAACAAGCAGTGGCATATATTAACAAAAGGGAAGCAACGCCTTGATACTTAACCGGTACACTTCGTAAACAGAAACCGTCACTATAGTGCTTAACACTACTGATGCTTACCCTAGCTAATGTAGGAAAGTCACTACTTTGGAAACAAAAGTTGCTCCTACCTCACTTATAGTGAATATCTTTCTCGCGTCTTAAAATATGCACTGGAATTTCTCAAAGGAAGTAATATCTACACATGCTGCAATAGTGGCGTGTGTGTAATACAGTAACGACATCATGAAGCTTAACAATAAATGTTCGTATTTGCCACACAGGCTTTTAGGTTTGACTAATGAGTTATCTTTTCTCTTTTTAATTGGTAGAGAATCCCACTTTCTTGCCCTACCTTGAACAGAACTTAGTTCAAGATCTTAGCGTCAGAGTACGTACATCTCCTTTGAACCTCATGAAAGAAAGCTAACTGTAAGGGAAAGTTATTTTTGTTTTTGCATTACGGTTGTGAAACTCAGATCTTAGCGTCAAACTTGTTTGTGTTATCAACGACAAATTCCATCAAGGAGCAAATGTGCTGCAGAGACAATATCACTATTTAAAAAATATCAACAGTGGAGAATGTAAAACTTAGAGATGGTTCAGCCTTCTCAATTCAATGTACGATTGTCTAAGCAGAAAATTAAAAAATAGAGGTAATAGGAGAAGTGGTCTTAAGAGATGAATAATTCAGATAGAGGACAGTTAGTTTCTCTAAATATAATGAGTTTATACTGTACCAAGTTCTAGAGAAATGTCGAGAGCACAACATACTAACCAGCATTTGTTTAACTGAGAAGGCTTTGACAGAGTAATGAGAGAAAAATTCTGCACCGATGCACCGTCTTCGAAAGACGATGTTAAACTACGTAGCTAATAGAGCTGAAGAGAAGTAGGACTAAGGACAAAAATTGTAAAACGTTTCGGAATACAGAAATAAGAAGTAATTAAAGAATAATACATGGCTACTGTACATTGTAGAAATATTTTAAATGTTACATAAACCACTTAATATTTAGATAGATTCAAAATCAGTTGGAGATAAAATCATAAACATTTTATTATTCGCGTGTGATTTTATAATAATACAAAAAGACAGAAGGTAGGGGGATGAAAGAGGGAAGCCAAGACAGAAAACAGTGACAAGATGCAGAACTGTGGAACTGCGTTCCTAAGGAGGAGTGAAGGATGTAGAAGGCAGGACAGATTTAGGAACCGGCCGCCGTGACCGAGCGGTTCTAGGCGCTTCAGTCCGGAATCGCGCTGCTGCTACGGTCGCAGGTTCGAATCCTGCCTCGGGCATGGATGTGTGTGATGTCCTTAGGTTAGATAGGTTTAAGTAGTTCTAGGTTCTAGGGAACTGATGACCTCGGATGTTAAGTCCCATAGTTCTCAGAGCCATTTGAACAGATTTAGCAACAAACATATAGTACAGAAATCATAAGCACAAGCACTCAACTCACACCAAAATATTCTAAAGCAGACAGAATATCAAGATGACCCCTAACGAGTTTCTCCCATAGCGCTCAGAGCCTAACGAGTTTCTGTGCTATGCGCCGAAAATGAGATGTGGGAAGACCAAGGGACAGACAGAGGGGTTGTCTAAAACACGGAAGACAAAAACTTGGAAACTTCGCGAAAAATGCATTCTTGAATATAAACGCAGATGTTAGCCAGGCTTCCACGTTGCACCGTTGTATTTCACCAGGAACGGCACCTGTGCACTGTTCTCATTAGGTGGCAAGTATCAGTCATGGTCAGATCAGTATACTAAAGACTCACAACGCATACAAGAAAAGCCGAAAATATCATCAGCTAAGTCACAAAATGTGTGTTGAGTGATCCTGATGGTCATTGAAGAGAGTAAGACGATTGATGCGAAAAATAAGAGGACAAGAGCTGCAAAGGTCACTTCGCAACTAAATGCCCCTCTTTCCTGTGAGTATAAAAAACAACACGAAGGGAGATCCACAACCAGGAAATTCCAGTGCGATCTGAAATTCCAAAACTGCTCATCAGCGATGCAAATGCCCATTGTTGTTGTTGTTGCTGTGGTCTTCAGTCTTGAGACTGGTTTGATGCAGCTCTCCATGCTACTCTACCCTGTGCAAGCTTCTTCATCTCCCAGTACCTACTGCAGCGTACATCCTTCTGAATCTGCGTAGTGTATTATCTCTTGGTCTCCCTCTACGAGTTTTACCCTCCACGCTGCCCTCCAGTACTAAATTGGTGATCCCTTGATGCCTCAGAACATGTCCTACCAACCGATCCCTTCTTCTAGTCAAGTTGTGCCACAAACTCCTCTTCTCCCCAATTTTATTCAATACCTCCTCATTGGTTATATGATCTACCCATGTAACCTTCAGCATTCTTCTGTAGCACCACATTTGAAAAGCTTCTATTCTCTTCTTGTCTAAACTATTTATCGTCCATGTTTCACTTCCATACATGGCTACACTCCATACAAATACTTTCAGAAACGACTTCCTGACACTTAAATCTTTACTCGATGTTAAAAAATTTCTCTTCTTTCCTTGCCATTGGCAGTCTACATTTTACATCCTCTCTACTTCGACCATCATTAGTTATTTTGCTCCCCAAATAGCAAAACTCCTTTACTACTTTAAGTATCTCATTTCCTAATCTAATTCCCTCACCATCACCCGACTTAATTCGACTACATTCCATTATCCTCGTTTTGCTTTGGTTGATGTTCATCTTATACCCTCCTTTCAAGACTCTGTCCATTCCGTTCAACTGCTCTTCCAAGTCCTTTGCTGTCTCTCACAGAATTACAATGTCATCGGCGAACCTCAAAGTTTTTATTTCTTCTCCATGGATTTTAATACCTACTCCGAATTTTTCTTTTGTTTCCTTTACTGCTTGCTCAATATACAGATTGAATAACATCGGGGAGAGGCTACAAACCTGTCTCACTCCCTTTCCAACCACTGCTTCCCTTTCATGTCGCTCGACTCTTATAACAGCCATCTGGTTTCTGTACAAATTGTAAATAGCCTTTCGCTCCCTGTATTTTACCCCTGCCACCTTCAGAATTTGAAAGAGTGTATTCCAATCAACATTGTCAAAAGCTTTCTCCAAGTCTACAAATGCTAGAAATGTAGGTTTGCCTTTCCTTAATCTTTCTTCTAAGATAAGTCGTAGGGGCAGTATTGCCTCACGTGTTCCAACATTTCTACGGAATCCAAACTGAACTTCCTCGAGGTCGGCTTCTACCAGTTTTTCCATTCGTCTGTAAAGAATTCGCGTTAGTATTTTGCAGCTGTGACTTATTAAACTGATAGTTCGGTAATTTTCACATCTGTCAACACCTGCTTTCTTTGGGATTGGAATTATTATATTCTTCTTGAAGTCTGAGGGAATTTCGCTTGTCTCATACATCTTACTCACCAGATGGTAGAGTTTTGTCAGGACTAGCTCTCCCAAGGCTGTCAGTAGTTCTAATGGAATGTTATCTACTCCCATTTCATCTTCATCTACGTCCTCTTCCATTTCCATAATATCGTCCTCAAGAACATCGCCCCTGGATGGACCCTCTATATACTCCTTCCGACTTTCTGCTTTCCCTTCTTTGCTTAGAACTGTGTTTCCATCTGAGCTCTTGATATTCATGCAAGTGGTTCTCTTTTCTCCAAAGGTCTCTTTAATTTTCCTGTAGGCAGTATCTATCTTACCCCTCGTGAGATAAGCCTCTACATCCTTACATTTGTCCTCTAGCTATCTATCCCTGCTTAGCCATTTTGCACTTCCTGTCGATCTCATTTTTGAGATGTTTGTATTCCTTTTTGCCTGCTTCACTTACTGCATTTTTGTATTTTCTCCTTTCATCAATTAAATTCAGTATCTCTTCTGTTACCCAAGGATTTCTACTAGCCCTCGTCTTTTTACCTACTTGATCCTTTGCTGCCTTCACTATTTCATTCCTCAAAGCTACCCATTCTTCTTCTACTGTATTTCTTTCCCCCATTCCTGTCAATTGTTCCCTTATGCTCTCCCTGAAACTCTGTACAACCTCTGTTTCTTTCAGTTTATCCAGGTCCCATCTCCTTAAATTCCCACCTTTTTGCAGATTCTTCAGTTTTAATCTACAATTCATAACCAATAGATTGTGGTCAGAGTCCACATCTGCCATTATAGGAAAATATTATGCCGAAACTATTAAACCTCGATTAAAAAGCAGTCTAAGAATTTCATTTCTTCGGATGAGACTTGTTTCACACTATTTCCAACTACTGGCAGAGTGAACGTCCCAAGAGTGAAACTTGGAAGGGGTTAAATGGTGATTTGGGCAGTCATATCGTGGTATTCCATAGATCCCACGGGTTCTCTGGAATGTAGCATTGCTGCCATGAATTATGAGGCCATTTTGGCTGATCAGGTCCGCCCCATAGTACAATGCTTTTTTCCCAATGGTGATGGTGTGTTCCAAGACAAAAGGACACTTCATATCGCCCAGGACTCGTTTTCTGAGCAACAGGATGAAGTATCGTACCTCCACTGTATACCACAGTTGCCAGATCTCAATATTATTAAGCCTTTGTGGTTTACTTTGGGGAGAAGAGTGTCGAGCGCTACACACGTACATCATCGTTACCTGGACAGCCGCGCGGAGTGGCTGCGCGGTTTGAGGCGCCACGCCACGGATTGCGCGGCCCCACCCGCCGGAGGTTCGAGACCTCCCTCGGACATGGGTGTGTGTGTTGTTCTTAGAATAAGTTAGTTTGAGTTAATTTAAGTAGTGTGAAAGTCTAGGGACCGATGACCTCACCAGTTTGGTCGCTTAGAGATTCACACACATTTGTTACCTGAACTCCCCACAATTTTTCAGACGACTGGTGTAAGAATCCCTTGAAAACCATACAGGGCCTTTACTTACACTTTTAGAGATGACTGGAAACTGTTTCGAACGCCAGCGGGTATACCATACGTATTAGGCGCGGATGTGTCGTCTTTTTGGTGTTTCCATATTTTTCTCCATCGCCGGCCGGCCGCGGTGGCCGTGCGGTTCTAGGCGCTGCAGTCCGGAACCGCGGGACTGCTACGGTCGCAGGTTCGAATCCTGCCTCGGGCATGGATGTGTGTGATGTCTTTAGGTTAGTTAGGTTTAAGTAGTCTAAGTTCTAAGGGACTGATGACCTAAGATGTTAAGTCCCATAGTGCTCAGAGCCATTTGAACCATTTTTTTCTCCATCGCCTGTAGAAGGAAATACAGTGAAGCAGGAAAAAGCAGTACTTTAAACGTTGAAGTGAAAAGTGGGAAATCTCTACCAGTGTAGCAGCAGAATACCCAAACTAGACTGGATGCTTCATGACTGTGAGTCGACTAAAATGTCTCTGACAGGTAGCTAGCGGAAGTTTCGAACAAGGGCTGGCGGCACATTTGTTTCAGGATTGTGGCAGTGTTCTATGTGCTTCTTCTCGCACTTGCTGAGGTATTGGCACTTTGCTTCGAGCACTAATGTAACACACGAGACTCAAATTATTACTTCTTGTTTTGGATTTAGCAATCAAGTAAAAGCTTTTAGTAATTTATGCTTTCTCCCCTGATTGCGAAAGTATTTTGTTGACGCTTTCCCACGTAGGAAGAAAAGATAATCATAATAAAATAAGATAAATGATTAGAATATAGAGAAGGGAGAGATAGCGGGAAAAGGCAGTAGTTTAAATCTTGAGTTGAAGAATGAGAAAAGAAGGTAAGACAACTTGGCCTTTAGCAAGATTTTCTATTGCACTTACTCTTGCTACTACTTTATGTTAACACTTTCCATTGTAGGATTACATATGAAGTACTTCCAGAAGACACATTACTTTGGCCGGCCAGGGTGGCCGATCGGTTCTAGGAACTACAGTCTGGAACCGCGCGACCGCTACGGTCGCAGGTTTGAATACTGCCTAGAGCATGGATGTGTGCGATGTCCTTAGGTTAGTTAGGTTTAAGTAGTTCTAAGTTCTAGAGGACTGATGACCTCAGAAGTTAAGTTCAAATGGCTCTGAGCACTACGGGACTTAACATCTGAGGTCATCAGCCCCTAGAACTTAGAACTACTCAAACCTAACTAACCTAAGGACATCACACACATCCCTGCCCGAGGCAGGATTCGAACCTGCGACCGTAGCGGTCATGCGGTTACAGACTGAAGCGCCTAGAACCGCTCGGCCACACCAGAGGTTAAGTCCCATAGTGCTCAGAGCCGTTTGAACTATTTGAACATTGCTTTGTAAATATATGTACATAATCAGTGATTGGAGCGCCTTTCATTCTTCGTTTGTGTTAGCACATATGGCGTTCCTGTGAGGTGCTGAGTAAATGAATTCGTAGTTATTTGCTGAAATATTATGTATATTTGTGCTATTTAGGAAAATATATTGTTTTAGTAATTCTAGATCTTGAGCACCAATGTTACATGATATATCACAGAAATCTGAAGGTTGTCAGTTCAACAAAATACCTACGGATCACAAGCACGAACAACTTGAATCGAAACGATCACATTATTGTGGGGAGGGCGACCTAAAGACTGCGATTCATTTGGTAGAGCGCTTAGAAGATGCAACAGGTCTGCTAAAGAGACTGCCTGCATTACGCTCGTCTGTCGTCTTCTGGACTACTGCTGCGCAGTATGGGATCCTTACAAGATAGGATTGGTGGATGAGATCGAAAAAATTCAGAGAAGGGCACCTCGTGTTTTGTTGTCACGAAATATGGTAGGCAATATCATAGATACGGTACTCAAGTTGGGGTGAAGGTCACTAAAACGATAGCTTTTTCCGTTGCAGTTAGATCTTTTCACGAAATCTCGATCACCACCTTTCCCCTCTGAATGTGAAAATATTTTGTTACTGCCCCCCTACACAGGAAGAAACGATCATCGTAATAAAATAAGAGAAGTCGCAGATCGTAAGGAAAGACTTAAGTTTCATTTTTCCCGCGCGCTGTTCGAAAGGAACGGTAGAGAAATAGTATGAAAATGCTTTGATGAACCCTTGCGAGACACTTTACTGTTAATTGCAGAGTAGTCAAATACACGCAAACATAGATGTAGTCCACATGGTCATTAATCAGCGACCTAACGAGTTCTTTGTCTCATCAACTTGTGTATAACGAGCGCCAGAGAAGGGTAATTTCGACGGAAAAAAACGCTCTTCAGAAATGCGTAGCAATTTCTCGTTGCTTTTAATGCCAGAGGTTGGGTAAGTGCTGTGGTGTCGCCCGAAGGACGACGTCGCAAGACAAGCTTGGTGCTTCGTAACGGTACCACAAGTAATGCTAATGCAACGTTTTCCTGGGTGAAGGAATAACCTTGCGCGTTTCGCTGACCGATGCGGGCCGCAGGACGCTACATGAAAGGTTTTCCTAGCCGCGGGGCGGTGCGCTTCAGAACGTAGAAAATTACAACTTTTCTTTAATTCAATGCAACCTTTGTGCTGCTGAAATAGAGAAATACTCGAGCTTTTAAGAAAAGTGTGTCCTTCGCGCAAGTCAGTACATATCACACCATAGCTTCTAATCTATCTGTCTGATGGCAACATAATTTCATATTTGGCTTCAGTGGCACATGTCAATAATATGCGAAAACCTTCTGGCCAATAGAGTCAGTACCAGTGAAGTAATAAGCAAAAATGTCGCGTATAGCGCAGAATTTTTAGCAAACCGATATCCGAAATGTACTACGCGACAAACTTATTTCGCTTACTCTTTTTATGGGAGGATCAAAGGGGGAAAAAGTTCCGGAAAGGTTTCAATTTACTTTTACAGGTTGTTGGAAGTCGGTGGGTGCTACAGTTTCCCCTAGATGAGGGCAGTATTGTGTGGTTCACTGGCGCGACCCGAGATCCAGCGCGCTGCGAGGAGCATTTTGGTTCAAATGGCTTTGAGTACTATGGGACTTAACTGCTGAGGTTATCAGTCCCCTAGAACTTAGAATTACTTAAACCGAACTAACCTAAGGACATCACACACATCCATGCCCGAGGCAGGATTCGAACCTGCGACCGCAGCAGTTGCGCGGTGCCAGACTGTAGCGCCTAGAACCGCTCGGCCACCCCGGCCGGCGAACATTTTGGTACTACATGCGCAGCGCAGTCGGGCGCGACGGTAGTGGAGGATGCAGCGAAGGCAAAACATACAGAGCGGAGATATATCTAGAAAGCTGTTAATTTTGGCAGTCCGGAAGTACATGGAAGTTAGGAAATAGGAGGAAGACTACATTGTTCGGAAGAATACTCAGGAAGTGGAAAGCAATCACACAAATGCTCTTACATCGTGAAGAGGAACGAGTGCGTAACATTTCAGCGGCAAAACAGTAACACGATGATACAGAAGAATGCCAGTTTCCACTGCCTTGTGACGAAGACGTTGTCCCAGGACAACGAGATCCACTTGGTTTATGGCGGCGGTAGCAAAGCTGAGGGATTCAGTGTGCGGAGCGGATTCTGTGATTACTTTAATGGTCCGAGTTTTAACGGTCGTTCACGATACATATCACAGTATACAACAGCATCCAACTCATTATAACTGTGGTTAAAGTCTCAGTACAAATACATTTACTAGTGTTTTACATTGGACATAATCAAGGATATTTCTTATTACATGTTTCATTTATTTTTCTTCCGATTTCTCCCCAAATGGCTCTGAGCACTATGGGACTTAACTTCTGAGGTCATCAGTCCCATAGAACTTAGAACTACTTAAACCTAACTAACCTAAGGACATCACACACACCCATGCCCGAGGCAGGATTTGAACCTTTGACCGTAGCGGTCGCGCGGCTCCAGACTGTAGCGCCTAGAACCGCTCGGCCACCCCGGCCGGCGATTTCTCCCCAAGTTAACTCCTTTTGCATTCAGTTTTTCAACTCGCCGTCGGCCATGTTGCAGAAAATATGGTGTTCGGATACCATATCGATAAGTTGATCATCCTCTGACGTAGAGAAGCGGTCAGAGGATATTTCTGATGAATCTTTCAATAACTAGATTGGAAGAATTACCTACTCTCTTGCTATCCGCGCCCGCGAAACAAATAGTGAAGCTGTCGCCTAACACCCGCTGCTGCTCAGTTCGACTTCCCCCACTCCACCGACCAAGCAAATCGCTGCGACGAGCGGGACAGACTCCTCCGGAAGCACGCAAGCATATGGCTCAAATGGTTCAAATGGCTCTGAGCACTATGGGACTTAACATCTATGGTCATCAGTCCGCACGCAAGCATATCCGGGAAGTAATGCCAGCAGTGGCACTGCCGGCTCCCCAGGAAAACGGTCTGGAATGTTTGCAATTTGCAAGAGGGGAGCGCGGTCTCCCAAACGTTTTACGCAGAACGTTGCGGTAACTTCGCGCAGCTAGGAAAACATAGTTTTAGGACCGTCGCTGCCAAAAGCAAAGCCTAATGAGAAAGGTTGCGGTAGACACGACCTCAAGTGTCCCACACGCCACAGCCGCAGAGTGCTTAATTCCGTCAGAGCGAAGTGCCGCTCAGCCCAGTCTGCAATCATCACTGAAGACGACGGCGTCAACTCACTACAGAGCCGGCATTGTGAGAGTTGCATTGGACAGAACTGTGCAGCGAAGTTTACATAGTCAATCGTACTCTGAAACAAGAGACTGTTATCTTGTCTATATGAAAGCACACCGTCTTCAAGCCACAAGTGGCCCGTCGGGACCAACCGACCGCCGTGTCATCCTCAGCTGAGTATGCAGATCGGAGGGGCGTGTGGTAAGCACACCGCTCTCCCGGGCGTTACGATGGTTTTCTTTGACTGCAGCCGCTACTATTCGGTCGAGTAGCTCCACAATTGGCATCACGGGACTGAACACACCCCGAAAAATTGCAACAGCGCATGGCGGCTCGGATGGTCACCCATCCAAGTGCCGGCCACACCCGACAGCGCTTATCTTCAATGATCTGACAATAACCGGTGTATCCACTGCGGTAAAGCCGTAGCTTGTCTACATGAAGTGATACGTTAATGTTCAGTGACAGTGACAAATGTACATGACATTCATGTGGCAATGGATTGTTTCAAAGTTAAGTGTTTCATCTTGTTCAAGTAATAATAAAGCGATTTAGTATTTTGTATCTGTTACAGTACCAACTCGGCCTCCTCCAGAAGTAATCTAAGAACCCAAGACTGTGCAGAGGAGTTTTATTTCGTCCTGTACAATAAATGATTTCGTAGTCACAAGTTTGCATGGACTTCCTCCGCACCACGCATAGAAGTATTTGTTTTGTAAATATATATTTTTTTTTTGTTCTAAGGCATCTTCATTGGGATCTAGACCAATACAGTTTTGGTTTGGTAAGTGTTGTGTTTAGATTACTGAACTGTTCAGGTCGCGCTTTTTTATGTACATACTTAATTACTTACAGCTTCTTAGCATCTACGTTTCCTCTCATCTGGTGTGGAGAACGCACTACCACTTCATTTCCGAAACATAAGTACTTTGTGTGTGTGTGTGTGTGTGTGTGTGTGTGTGTGTTTTTCGGAAATGAAGCCGCACGGCGTAGCCCTACGGACTATTGCGCCTTGACACGGTTCGCGCGGATCCCCCGTCAGAATTTCGAGTCCTCCCTCGGGCATGGGTGTGTTTGATGTTCTTATCGTAAGTTAAAGTTAGATCAAGTAGTGTGAAAGCCTAGGGACCGATGACTCGTGGGAAGTGTGGAAAGGCAGCTTGTGAAGCTGGGACTGACAGACCCTCTCCAGCACTCTGCATTAACTGCTCTGTGAGCCACCCATTCTGGAGCCGGGACTGCCCTGTTTTTGCTGAGGGACACAAAATTCAGGAATCCCCCAGGCAAAACTAAAAAGGAATGTAACGCAGCTAGATCCCCTTTCTTTGCCACTTCCTATGCTTCCATGGTGTGGAAACCTGCTCCTAATTCCGATACTTCGACGCAAATGACGTCCAGCTTACCACTATCTACGACCAGAACCTGTACTTGCACCTGTACATGCAAAAACAACTCTACTAAAGACAAGTCAGCTGAGACAGGAAATACCAGAACATCACGAAGGCACCCGAATAGCAGAGTGCCTCTTAACTCCCTCTTTCCCCGTCATCGTTGAAGGGAGAGGGAGCAGCTTAAACGTCTCAGTATTTAGGTCAAAAGCTGTCCCAGACGCCATTAGTCATCATTCTGGCACGTCTGATTGATGATGACGTCAGGATTCTGATGCCTCATCACTGGATCCAGGCAGCACCTCCATTCCCCCCTCGCTCTACAAGTGCCTCACCATCCCAGCACAAGGATAGGGTAAAAGCTGCAACACTGAAATAGCTTCCATACTCCATTGGAATATGAAAAGATACAGGGCTCATCTGAAGGAATTGAGACTGCTTGTAGGTGACAGATCTTTTTGCCCCCATCTCGAAGGGAGTCATTTTAAACAAGCTGAAGCGCCTGTACTTCGGAGGCTATCACGTCTGCAGAAAAGACGACCTTACAGATGACATGGAGAAAGGTAGAGCAGCAGTTCCGTCAACGACACTTTCCACTCCTCATCTGTGCCTTTAACCACAACGATACAAGCTGTCGCTTTTCGGATAGTGGGCCATGTTGCTGTCATGGTGTGCTCTGTGCACCTACCGTCCAACGAGCCCATTGACAGTGAGGTCCCTGTAAATCTTATTGATGCGCTATCCTGCCCACTTCTCCTTTAATATACACAGTCGCTACGGGTTTCTAACATAACTTGCCCCTAGGGTCGGATACTTGAAGATCTGAAACGCACTGATGAGCCTTGTTTGTCATCCTCTCTTACCTTCTGTCGCCTCGTTTTTCTTTTAATTCGATTTACTGGCGTCACTTGGTTGCTGGTTTCCTTGGCCGTGAGTGGCAGCAGCAGCGCTTATCGATAAGTTCAAATGGTTCAAATGGCTCTGAGCACTATGGGACTCAACGGCTGAGGTCATTAGTCCCCTAGAACTTAGAACTAGTTAAACCTAACCTAAGGACATCACAAACATCCATGCCCGAGGCAGGATTCGAACCTGCGACCTAGCGGTCTTGCGGTTCCAGACTGCAGCGCCTTTAACCGCACGGCCACTTCGGCCGGCTTATCGATAAGTGCACCGTCGTACTATCTCTGGAGAGACCGCGAGTATTTCCGGGTCGTCGTGTGTTTGGAAGCGAGTCGGGCACGGTGCAGCAGTTGGGACGGAGCACCAGTGACATGCGGAAGCCGGTACTTGCCGACCGCTGGCGACACACATCAACTGTCGGACGGAAGGAGATTGGAGCGGGACGACCGCCGGTTGTTCGTTCGGTTGGTCGTCTCATTGGCCGACGTGTATTTGGTCTTTTGACCGTTTCTGGGCCTCGTCAGTTGGTCATCTTGCCGGACGTGAGTCGGTTCCTTCCTTGTGAAGAGATGCCGGGTGCCCAATGGACAAGTGTGCCCTTTGCATGGTTGGGTCAGAGCCAGTGTGCCCGGGTCGCCATGTCTCCGAGTTACGAGCGGACATCAAGGGGGTCGGATTGGAGCTGCAGTGAGCTCCTGACAAGCAAGACTCGCCCGACCGTTGCCAACACTCATAACCTGAGTGGTTACGACCTTGTTTGGTAGTTCGGTCGGTCGTCTCGTCGGACGACGTGTATTTGGTCGCCGACCGCTTATGGAAACTCTGTGTATTTGTGTGACTTGTCATTTCTCCTTGTTGTTCCGTGGTGATTAGTTTTAGGATTGTTGGAGTTCTTGGTGCAAGTGTATACAGGGAACTGTGTGCAGCTTCTGTAATTTCTGCTGAGCAGATGAATGCTGTTTGCGTACTGGAGTAGCCAGTCGGTCGGTTGCGAGAGAGTGTGCCAATTATCAAGACGTAGTGCTGTTGCGATCTTCGTCCTCGCTGATATTTTCGGTTGTCGTGCCGTTGGTTGGGTGGGAGGGAATTGAAGGTTGTTGGTTGGTTCTTCAGCCGTCCATAGGTCTTGCTGCCACCCGATTACTTAGTGTTACACTTGGCTGCCTGTCTCACCTAAACTGTTGTTAGAGTTTCCTCCCCAGACCGACCCTTGGAACACTTCTGAGCACCACTGTTCTGCTGTTTGTGATTGTGATTTTCTTTTGCCGCAAGTACTGTGCCAGGCCTTCAGCCGTGTATTAATTCTGTCTGTTCTATGTTCAGGATATGGCCTTCAGCCGAATCTTATGTGAAGTATTTTAAAATTAAGCCTTCAGCCGTGTTTTATTTATAATTCTTGTTTGCTCTGTATTTAGGCCTTCAGCTGCGTTTGTTTTAAAATCTGTGGCTTTCAGCCGTTCTGTGTAAGTTCTTGTCTGTAAGGTTTCTCTTTAAATATCTCGAATTCTTAAAATGGCCTTCAGTCGTACTGTGTAAATGTTTGTCTTAAGGTTTGTCTTTAATTATTTTGAATAATTGTTTGGGCCTTCAGCCGCCAAGATATTCCAAGTTTTCTTAAGGGGCTCCGGAACGCCCTATACTTGCAATGTTAAAATAACGCTTATAAATTACATCTTTCCTCACAAAGTATTTGAGGTAGGAAGTTGAACTTTTTACAGATTATTTATTGGAATATGGGCTACAACTTAACACAGGGATTTTACAAAATTTTCGTTCAGTTATTAAAGATGATTTTTTTTCAATTGTAATGAAAATTCACAATATTTTTTTGCAATTTTTTATTTATATATTCAAAAATATACAGTTTTTTGGAAAAAGGCTGTGTTAAATTATGCAGAAGGTACTGTGTAACATTTACTGAAAGTTTGAAACAAATATGTTTGGAAGATCCTTAGAAAACATGTAATTAGTACGAGAAAATAAAAGTTTTGGGAGTCGAGCGACAAAGATTGGATTAACTTTTTAGTGCATTCCAGGTCCATAGGATGGATTATCTTCATCCTCTGCAAACTCCTCCTCCAGCTTCCTCTTGTTCCTCCTCCTGTTTACTCTTGCTTGTATTTCTAGACTCTTTACAGCCCTGTCTGCAGCCCGAAGGCGTTCCTTGTCTAAAGCAAGCATCGCTCGTACCATGTTAGAACCTATCTTCATTCCCATATTTCTAAATACCTTGCACCTTACAATGTTGCCATCATTGAAAGTCGCAACAGCATCATACACACCAAAGTGAAGTGTTTCTATTCCAACAAATACAGTCTTGGGGATTCTCGACCATATAACACTATTTACACTTTCATTGGGGTTTTGAGTTTTTCCGTGAACACACTTTTTCAACAGTTCAGGTGCTGCTAAGTCTCTGAAAATAGGTTTTATCACCTCCATTATTGCATCTCACATCACTAAAATGTACCTGATGAACACGGACGTTAATAATAACACCATTTGACAGCAGTTTAACAGCGCCATAGTGGGTCACGCCCATGTAGAACACATTTTAAAAAAATTTAAAAATAGTTTTAGCCTTCGGAATTGAATAAATTATATATCTGTTAAAAGGTAATAGTCTGCAGATTCAGAAAATGCAAGAAAGTAAAAATTGAACTTTTCATGATATTGAGCCTTTCCGGAGCCCCTTAAGTTGCTTTCCTGTTGTACTGTGTAAATGCTTGTCCTTAAATGTGGTCTTTTATTATGTTGAAATATTATTGGGCTCTCAGTCGAGGAATTAATTTAAATTTTCCTTAAAATGGATTTTAGCTGAAATTTGTGAATGCTTATCTTTTAAAGAATTTCCTTTGGTGATCTGAAATATTATTTGGGCCTTTAGCCGAGAAGATATTTTAATTTTACTTAAGTAAGACCTTCAGCTGTTTAAATCCTTGTGTTTTAAAAGTAACTATTTAAACTTTATTATTGAGAAGTTATTTGGGGCCTCAGCCGTGAATTGACCCTTGTTGTTTTAAAGAGAAAACTGTGCATTGTGTTTTGGAGGAATAAAGTTGCGTGTTCTTGAGTAACTAAGAGTAACTGATCTTGGCCCCTTTCCATAACCACAACCTGATCCGCTCTGTCCTGCGAACCGGGTTCAACTGCAGATACCACATTGCTAAACATGGGTCAATCTACACATTTTAGCACCGATACAGTTTCGGCTATGGCCGCAGACCTCTCCTTGTGATTGCCTGTCCATGCAGACACTGTTCAGTGGACGACACCTTTATGGTAGCGAGCACTGTCCTTTCTGGGTCCATCTGCCCAGTCGAGCAGATCCCGAAAGGAAGCTGCCGAATTCAGAAAGCCTAATTGGATGCTTTCAGGCAGATAACTTGTACAAGCATTGTGACGGCGTCCAGGGCTGCATGGATCACATTACAGTTGTTATACACCGTGACACTGATGCATCCATCCCAGAGTCAGCGAGAACGGCTGGGAGTCCCTTCGTAAAATGATGAGCGTCGTTCTGCCATCAGGGTGAGGGGGTGGCTGTGTGTTGATTTAATCGGTACCCTACAGATATGAATTTGCAACCTTCCGAATGGCAGAGGCAAATATAAGAAGAATATGAAACTTCCTGGCAGATTAAAACTGTGTGCCCGACCGAGACTCGAACTCGGGACCTTTGCCTTTCGCGGGCAAGTGTTCTACCATCTGAGCTACCGAAGCACGACTCACGTCCGTCCTCACAGCCCTACTTCTGCCAGTATCTCGTCTCCTACCTTCCAAACTTTACAAAAGCTCTCCTGCGAACCTTGCAGAACTAGCACTCCTGAAAGAAAGGATACTGCGGAGACGTGGCTTAGCCACAGCCTGGGGGATGTTTCCAGAATGAGATTTTCACTCTGCAGAGGAGTGTGCGCTGATATGAAACTTCCTGGCAGATTAAAACTGTGTGCCCGACCGAGACTCGAACTCGGGACCTTTGCCTTTCGTAGGCAAGTGCTCTACCATCTGAGCTACCGAAGCACGACTCACGCCCGATACTCACAGCTTTACTTCTGCCAGTACCTCGTCTCCTACCTTCCAAACTTTACAGAAGCTCTCCTGCGAACCATGCAGAACTAGAACTCCTGAAAGAAAGGATATTGCAGAGACATGGCTTAGCCATAGCCTGGGGGATGTTTCCAGAATGAGATTTTCACTCTGCAGCGGAGTGTGCGCTGATATGAAACTTCCTTGCAGATTAAAACTGCGTGCCCGACCGAGACTCGAGCTCGGGACCTTTGCCTTTCGCGGGCAAGTGCTCTACCATCTGAGCTACCGAAGCACGACTCACGCCCGCTCCTCACAGCTTTACTTCTGCCAGTATCTCGTCTCCTACCTTCCAAACTTTGCAGCGCACACTCCGCTGCAGAGTGAAAATCTCATTCTGGAAACATCCCCCAGGCTGTGGCTAAGCCATGTCTCCGCAATATCCTTTCTTTCAGGAGTGCTAGTTCTGCAAGGTTCGCAGGAGAGCTTCTGTAAAGTTTGGAAGGTAGGAGACGAGATACTGGCAGAAGTAGGGCTGTGAGGACGGGCGTGAGTCGTGCTTCGGTAGCTCAGATGGTAGAGCACTTGCCCGCCAAAGGCAAAGGTCCCGAGTTCGAGTCTCGGTCGGGCACACAGTTTTAATCTGCCAGGAAGTTTCATATCAGCGGAAACTCCGCTGCAGAGTGAAAATCTCATTCTGGATAAGAAGAATAGTTCGGGAAAGTAAGCAAAGGTCTTGTCAAGAGTGCCTGAGCACCATTAACAGGTCCACATCCGCAAGTAAAGTAAGGGAAGCAACTCACGACCGTTAATACCAGCTGTACGAGAGCAGGCTTCTCTCCTAACCTCTCTGAGAGACAATACTAGGACAATGACTGTATCATGTTATTCCTTTTGGCTGATTGTATCTGGGATTCAGCTGTCCGTCCCTATCGGGAGACACAGGAGATGATTTCCGTTCCACTAACCTGGAAGAATACATCCAGCCTTTCGCTCTGTGGGAGTTGGATTCTGCATTGGCAGTAACTCATGATGCTGTGCCAGGACACGATGTGATAGCGCACAGAATGTTGAAGCAGTTTGACGCTCGGCCGGAGGAGGTCCTCCATCAACTCCTTAAATTTGGATGACAGGGGACTTTCCTAACTCGTCGAAAGAATATATTTTAATCCCAATTTTAAAATGAGGAAAGGATCGGACGAACTCTAGTTTTTATTGGAATTAGCCTGACAAGGTGCGTAGGAATGACACTGCAGCGTATGATCAACCGGCCCGTAGAGCGTGTTATCGAAACCATGTCGCTACTAAGTCGCTCCAAGTGCGGCTTCATGAGGTACCACTCCACAATCGATAACCTGATACTGCTCGAAGCGGCACTTGGACAAGCTTTCTTCCATAAGCAACACCTTATCGGTTCACCACGAAGGTACTAGGTTGCCAACAGCAGCCTATCGCACGAACCTTTCTAGTGATTCTCTGCTGTCTATCTGGCTTTGTTCCTGTAGTACTCTAATCAACAATGCTGTGTCCATTCCTACATCCCCAGCACCCAGCTACGTTGCTCAGCCGCCACTAGAGCGTCTGTTCAGTCACCGTCCACGGACAACTAGGACGTCTGGAATCCGTGCCAGAGAAAGCCTTGAGTTACTACAGGTGGGGGGCTATAAGGTTACAATCCAGGACTGGAGTAGGGCATCCCATGGCTACTAAATACACCCAAATTACTTTTAGGATTGACTGGTTACAGGAAGAATTTTACCCAAGGATACATTTTTAACATTAAACTTGACGAGATTTTACATCGATTCTGTTTACACGGATGAGTTTTTATCGGAGAGAGATTTTATTGGTTGCTCTGTCGTGTTGCCAGACATTGTCCTCATAATAGGGTTACCAGTGGGAACTTTTAGTTTATTCGTGGAATAATTTGCTATCCCGAGGGCAGTGGAGCAGACGAGACGGCGTCATGAGAAGAAATTCCTCATGTACTCAGATTCTCAAAGTTCTCGTTGTTGGTCATATGTACCCAGCAGACCGTATTGTGGAAGACGTGCAGGATAAGGAAATAATTTTCTGCTGCGTTCTAGGGCACTAGGGATTCGGGGAAACTAACTCGCTAATACGGCTGCCCAAGAGGTTTACGCCTTTCCACCTCGCGCTCGTTGTTCAGACCCATGCAAGGTGTCATCTATTTTGTGACCAAGAAGATCGTGTATTGGTGGGAGACTCAATGGCTGGAAGTGAGGAAACCTCCGGTGCGACCGTGGCTTACCTCGTTCCGATCGCGAAGGGCTGAAGAAGTAGTCATTACACAGCATAGAGTGTGACATTGGCCACTTAGATAATAACACGTTGCAGAGATCATTTGAACTAGTCTTTTATCGAAATGAGTGGAAGGAGTCATTTTAAAGGATTTGTATACATGATTAGTGTTCACTAACTGCACGTTCTAGAGATCATTTGAACGATTCTTTCATCGAAATGTTATGGAACGAGTCAGTTTACAGGATATGTAAACATGATCAGTGTTCACATTAATGAACACATTATCATTTTATTCCTACTAATGCAACTACAGTTAAAAACAAAACTTTTTAATGTTACTGGCTGCCTGTTTTTAAGTAGAAATTCCTCAGTGGGATAGGAGCTGCCTAGGAGAAATGATTTTAAATTAGATTTAAAACTTGATTCGCTACCTGTCGGACATTTGCTGTTATTGACCAAATTTCTGCATATTGAACTCCTCTCTAAGAAACTGGTAGCGTTAACTGTCGGTAATAAATGTTTTTCTCCTCTACTGTTGTAGGTAGGTACATCACTGTTGCCCTCAAATTGTGATGGATTATTTATGACGGCGCATTGCACTGTGACGGCGTCGTTAAAATGTCTAGCTCCTTGAAGAGGAATCTACATGACGTCTATGAGTTAACACCACATATTACTCTTACTGCTCGCTGTTTTGTAGTTAATACTGTTTTCCTAAGTGATAAGTTACCCCATAAAGCTGTTCCGTAAGACGTTATTCAATGGAAACATGCAAAACATCTCAGGAGGTTTATACGTTTGTTTCCATTATCAATTATACGAAGGATAAAATTAGGCGAACTTCATTGTTTCAGCAGCTCAGTAATAGGCCTCTTCCAGTTCAGTTCTTCATCAACATTTACACCCAAAAATTTGGAGTACACTACCCTACTGATTGACTCCTGCTCATGTGGTACATCAGTTGTTTGTATTCTTCTGCTTGGAAGTAGTATGTTTTTTCTCCAAAATTTAAGGAGAGCCCATTTTCAGAGAACCACTTAATTCTTTTGCAAAAATCATTTATTAATTCTTCTGTTGCTTTCTCCCTGATGGAGTTTATTATAACACTAGTATCGGCTACTAATAGTACCGATTTTGTTTGTTCAGTGTCAAGTAGAAGGTCATTCACACACATAAGGAATAGGAGTGGACGCAGAAGTAAAACCTGTGGGACTCCTTTTGTGAATTTATCCCACTCACTAAAATTTTCTACCTTTCCGACATTGTCTCAGTTATTCAGCACAAACTTTTGTATTCTGTTTATCAAGTATGATTGAAACAAACTGAGTGAAAAGCCATCAGTTCCAGAAAACTTGAGTTTTTGTAAGAGTATCATGATCTACACAAAGGAAGGCCTTGGAGAGGCCACAAAAAATACAATTTTATTACTTAAAGCTTGTACTATTTGATGAGTGAATGTATAAATAGCATTCTGAGTCGAGCAACCTTTCTAGAATCCAAACTGTGACATGCTAAGTAAATAATTTCCACTTAGGTGTGCGACTACTATTGAGTACATCACATTTTCCAATATTCTGGAAGAGGATTTCAATAAGTAAACTGAACGACAGTTGTTTAAATCTCACACCTTTTTTATGAAGTATTTTAATATTGCATATTTCGAGCTGCCTGGAAAAATTTCCTGTGATAGTGATGCGTTGCATGTATCACTAACGACATCACTTATTAGACTGAAACAATTTTTTTGCATTCTGTTTGAAATTCCATCAAACCCATAAGAGCATTTTAGAATTTTTAAAACTGTGTTAATTTTAGTGAATGATGTTGCTGCTACTTCTAGCTGCTTAAAGTTTTGTGGAATGACATGTTTAATATATTGTCTTGCTTCGTCAGCTGAACAGTTTAATCCTATATTTGCTGCTACATTTAGAGAGACATTGTTAAAAGTACTTGCAACTTGTGATTTGTCAGTCTCAACATTGTCATTTAGTTCGGTTGTTACAGAATAGACACTGACTAGTTGTCCTGTCTTCCGTTTGACAAAGTCCCATAGAATTTTAAAATTATTATCTCTATAGTGAATTTCCTTAAAATATCATATTATTTTTTGTAGTATGGAAGCAATGTCAGATCATTTAGTCTCGCCTCTACATAAATTTCCCTCTTTCTTTTACATGGAATTTTAATTCACTTAGTTATCAATGGCTTACGTTTTTTTTCCTTTTTTAGTGGATCTTTAAATTGAATTTGACATTAGTATCTCTTTCTTTATACACGTCATCCCATATCAGCCCTTTTAGCTTACTCTTAAAAAGTTGAATCCCATTCTCATTAGTAAGCCTCACTGCTGTGTTTGAACCTGCATGCTGTTTATTTCTATTAATTCTGCATCATGATCCGATACGCCGTGAGCAATTAAGTACACATTAATTGTTTCTGCCTGGGCACTGTCTATAAAAATGTAATCAACCGGTATCGTACTACACTGTTGCACACGAGTTGGAAAATTGGACTACGGAGATGAGAGTGAAACACCTGCATAATAATTCTAGTTGACTTTTTCCTGTCCATGTCTTTTAAGAAATCTAAATTTAAATCCCCACAAACTATTAACCGTTTCTTCTTGTCTGACAGCTCAATAATGCATCTACATTTCTCATAAATAGCGGATTTTTCCCGGAGGAGACCTGCAGACTGTTACAATTATCAGTGACAAATTCTACAGCAACAAATCACAAGCACATGTTTCTAGGTTCTGATCTATGTAAAAACTATTTGTTTCAATGTTTTTTTACGTTGTTTCCCACTTTTACACATGGTGTAACTTCACATTTTTCTGTATTGACTCTGCATGAAAATAATGCAATTCCATAACCCCTTAAATGTAACTACTCCAACCTTGTAGTTGCATGGTGCTCAGAGAGGCACAGAATATCTTTGCTTTCAGAATTTTCCACATTTTCTAGGCCTGCAATAAGCTCATGTGTGTTTTTTTTTTCAACCCTCTGATGTTCTGATGAAACAAATTAACGTTATTCTTTGGGAAACTGTTACGTGTATTTGGTCTCGTACTGCAATAATTTCTTTCTCTGTCTGATACTAAAATTAACATATAGCTTCCCCTAACTCGCGAGTAGTCGCCAGTATGCCTGAGATTCGGGACACATCTATCTGTACGACATAATTTAATTTAATGTGTTTTATATGGAGACCTGAGGGTTGGTCTGGGTCTCCTAAATCTACATCTACATTTATACTCCGCAAGCCACCCAACGGTGTGTGGCGGAGGGCACTTTACGTGCCACTGTCATTACCTCCCTTTCCCGTTCCAGTCGCGTATGGTTCGCGGGAAGAACGACTGTCTGAAAGCCTCCGTGCGCGCTCAAAATCTCTCTAATTTTACATTCGTGATCTCCTCGGGAGGTATAAGTAGGGGGAAGCAATATATTCGATACCTCATCCAGAAACGCACCCTCTCGAAACCTGGCCAGCAAGCTACACCGCGATGCAGAGCGCCTCTCTTGCAGAGTCTGCCACTTGAGTTTGTTAAACATCTCCGTAACGCTATCACGGTTACCAAATAACCCTGTGACGAAACGCGCCGCTCTTCTTTGGATCTTCTCTATCTCCCCCGTCAACCCGATCTGGTACGGATCCCACACTGATGAGCAATACTCAAGTACAAGTCGAACGAGTGTTTTGTAAGCCACCTCCTTTGTTGATGGACTACATTTTCTAACGACTCTCCCAATGAATATCAACCTGGTACCCACCTAACCAACAATTAATTTTATATGATCATTCCACTTCAAATCGTTCCGCACGCATACTCCCAGATATTTTACAGAAGTAACTGCTACCAGTGTTTGTTCCGCTATCATATAATCATACAATAAAGGATCCTTCTTTCTATGTATTCGCAATACATTACATTTGTCTATGTTAAGGGTCAGTTGCCACTCCCTGCACCAAGTGCCTATCCGCTGCAGAACTTCCTGCATTTCGCTACAATTTTCTAATGCTGCAACTTCTCTGTATACTACAGCATCATCCGCGAAAAGCCGCGTGGAACTTCCGACACTATCTACTAGGTCATTTATATATATTGTGAATGGTCCCATAACACTCCCCTGTGGCACGCCAGAGGTTACTTTAACGTCTGTAGACGTCTCTCCTTTGATAACAACATGCTGTGTTCTGTTTGCTAAAAACTCTTCAATACGGCCACACAGCTGAGCACTATGGGACTTAACATCTGAGGCCATCAGTCCCCTAGAACTAAGAACTACTTAAACATAACCAACCTAAGGACATCACACACATCTATGCCCGAGGCAGGATTCGAACCTGCGACGGTAGCGGTTACGCGGTTCCAGACCGAAGCGCCTAGAACCGCTGTGCCACACTGGCCAGCGAATGAGCGTCCTATTGAGTCTTTATTGTGAACTGCTTCGATACGAACTACAGGTAAATAAGTTTCGTGGACTACATATGTTCTACCATTAAAAGGCGAATGTCACAGTTGATTGTTCTTTTTTTCTGCGCTTTCGAGACGAGACAAATCTCCAATGAATAGCTGGCAAACAAGGTAAAATCTTATGAACTTCAGGCAGCGCACTTTATTTCCCATTATTCAGTTTCACGTGTCTTACAGTGTAACACGAAAGAAGTAAACTTCTTTTTTCTTTTTTAGATTCTGGGTTATTAAATACGAAGTACTAATCATGTACAATAGATTTCAGAAAAAATGTGCTTTGGGTCATACAACCAATCTCGCCACGCTGAGGAACCATTTTCGGAAATCAGGGAAAATATACACCTGCATTGACGCTCGTCCTCAGCATGCACGTAAGACTCACTGATAGCTGCTTTGCTGGAAGGAGAGAACTCATGTAGGCTTGGCGCGCAGCGTCATCGGATTATACGCAAATCTTATCGTCAGCGAAAAGGGCGAGCGCAGGATGGGAGAAACTGTGAAGTCAGCGCATTTCATCGCGGCAACATCGTGGGCATACGCTGTAATGGGCTCTCCTAGATGCACTGGGTCCTTATCGGCAGTGAAACGCGCGTGCGCAGGATGGGAGAGAGATGTGAAGTCAGCGCATTTCGGCCCGGTAACATCGTGGGCGTACGCTGCAGCGGGCTATCCGAGATACAGTGGATTCTCTCCGAGTTACAGTGGCAATGTAAGAAGGGATATACGTTCCACAGTGCAGCAGTTAACTCTCTAGTTCAGTCACACTGAGCATGCCACACCATCCAGAGCTATCGACTCGCTTTGAGATACAGAGATTACCAATCTACACGTGTATCTGTAATCCGTGCACACAGAAACTGACATGGCCTTTGTATGTCCGTCATTAGAAGCAAGGGTACTGTTTCGCCTGGACCGTTGACTAGTGGTATACACAAATGCCTGGGTATGTGGAAAACAACCCGAGATGTTGCAGCTTGATTACAAACAGAACGGCACTCAAGTTGGTAATCTACATTGGGGAATACTAACGTCGAGGGAAACTGCGCCCCTGTTGCTTCCGCCTTTCACCGACATTACATGCCGGAAGCAGCACTTATTTCATTTATTCGATCGTCTACAACAATACGCAAGTGATTTCACTTTTAACCGACAAAATGCATCATCCCTACACTCCCGAACTGTATCACTATTGACAGAGAAACACACAACGCTTATGCACAAATCTGTATTGAACCGAGGTTATGTGACTCTAGGCTATAAACTGTTTGGTACAGTTACATTGTTGTTGTTGTTGTTGTTGTGGTCTTCAGTCCTGAGACTGGTTTTATGCAGCTCTATATGCTACTTTATCCCGTGCGAGCTTCTTCATCTCCCAGTACTTACTGCACCCTACATCCTTTTGAATCTGCTTAGTGTTTTCATCTCTTGGTCTCCCTCTACGAGTTTTACCCTCCGCGTTGCCCTCCAGTGCTAAATTTGTGATCCCTTGATGCCTCAGAACATGTCCTACCAACCGGTCCCTTCTTCTTGTCAAGTTGTGCCACAAACTCCTCTTCTTTCCAATTCTATTCAATAACTCCTCATTAGTTATGTGATCTACCCATCTAATCTTCAGCATTCTTCTGTAGCACCACATTTCGAAAGCTTCTACTCTCGTCTTGTCCAAACTATTTATCATTCATGTTTCACTTACATACATGGCTATACTCCATTCAAATACTTTCAGAAACGACTTCCTGACACTTAAATCTATACTCGATGTTAACAAATTTCTTTTCTTCAGAAACGCTTTCCTTGCCATAGCCAGTCTACATTTTATATCCTCTCTACTTCGACCACCATCAGTTATTTTGCTCCCCAAATAGCAAAACTCCTTTACTACTTTAAGTGTAATCTAATTCCTTCAGCATCACCCGCACTTAATTCGACTACATTCCATTATCCTCGTTTTGCTTTTGTTGATGTTCATCTTATATCCTCCTTTCAAGAGACTGTCCATTCCGTTCAACTGCACCGAGCGAGGTGGCGCAGTGGTTAGCACACTGGACTCGCATTCGGGAGGACGACGGTTCAATCCCGTCTCCGGCCATCCTGATTTAGGTTTTCCGTGATTTCCCTAAATCGTTTCAGGCAAATGCCGGGATGGTTCCTTTGAAAGGGCACGGCCGATTTCCTTCCCCATCCTTCCCTAACCCGAGCTTGCGCTCCGTCTCTAATGACCTCGTTGTCGACGGGACGTTAAACACCACTAACCGTTCAACTGCTCTTCCCAGTCCTTTGCTGTCTCTGACAGAATTACAATGTCATCGGTGAACCTCAAAGTTTTTATTTCTTCTCCATGGATTTTAATACCTACTCCGAATTTTTCTTTTGTTTCCTTTACTGCTTACTCAATATACAGATTGAATAATAACATAATAATAATAACATTGTAGGTCATTTATTTCCCGAACGCGAAATTGCTGAATTACATGTGGTTAATAAACAGTTCCAAGTGTAGACTATGTCCGCCTGGCTATCACGAATATTCATCGCCTCTTAAAAATAATTCAGTGGCGGACATTGGGTGCTGGTAGCCTCTAAGTGTTGGGAGATGATACGTACTTCAGAGGCGGGAAGGAAGGTTAAGAGTCATCTTCTGTGTAACTGGCACAACCAAGATGTGTGAAATCTGCCACACATTGGACTAGTTAGAGACATTGAAAGTAGGGAGCACGTGTTCATTCAGCTCACAGGAAACCAAATGTAAGCAAGATTGCCAACTCCGTGGTAGAAACAATACGAACTGCCTCTCACAATGTTATTACCGTATTTTCAAGAAACATCCGCCTTGGTAGGTGCGCGCACAGTGCGGTGGATTAATAAGTGAAGGGGCCCAGGTTCGATTTCCTGTCGGGTCGGAGATATTTTCCGCTCGGGGACTGGGTATTGTGTTGTCCTTACTTTCATATCGTCATAACTGACATTACTTCAGAGATGGCTGAATGGACACGGGTCGAAAACCAATCAACTGAAAAAAAGTTTCAAGAACCAATGAACGGCGATCTTTAAAGACTGTCCTATCAATAACTTCAGATTTTTAGACTTTAATCTGAACTTCTCCTCTTCTCACTAATTCCTGAGTGAAGAAAATTTTGAGCACCATGTAAGGCTGGATTGATGATGTCACTTCTCGTTCAGCGCGGAGTAATACGCATATACAGTTTGTCCGCCGCTCGTGGTCTCGCG
Organism: Schistocerca cancellata; assembly: GCF_023864275.1. Classification (NCBI taxonomy): domain Eukaryota; kingdom Metazoa; phylum Arthropoda; class Insecta; order Orthoptera; family Acrididae; genus Schistocerca; species Schistocerca cancellata. Next base: position 459,727,740 of record NC_064632.1, read on the forward strand.
TTAGCGTTCTCGCTTCCCGAGCACGGGGTCCCGGGTTCGATTCCCGGCGGGGTCAGGGATTTTCACCTGCCTCGAGATGACTGGGTGTTTGTGTTGTCCTCATCATTTCATCATCATCCAGGAAAGTGGCGAAATTGGACTGAGCAAAGATTGGATAATTGTACGGGCGCTGATAACCACGCCGTTGAGCGCCCCACAAACCAAACATCATCCTCCTCCCACGCATATACAGTATTATTCTCTCCTTAGTTTTCGTCTTCACTGCAGTATACCTGTCAGTTGAGGGGTGTGTCGCCTGACAGCAGAAGGGTACAGTACATTATCAACAGGCCGTGAGTGCAAATCCCTGTTTCGCCACCATACACCTCCTTTCATTCTGCGAGCGAGGCTTTCCGCGTCTGACACTGCATGAGGGGCCACTTCTTTCCAATAGTAGTGCCGTCGAGAGCCCGGAAGCCGACAATGGGCGAATGGAAAAGTGGAGAACCGTGTCAGACTTTCATTCGCTCTTTTATTTTAGTTTCGCAGTGTTATACTTCTTTTTATAATTTATAGAAGAGCATTTAGTATTTTATGTAAGTGCGCAAATCGTTCTTTTACTTTTATAACTGTCGCAGGAAATCGCCTGAAGGCATCCTTGTGTACCAAATTTTGCGCGGAACGCACCGTTGCTCGCGAAAAAGGATAACGAATGGTTGCTCTCTGCCACCTGCTTGATGTTATAATGTAGCGATTAGTCTAGGGTAATCCATCTACCTTCATCTTATAAAAATCTCCAGGCTTTAGAGTTTGCAACCCATTTAATGTTTCCGATTTACAGGTTTGTTTCAGCAGCCGTCTTCCTTGCGTTCTTGGAATATAAACACTCCAAAATCTTCAGACTGTAAAGTTTGAAAGTGACATACATTCATCTTGCTTTATTTTTTAAACACTGGTACATTATTTGAATCCTTGAACCCCGGAGAAGCTGTAAGAATTATATAGTTTGATCATCATTTATTTTGCAGAAGTATTTAAATAATTCCCCTTTCGTGACTGATGTAACATACTTTTAAGGTAAAAAGTTCTTATTTTCCTTAGAGTTGTCAGTAATGAAAGTTAACTGATTAGTTGCTAGTTCGTTGTAATCACTATCATACACATAATAAGCCAGTAATAGCTCTTAAAGAGTTTCGTCGAGGTAAAGAACATATACTGGAGCCAAGGAAACTAGTACATCTGCCGAATGTTCCGTAGGGCCTTCGCGAGCGCGCAGAAGTGCCGCAGCGCGACGTGGCATGGACTTGACCAGTGTCTGAAGTAATGCTGCAGGGAACTGACACCATGAATCCTGCAGGGCTGTCCATAAATCCGTAAGAGTACGAGGGGGTTTAAATCTTTTGTGGACAGTACATTCCTAGGCATCCCAGACATGCTCAATAATGCTCATGTATGGGGAGATTGGTGACCAGCAGAAGTGTTTAAACTCAGAAGAGCCACTCTGTACCAATTCTCGGCGTGTGAGGTGTCGCATCGTCCTGCTGGAATTGCCCAAGTCCGTCGGAATGCACAATGGACATGAATGGATGCAGGTGATCAGACAGGATGTTTACGTACGTGTCACCTCTCCGAGTGGTATCAGAGTTCCCACATCACTCCGACTGCAGACGCCTCCCCGAGCTTGGTCAGTCCCCTGCTGACACATAGGGTTCATGGATTCAATTCATGAGGTTGTCTCCATGCCCGTACACGTCCATACGCTCAGTATAATTTGAAACGAGACTCATCCGACGTCCGCAGCTCGTGGTCGTGCGGTAGCGTGGTCGTGCGGTAGCGTTCTCGCTTCCCACGCCCGGGTTCCCGGGTTCGATTCCCGGCGGGGTCAGGGATTTTCTCTGCCTCGTGATGACTGGGTGTTGTGTGCTGTCCTTAGGTTAGTTAGGTTTAAGTAGTTTTAAGTTCTAGGGGACTGATGACCATAGATGTTAAGTCCCATAGTGCTCAGAGCCACTCATCCGACCAGGCAATATGTTTCCCGTCCTCAATAGACCAAATTCGGTGTTGACGGGCCCAGGTAGGACGTAAAGCTTTCTGTCGTGCAGTCATCAAGGGTACACAAGTGGTCCCTTAGCCCCAAAAGCCCATATCTATTATGTTTTGTTGAATGGTTCGCACGATGACGCTAGCTGATAGCCCAGCAATTTGTGGGCGGGTTGAACTTACTTCACGATGACCAATTCTCTTCAGTCGTTACTGGTACCGTTGTTGCAGGATCTTTTGCCAGCCGCAGGATGACGGAGATTTGATGATTTATCACATTTCTGATATTCACAGTACACTCGTCAAATGGTCGTACAGGAAAATCCCACTTCATCACTACTTTGGAGGGGCTGTGTCCTATCGCTCATGCTCCGACTGTAACATCACGTTCAAATTTACTTAAATCTTGATTGCCTGTCATTGTAGCAGCAATAACCGATATGACAATTGCACCAGAAATTTGTTTTACATAGGCTCTGCTCACCACAGCGCCGTATTCTGCCTGTTTACGTATCCCTATATTTGCATACACAAGCCTATAGCAGTTTCTTCGGTGCTTCAGTGTAATAAGAGAACAGATACTAACTTATCAGCTATGCAGAGTCTCCAAACATTGAGGATTTTTCACACACTGGGATTTGTATGGTCTATTATCGTCTACACTTGAAGGCCTGCAGTCTACGCTTCAGTCCTTTACAACTACCATTCTACAGTATTAGCCTTTCCTTGGATGTCTATTAATGCCAGGAATAAAGGTCTATTTCAGTCTCCTGATACTTACTTTGACTTCGGTTCTTTGAAATATGATATACGGTTATTGCTCATTAATTCGACAATAGTACAAATTTATGTACTGTAAGGTGGCGTGGTCTCCTGACCTTCATTTCTTACATATTCCGATCTCACCGTCGTATTCTGGGTATCAAGACGTTTCGTATGAGCCCAAACTCGATAGGCTACAGTCAATTTTACATATTTCCATTTAATCGATATGCAAATCTAATAAACAAATCGCAAGTGCGCACCAAGATTAAAAAGTTGAGGCTGACGTACACAAACATTCAAGACACGATAGCCACAGGAGTTCTTGTTTGGTGGAGGCAACCAACCCACTGGAAAGTCCGTAGGAGCGTGGGTTAGCACGCAGCTGCGCCGGCTGGCTAACCGCCCATAGACCAAAACAGTTTTTTCCAGAGAAAAAGGATAATGGCATGCATGTTCACCTTAAAAGCGCAACCCGCTGTATTGTTTGGGAGAGCCACAACATAAGCATTTTTTGACGGACCTAGTGCGCAGTTTCAGAGTTCTCACAAGTGGACAGTAAACGCATAACTCAGATGCTATATATTTCCAGATTGGTAGTCTTAGCCATTCTCCCATTTGTAAGAGTAACGCTAATTGAGGGACTATTTCTGATGCAATGAGCCAGAGCAGTGAGGGGAAGACAGTGGATGATATACCCTTTCGCTTTTTGCATGGAGGGAAGTCGTTCTGGTGACGCTCTTCTAGCAGGAACACATAGCGGGAGTGAGTGTGCTCATTTGTGTACACAGAGAGCGAGGAACAAAGTCTCTACACAGTACTGTACTGAGAGAGCACCTCTGTCGCTAGCCAATCGGAGTGATACTCTATATAGAGTCACTCACGATTAAGCATTTGTTTACTGTGTTGGCCGTGACACTTAATGTGCGGTGTGAACACAGACAGAGTATTAGTTAGCGCCTGCGAGAGAACATTGAGTGGCATCGCGGTGGACTGGTTATCTGACTGGTTTACCACGCCAATAGTTAGACTAGGGGAAGATAGGAGTCCTTAACTTCATCAAGCTGTAGTGAGAATTCGATCGTCGAAGGTCAATCCAGATAGAAAGTTTTGTTTATTTTTCAGCAGTGAACGACGCAGGCAGCAGTTGTCGCAGCTCACAGTATTGTGCGCTACAGTGTAGGCGAGCCCCATCTTTCCTCCATTAGAAATAACCTACTTCATTCACGTCACTCCATTACATATCTGGTGTGACAGTCTCGACCACACTTAGAGAAATTCAATCAGATAATTATTCAAGTTGCGGAGGCGTGGCTCTCAGCCATTCTGCCGAGTAAATAACATTCTTAAAGAAAAGGGATAAGAAGCTTTCCCACATTTGTATGTAAATTTCATTAACAGGATTTCTGTACATAGGAGGTAACTGAATATTTTGAAGAGTTGCTCAATGTAGGTGAAAATGCGATCAGTAATGTTTCAGATTTCGAGGTAGAATGGGATAGGAATGATGATGGAAATAGGATCACATTTGAGGAAGTGGAAAAAATGGTCAATAGATTGCAGTGCAATAAAGCGGCTGGGGTGGATGAAATTAAGTCGGAACTCATCAAATACAGTGGAATGTCAGGTCTTAAATGGCTACACAGGATAATTGAAATGGCCTGGGAGTTGGGACAGGTTCCATCAGACTGGACAAAAGCAGTAATCACACCAATCTTTAAACATGGAAACAGAAAAGATTGTAACAACTACAGAGGTATCTCTTTAATCAGCGTTGTGGGTAAAATCTTCTCAGGTATTGTTGAAAGGAAAGTGCGAGTATTAGTTGAGGACCAAAGGGATGAAAATCAGTGTGGGTTTAGGCCTCTTAGAGGTTGTCACGACCAGATCTTTAGCTTACGGCAAATAATGGAGAAGTGTTATGAGTGGAACAGGGAATTGTATCTATGCTTTATAGATCTAGATAAGGCATATGACCGGGTTCCTAGGAGGAAGTTATTGTCTGTTCTACAAGATCATGGAATAGGAGGCAAACTTTTGCAAGCAATTAAAGGTCTTTACATGGATAGTCAGGCAGCAGTTAGAGTTGACGGTAAATTTAGTTCATGGTCCAAAGTAGTTTCAGGGGTAAGACAAGGCTGCAACCTGTCTCCACTGTTGTTCATATTATTTATGGATCATATGTTGAAAACAATAGACTGGCTGGATGAGATTAAGATATGTGAACACAAAATAAGCAGTCTTGCACATGCGGATGACTTAGTTGTGATGCCAGATTCGATTGAAAGTTTGCAAAGTAATATTATCCCCCCCTTTCCCTGCACCCCAGCAAAAACAGAACAACTTTAACCCCATGGCTGAAAAGAGCTCAACGCACGCTCTATGACAGCCCGCCCTTCTCCATCTGAGAAGGGAATGAAAAGTGAAAAAAAAAAAAAAAAAAGGCGGGCGTGGACGGCAAAGTGAGCACCCAGCGCCCTCTGGGCATAAATACTGGACAAGATCCTCCAACACGGCATCATTCCCGCTCACGCCGCGGTGTGTGACGCATAGCTGATTGTCGCTGTTGCTCTTGCTATTCGAGATGTCGGGACGCGGAAGGGGACGCAAAGCTGCTGCTCACGCTAGCAGGAACGTCCGGGAAGAAGAAGAGGAAGACTGCAACGCAGTGCTTTCGCTGCCAAAAGCATGGCCACGTCGCCAAGCACTGCAGCGGAGCAGTCGCGTGCTTGAAGTGTGCGCAAGCACACGACACACGTGACTGCAAGAAGCAGAAGGACGCCCCCTGTACCTGCGCCAACTGCGGCGGCGCACACGCGGCCAACGCCCGTTCCTGCGCCTACAGAAGAAACTGACGCGGACCGGAGAAGAAGACGCAGAAGCAAGTGACCACCACACACGAAGAGGTGGTCACTTGCACAGAAGACGTCGTCACCAGGCGCCTTAACGACGCCGTACAAGACGCCATGTCCGCCTTCAAATCCGCCATGGCGGAAGAGAGGGCGGCCATGCTGGCGGAACTGGGCAAGGCTCGGCGTCAGATTGCTGTGCTGACGCAGGAGCTTCGCTCAGCCAAAGAAGTTTCCGCCACTACAGAGGACACCGCCACCCAGACGACTCCTCCACGTGAGAAGGACTTCGCGACGGTGGCCACGCAGACAGACGAGCCTGCCGAAGGGGAGGCGACACAGCACAAGGAGGACACCGAAGCAGCAGCGCAAGAAGAGGGGTGGGAAGAAGTCCCGTTCCTCCCGCTTCCAGACATGTACAGCGCAAGCTCTGTAACGAAGAAGATCGCTGACTCGCTTCGCGATGGTACCTACCCCCACCACGACAAGCCTTATCCTTTCGTTCCACCTAACCATTCTAAACCTCCACCCCCACATCAACCAATTGAGTATCCAGACGGCCTTGTTGGTCTTTCTAGGGAGGATTACGATCTGATTAATTCCTTCCCTATCTTCACAGAGTGGCAAATGCGCTACATCATCTTCGCTCTGGTCAACGGAGAGTATGAAAAAGCAGGATACACTTTGTCCAGTATCCCAACCGAGGAAGAGCCCTCAGCAACAGCCAAGAAGAAGAAGAAAAATCGTCACACCGACAAGTACAGGAAATAGGTCATCGGCACTCCTTGCCAGTCCAGAAATACCTACCAGTACAGAAAGAAGATTCGACAAGATTCCCAGGGGAGTATATGCCAAACGGCCACAAACTTCCAATAGAACATCCTCACAGTGAGGAAGTCACAAAAGGAGCGCAGCAACAGCAACACGCCAGTCTCAGCTGAAGAAGGCAACGAGTTACGTGGCCGAAATATTGTGCCAGAGTGACACAAACATCCGGCAGTAGACTCGATTGTTCCACATCTCTGGTATAATGCTCAGTTGCTGATGTTCCTCCGACAGGAATGTTTTTAATGTTATTAGGTAGCAATTAATTCGATATTATGAAGAAAGGTAATAGTAAGTAGAACTCAGGAAACACCGCCATAATGGAAAGACTATCCTTACTGTCAAAACTACTGGTAGGGTCATCCGTGTCCATTATAATTATCCGTGCTGTTATGCCGTGGTCGGTTGATGAATTTTGTCTCAATTCCCAACGTTTCGGCTCCGACTGCGGGAGACATCTTCAAGGGGGTCCGTAGGTCGATGGAAGGTTCAACACACCCACTGGCTTGCTACTGACTGCCGCTAAATTCCGTGTCCACGCGCTCCCGCGCCGCGGTGTGGCGTGTTTTGAAAACGTCAGTGCAACTGGCCGCTGTCCGTCGCCCCATCGCCGTTGCCATCACCCAGTAGTGGATGGGTGGTACACATCTTCTTTAACACCGACATCCATATACCGTTTAACTTCACGCCCTCCTCCTTCCGATTGAAATTATTTGGGTGTTTAGCGATTTCGATTGCCTCTCTGTAGAGCCTTTCGTAGTATCCGCTTGTGGCCAATAGTACTTGCGTCTCCTCGAAACGAATATTGTGGTTCCCTGGCTGGAAAGCATGCTCCGCAACAGCTGATCCGTTTCTCCTCTTCTACAATTTCCCTTGTGCTCTTCCAAACGTTTAGAAACAGAAACGTTTAGAAACAGAAACGGAACGATCAGCGTTATTGTGGTAAACTGAAGTTAAACTATGGATGGATCAATGCTTCATATTAGTAATACTCAACAAAAGTTGGTGTTTAACTGAGGCAACACAACTAATCGTCGTTCCCTTTCTTAGTTAATCAGGAAAGAGTTGAAGGCTATTTATCTCATTGGTTAACTTGCGATGAGTATAAGCAATTTTGTACACGAGCACTTACCTGCTGCGTATATCAGTTGCAGGTTACAACGCGCTATGCAGAGTGGTGAATGTGTCAATTAATAGTGTATGCTTACACATTGTGTGCTAATTTAAGATTTTACTACTTCGCCAATACCTTCGCTCGTTTCTTGTGCTTCGTTTGTTTCCGTAACCATGTTTTCTGGATTCTGATAGCATTTTCCTACGTGCTGTGTGTTTGTACTTCATACACTACTGGCCATTAAAATTGCTACACCAAGAAGAAATGCAGATGTTAAACGGGTATTTATTGGACAAATATATTATACTAGACCCGTTGAGGAGTGGGACAAACTGGACCAACAGCACCTTGATGAACTTGTGGATAGTATGCCACGACGAATACGGGCATGCATCAATGCAAGAGGACGTGCTACTGCGTATTAGAGATACCGATGTTTACAGCAATCTGGACCACCACCTCTCAAGGTCTCACTGTATGGTGGTACAACATGCAGTGTGTGGTTTCCATGAGCAATAAAAAGGGCGGAGATGTTGATCTCTATTCCAGTTTTCTGTACAGCTTCCGGAACTCTCGGAACCGAGGTGATGCAAAACTTTATTTGATGTGTGTATTTTTTAGAGCGATATGATATTATTAACCCGGAAAGCAGACACAAGATCTTGATGGCAGTGCGGAACTTCATATTAAATTTTCCCGTGCCGCATTTAAGCTGACTTTTTATATAAGGTAGGAAACACCTGTTGCACAAACATGTTGCCTTAAGGAAGCTCGTAAGGAATTGTTCGAATGATTCTAAAGACATGATTAAAATTTAGTTCACTTTTAAGTAAATGAAACGACAACTTGAAAGACACACATATTACCACTAGGAAAGCTATTTAAGGATTGGCACAGAGTTATGTTAACTCTTTCGCTCCTGCCTGCTCAGGGCGCGCTCGCGATTGGTCGGTCCAGTCTGCCATTCACTTGTAGTATAAAGCCAATCCTCTACCTAACCCTTGCAAGTAAAATTTGAATTACTGAAATTGTAATTAGGAATCTGTCAGAGTAGGTAAATTGGCCTGCTTGCCGCAAAGTAACAGCAACGCAAGCGTTAAGGGTGATCATATTTTAGAGATCTCAATTGGAGACACATTAGAAATATTGACTGCACAAAATAAATAAATAAATGTAATAACAAAACTCAATATGTTAATTAAATGTGAGAAATACAAAGCATCACTTTAATTTGTTACAAAAAATAATTGCTTTCATAGTTTCTGCAGTAAGCTGGATTATGTCAGTGGTCCATTTCCTGTAAGAAAATACCCTTTCAGCATCTGCGTTAATGCCACGAAGGCAGAAGAAAATTTCCACTAACAAATCTGAGAATGGCATATGGTTCTGGCAGAGCTGATAAATCATTTCACTCCATCTTTGAGTCTGCAAGGTGTTGCTAGCAGTCCATTCACTGATTTTGTCACTGGTTATAAACTGTTTGACACAGACGTACTCATTATGCATTTTGCGAACTGAACACACACATGGCACAATTTTGCCAAATAGAGAATAATCCCATAAAGCTATTTTATTTATGGTACCCCAACTCTAGGATTAAAAAAACTTAAATAAAACCAATAATAAATTACACCAAACAGATAAAAAAAATATCTATTTTATGATAAATGATTTCATAAATGTTACATCCGCAATTACGTTTGAAAAAATCGATACAGAGCCGCAAAAATCATGACTAGCCCGGAACAAACGGGACTGATTGTCATAAACATGGACAAAAATGTGACATAAAAGTCACACACTTTTTAAAAAACATTTACTAATTTCAGCTTAATTACAATATTTAGAACTTTGGATTTATTCGTTTTGAGCTTGAAACCGATTGCTGTTGTAGACGTAATTTCGTGTTGTACGGATCTGTCACATCAGGCTAATGGGCCCAACCAGGTTGACCCATCTAAGACAGTCTACTTGCAGAAGTGGAGTAGTGGAGAAAACCACCAATTTAAAACTGATACTAAATATGTATGCATACTGGGTATGGAGAAAGTTTGGGTTCTACTCGTATTTCCACCAGAAGCACCTATTATTAATAGGCACAAATAGACGCCCTTGACCTATGTCACCGCAAACTAGAGAAGACAAGGTTTCACCTTGGTTCGAAATCCACTTTAAACGTAATCAACTGGAGCCCGGTCGGTTTAGGTTGGGCCTTGACAGAGGCAGAAGACTCGGCAAATAGGTTCTGTGTCATCAGTAAGCATTGGTTACAAAAGAAATTTAGTTTTATTTTATGAACCAGTCATCGTGTATGCATGGAGGGCAATTATCGCTTATTTTATTTTTGTTGTGGGTTGGCAGGAGAGCCAACACTGTGATATTAGAGGAAGCCGAAAGGCACACGTTTTAGCTCACGCGGGCTGGCGTGAGGTCTGGAACAGGTCAAGGAAATTAGACTTTAGCAAAAAACGGACGTAGCTGGTGGAATACTTTACTTTAATCCATAAATGGTGAACGTCGCTCTTGACTGTACATGATTCATAATATCAATAGTAACTGAACATGGCGCCTTGCTAGGTCGTAGCAAATGACGTAGCTGAAGGCTATGCGAACTATCGTCTCGGCAAATGAGAGCGTATTTTGTCAGTGAACCATCGCTAGCAAAGTCGGCTGCACAACTGGGGCGAGTGCTAGAAAGTCTCCCTAGACCTGCCGTGTGGCGGCGCTCGGTCTGCAATCACTGATAGTGGCGACTCGCGGGTCCGACGTATACTAACGGACCGCGGCCGATTTAAAGGCTACCACCTAGCAAGTGTGGTGTCTGGCGGTGACACCACAATTTTATCATAAGTTTTCGTAGCGTACTGGGACTAGAAGTCGCAGCTGAAGAATCGCGGAATTAATTTTATTTCTCCTCGGACGATTCAGTTTTAAAGTTACCAAAAATTCCAAAACGGGTATCTGGATTCGAATCCCGGATCTGCACAACAATTTTCACCATGTTATTTCAATTTCAAGCATGAGTAAAACTTGCTATTAAGCTACCAATGATGATATGTTCCGAATCTGAAACAATTCGTCACGTCATTTAAACTTGAAACATTTGCATAACCAGCTGCAGGTGAATAAATTATACATCTAATATTACTTTGTGCTAGATAACAAGGGAAACTGGTGACGTTCGAATTGCACGTAAATTCACGTCCCACCATGAGCACAGTACAATTTGTAGTGATATCCTTGACCCACCTTACACAAAAGAAAATAAGCACGCCTCACATGGGAAAAGACGGTGTGAAACACCTTTCCACACCGTTTCTGCCAAAACTGATCGTGAAAACTGGCTATGAACAGCTGATGTTGAGGTTTCAGAAATGTTCAGATGTGTGCGAAATCTTATGGGACTTAACTGCTAAGGTCATCAGTCCCTAACCTTACACACTACTTAACCTAAATTATCATAAGGACAAACATACACACCCATGCCCGAGGGAGGACTTGAACCTCCGCCGGGACCAGCCGCACAGTCCACGACTGCAGCGCCTCAGACTGCTCGGCTAATCCCGCGCGGCTGTTGAGGTTTTCGTAGGGAACTTGACACTGTTAATCGCGGTTATTCTAACAGACTGGTTCATCAGGTTTAAGAAAAACTGCTCGCACCGAAGTCATGGTTAGGAGGCATCTGAAAAATTTGTTGTAGAGCAATAATACTTTGAATTACCTTAGGACTTTAGGAGCTTAGATTGTAAGTAGGCTGTTTATGTTTTCTTATTGGCAACGTTACGTAGCGCTCTGTATGAAAATCACTGGCTGTGCTGTGTGCAGTCTGTGGTTGGTTTGCATTGTTGTCTGCCATTGTAGTGTTGGGCAGCTGGATGTTAACAGCGCGTAGCGTTGGGCAGTTGGAGGTGAGCCGCCAGCAGTGCTGGATGTGGGGAGAGAGATGGCGGAGTTTTGAAATTTGTAAGACTGGATGTCATAAACTGCTATGTATATTATGCTTTTTCAACACTATTAAGGTAAATACATTGTTTGTTCTCTATTAAAATCTTTCATTTGCTAACTATGCCTATCAGTAGTTAGTGCCTTCCGTAGTTTGAATCTTTTATTTAGCTGGCAGTAGTGGCGCTCGCTGTATTGCAGTAGTTCGAGTAACGGAGATTTTTGGTGAGGTAAGTGATTTGTGAAAGGTATAGATTAATGTTAGTCAGGGCCATTCTTTTGCAGGGATTTTTGAAAGTCAGATTGCGTTGCGCTAAAAAAATATTGTGTGTCAGTTTAAGCATAGTCTTGTATAATTTTTCTAATTGGACGTTTCAAGATGTAATTGTAAAATCTAAAAGTCACAAATTAATTAGGTTTTGGGCAACTGTACTGTACGAATCATTCGAGGTACCACCCGTTTCAGATACTTCAGCGGATGGTAACCAGAATCTTAAAATTTTTCAAATGTCACTTATTGTAAGCAGTTGGAGTTTGCAGGCGTTAAGCATACCTCTAATATCACGTTTCCTGATGTTTTCAATGTCGTGGTATTAATTTCCATCTGGAACGGTTGCTCTACAGAACAGAGTTGTTGGTGGTCTGTTGTGGTAATAATTTTACGTAATCGGAAGCCAGTACCTCCAAGTGGTTAGAGGACCCGCAAAAAATTGATAATGAATCAAAATCATACTATCTGCAGTTTACGCCGATCGCGCAAGTACATGGATGACGTAATCATAAAATGGAAAGAAAATGGTCACCCTGGAATAAAAGCGAACAGCACACTGGTGCGCGTGGTATGAAGCACGGGTCACGCGAAAACGGCCGTGTTTCACTCATACAGTGAGGTGACGAAAGTCATGGGATACTTCCCAATATCGTGTCGGACCTCCTTCTTCCCGGCGTAGTGCAGCAACATGACGTGGCATGGAATCAACAAGTCGTTAGAAGTACCCCTGCACAAATACTGAGAAACTGCAGGTGCACGACTTTCTGCACGAGCTCTCGATTATGTCCCATAAATGTTCGGTGGGATTCATGTCGGGCGATCTGCGTGGCCAAATCATTCGCACGATTGTCCAGAATTTTCTTCAAAGCACTCGCAAACAGTTGTGCTCCAGTGATAGGCTGCATTATCTTCCATAAAAATTCTAGATTTGTTTTGGAGCATAAAGTACATGAAAGTCTGAAAATGGTCTCCAGTTACCCGAACATAACCATTTCCAAAAACCATTTTAGCTAGACCCGAGGACCTAGTCCATTCCATGTGAAAATAGCGTGCGCCGTTATGGAGCGCCCACCATCTTGCACAGTGCTTTGTTGACAACTTGGGTCCATGGCTTCAAGGGGTCTGCACCACACTCGAACGCCACCATCAGCTCTTACCAACTGAAATCAGGACTTATCTGACAAGGCCACATTTCTTCCAATCATCTATGGTACAGCCCATACGGTTACGATCCCAGGAGATGCGCTGCTGGCGACGTCGTGCGGTTATCGAAGGCACTCGTGTCGGTTGGATGCTGCCATAGCCCGTTAACGCCAAATTTTGTCGTTCGTCGCACGTCCCACGTTGATTTCTGTTGTTATCGCACGCATTATTGCTTGTATGTCAGCACTGAAAACTCTGCGCAAAAGCCGCTGCTCTCGGTCGTTAAGTGAAGGCCGTCGGGCACTGAGTTATCCGTGGTGAGACGTAAAGTATATTCTCGGCACAGTCTTGACACTGGGGATCTCGGAGTGTTGGTTTCTCTGACGATTTCCGAAATGGAATGTTCCACGCGTCTAGCTCCAACTACGAGGTGCATTCAAGTTCTAAGGCCTCCGATTTTTTTTCTAAATAACTACTCACCCGAAATCGATGAAACTGGCGTTACTTCTCGACGCAATCGCCATGCAGACGTACACATTTTTCACAACGCTGACGCCATGATTCCATGGCAGCGGCGACGGCTTCTTTAGGAGTCTGTTTTGACCACTGGAAAATCGCTGAGGCAATAGCAGCACGGCTGGTGAATGTGCGGCCACGGAGAGTGTCTTTCATTGTTGGAAAAAGCCAAAAGTCACTAGGAGCCAGGTCAGGTGAGTAGGGAGCATGAGGAATCACTTCAAAGTTCTTATCACGAAGAAACTGTTGCGTAACGTTAGCTCGATGTGCGGGTGCGTTGTCTCGGTGAAACAGCACATGCGCAGCCCTTCCCGGACGTTTTTCTTGCAGTGCAGGAAGGACTTTGTTCTTCAAAACATTTTCGTAGGATGCACCTGCTACCGTAGTGCCCTTTGGAACGCAATGGGTAAGGATTACGCCCTCGCTGTCCCAGAACATGGACACCATCATTTTTTCAGCACTGGCGGTTACCCGAAATTTTTTTGGTGGCGGTGAATCTGTGTGCTTCCATTGAGCTGACTGGTGCTTTGTTTCTAGATTGAAAAATGGCATCCACGTCCCATCCATTGTCACAACCGACGAAAGGAAAGTCCCATTCATGCTGTCGTTGCGCGTCAACATTGCTTGGCAACATGCCACACGGGCAGCCATGTGGTCGTCCGTCAGCATTCGTGACACCCACCTGGATGACACTTTTCGCATTTTCAGGTCGTCATGCAGGATTGTGTGCACAGAACCCACAGAAATGCCAACTCTGGAGGCGATCTGTTCAACAGTCATTCGCTCATCCCCCAAATCAATTCTCTCCACTTTCTCGACCATGTCGTCAGACCGGCTTGTGCGAGCCCGAGGTTGTTTTGGTTTGTTGTCACATGATGTTCTGCCTTCATTAAACTGTCGCACCCACGAAAGCACTATCGACACATCAATAACTCCATCACCACATGTCTCCTACAACTGTCAATGAATTTCAATTGGTTTCACACCACGCAAATTCAGAAAACGAATGATTGCACGCTTTTCAAGTAAGGAAAACGTCGCCATTTTAAGTATTTAAAACAGTTCTCATTCTCGCCGCTGGCGGTAAAATTCCATCTGCCGTATGGTGCTGCCATCTCTGGGACGTATTGACAATGAACGCGGCCTCATTTTAAAACAATGCGCATGTTTCTATCTCTTTCCAGTCCGGAGAAAAAAAAGTCGGAGGCTTAGAACTTGAATGCACCTCGTACGATTCCGCGTTCGAAGTCTGTTAATTCCCGTCGTGCCGCCATAATCACATAGGAAACCCTTTCAGATGAATCACCTGAGTACAAATGACAGCTCCGCCATTTCACTGCCGTTTTACAAATTGTGTACGTGATACTACCGCCAGCTGTGCATATCCCCATCCCATGACCTTTGTCACCTCATTGTAATATGTGAAGGTAACATTCAATAAAATTTTATTCCCCAAATTGAAGCACAATGGTCACTACTACCAGCTCCACTGTTGCAGAAACAAAAAACTTCTATTTAGTCAAGCAAATAATTAAATGTTGCCGGCCCGGGTGGCCAAGCGGTTCTAGGCACTACAGTCTGGAACCGCGCGAACGCTACGGTCGCAGGTTCGAATCCTGCCTCGGGCATGAATGTGTGTGATGTCTTTAGGTTAGTTAGGTTTAAGTAGTTCTAAGTTCTAGGGGACTGATGACCTTAGAAGCTAAGTCCCATAGTGCTCAGAGCCATTTGAACCAATTAAATGTTAACCCATCTTTCACGTAGCGTCGCAATAAGGAAAGTGTTAACCCACTGATTTGGCTACGTACTAACATGTCAACACTGTCAGTTCGTGGTCACGATTTCAGTCTCGATTCGAACCCAAGTCGTTTCTAGACAGTTCTACCAGTCAATCTCAGGACGGTTTCCAGTCTGTTGCCAGCTCTCATTTACAAATTGGTGAGCTGCGTGAGAATTTTGCTCTACGTTACACTTCACACAAACAAGAACAACAACAAAAAATACGTCTTCAACAAAATCCGAACACGCAGATTGGTTCCAACCGCCACACATCCACCAAGAGATTTAGCAGTCCTCTTTTGACAAAACACGTGTTGAAAGACGATACATTGCCGGCGATGGGCGAGGCATGACAGAATCTCTGACCAGAGAGTAGTTTATCGTTAGCTGTTGCTAGTCTGCGCTTGACCGCGCGAGTCGACAGTAACGAGTGAGTAGTAGTCGGTAGTAGTTGTCAGTCGACAGTAGTCGTTAGTCCGTGCTTGTCGGCGGTAGTCGGCATGCGTCCGCTGTGTTCTTTGCTCACGACTCTGGTCAGGACTCTGGTGGATGAGTATTGTTGTAGAAGGTGAAGAAGCAGCCTTGCGCATATTTAATAATGTATGTTAATTGTAATTTAATTTGTTCCAAAAAATGCCCCAATAATAATTTTTATGATATAAAGCACCTCTTTTAAAGAAAAGCATTCATTTCAATATAAAGAATATATATATACGCCAGCATTGCACGAAGCTGTGTCGAAAAATTCCAACTTAAGAGCAGATATAATTGCAGCTTTATTGAGGTAAGAATTTTTGCCTTTTTTTTATTCAGAATACAGGGCCGAAGGTCAGCGCTGCTGTCCTCATAAAATTTATCAGGTTACAGAACTTTTTTTATTATTTTGGTATTTAGGAATTTTTCTATTTCGAACTTGACATTAAATGAGAAAAGAATTTTGTGCGAATATTAAGTGTGAATGCATTCTTTGCACAGAGACTATAAATGGGAGCCAATTTTGTTCAGAGGTTACAGTAAAATCAATTTTGTTTAGAGATTACAATATTAGAAAAATTTATTTTAATTATTATTTTTTGTGGCGAGGTTACACATGGCTCATTTTCATTGACATTTTTCTTTGTGGGGAGGTTAGACTTGGCGACATGCGGCCAGGATCGTATTTCTTTGTGAATCTTCTGATAAGTAGTCATATATATCTGCTCTTATTTGCTTAAACGTAGTTTGCATCTGGCGCAACGCATTTACTAATTTGTCACTCTTTCTTTCACAGATCATCGGCAATTTGTTGCTCTTTGTTATATTTGTGTTTGTTGCATTTTTGCATTGTCCTTGTTTCATTTGTGCTTAATTTTGATTAGTGAAAATGCCGCGAAAAACTGTTAACAGTACATCGCGATGTGCAATGAGTGAAATAGCCGACTCTAATAATGTGACCGATAATATTTGCGACACTCAGTGTAATGATGACAATCCTCCATTTACTGACAATCAGTGCGTACCGACCACTAATAATGATTTTTATCTTAACGATGAACAAACGAATTCAGTTGTGCCCTCTGTTAATTTGACGACAATTGATGACGCGGGACGTTCTGTTACAATGAACGCTGCCCAGCTTGCTACACCCGGTTTGCAAAATTTACGTAATGAACAGACAAAATTTTGTAACGAAAATGAAGAGTGTAATCAGAATACGTCAGATTTATTTGATTCCGAGGTAGTGACTAACAGTACACATCCGATTGGGAAACCTTTTCCAGAATCACAGAATGTCAAATGGTTACAGAAAACGTGATAAATGCACATACACCCTCACATAGCATAGAGAATACAGTAGATAATATTGGCATGGATCAAATTATGGCATTATTGGTGCAATTCAGTGAAAATTTCAAACAACTTAGTGAACAGAACAAACAACTTAAGAAAGAACAAGACAACAATCACAAACAAAATAGTGAAAAATTCAAACAACTTAATGAAAATAATGAAAATCTCAAACAACAACTTAATGAAAAATTAGACATCAATTCCAGACAGCCTAGCGAACAGATTACAGCCGTTGCCGTGCAATGTCATGATACTAAAGAACAATTACGTGTGGAAATTGAGGCTTGTGCTAGGAAAAGTAGTGAAGAAATTAGATCTCTTGCTCAAGAATTAAGGGATATGCAAACAGCTGCAACAGACTCACTTAGAGACGAAATGAGAGCAGAACTTCCGCGCACACTGGATGCAAAAGTAGACGCGAAATTCGACTAACAGAACAGTCAAATTGACGAACGTTTTAATCATCACCTGCAAAATAGTGAAACACGTTTACGTAAATTTATACAGGAACAGAATAAAGTATAGCGATAAGTTATGGAAACAATTACCGCACAGAGACAGGAAGATAAACGCAAATTGTTTACGAAAGCAAAAACATACGTAGACAACAATATTGCTACTGTATCAGGCGAAATTAATACAATCAAACAGTTGAACACAGAATTGCGTGATGAAATTTCCGATCTTAAAACATAAACAGATACACACACAGTAGACTTTCAGACAGTGACCGACAGACTCGAACGATTAGAACTAACACAGGATTCCGATGTCATCAAAGCTGACGTTAAAAAATTGAACGAAACCACACGTAAAATACAAAAACAAATTAATGCTTCTGACACTAAAAACGATGATCAGGTAAAAATACTGACTGAAAAATATGATGAATTGGCCAGTCGTATTGACGTTATTGAAAGTAATAATGACAGCAAATCAGACGATACTTCACCGATTTCGTTTAATCAAACACCTGAATTCCAAAATTTACAGCAGACGATCAGTGAGATAGATTAGTCTAATAATACATTACGTAGAAAATTGTCAGCTTTACAGCAAGAGGTAACACAGCAGACGCCACTTTGTGAACATTTGTCAGACTCACACAGCCAGTATAATTTAGGTAATTTACAGAGAGTACGTGAGTTAGATTCACAACAGTCACAGACAAATAGATTCTCATACAATCCTGAACCTGTTCAGACGTATAGAGACGATAATTTTGATTAAAAGCATTTTCTATCAGTGAGAAAATTTAAAGTATTTAAAAATGACAGAACACAGATTCACCCCTTGGATTGGATACAACAATTTAGCTTTGCTTTTTCACCGACTTGGCCCGTAACGCACAAACTAGAATTTATTTGCAGTTTTTCATATAATAACCAAGGTCAACAAACATACAGCAATTACGATCAGCCACGCAATTTCAATAGCAAAGGTAAAAGACGCTTTAGGAACGACAACCACCAGAACTTTAATAACAGACAAAATTTTAATTATCAGTATCGTCAAAATTATCAGCAACAGGAACCACATTTTGGTAACAATAGAGGCTTTTCTCTGCAACAGCAACAAAACCAACCGGTTAGCATACCTAACCAACAATGTAATGCACAAGGTCAACCAAGCTTTAATGTTTCGCCGCGTACGCGTATAGCGTCGGCCCCAACAAATAATAACGCACAGTAACAAGGAAATGAGTATGTATAGAAAACACACTATTTCAATTCCTATCGCAATGCACCGTATAGAAATAATTATCACGGCAGACGTAAAAACAATGAGTACAATTTTCAGCGTACGTTTAATAACAGTCGGTCTTATCAGCAGCAAGAACATCAGCAACAACATATTATCATGAATGAACCAGACAGTAGGTATCATCCAGAACGTAATACGTCTGGAAGAAATAACAGAACAATTCAAATAGTCGAAATGCTACAGAATCCTCCTGAAAATAATAACATGTCAGATAGAATTTGACTAGATACAGTACAGGTTGCATCTTCCAGCAACGTAAGCAATACTTCATATACACAGAATGTTGTTCATGAAAATGTTATTACTTTTGACGACATCCGAGACACTCTTTTGCAGGAAAGACCAGTTGTTCAAAATGCCATTTCACACCCTGTCATCGAAATTAAAATTGGATCATCGAAATTTTCAGCAGTAATCGATTCTGGATCACCTATGTCAGTTATACATGAAGAAACTTTCAACGAGTGTAACGAAGAGAATACCTATCCTACGTTACCATTAGGCAAAACGAAAGTAAAAGGAGCAGTATCTAGTAAAGGAGTAGATGTAAAATTACAGACACATTTATCATTTTGTATTGCAGGTCATACATTTCACTCAAATTTTTGGATTGTTCCCTTATTGACAACAGACATTATTTTAGGTACGAATTTTCTGGTACAACACGACGCAATTATTGACTTCCAAAATTCCTATTTAATGTTAAAGGATGAAAATGTACAACCGGCTTTACAATTTAAGCACCCTTTATCTGCAGAAGAACAAACAATTAATCGTACAGAGGTCGTATCTGCATCACGTAACTTAGACTGTCATTCCACATTGTTCACAGATACGTACGTACACAAATATAATACTCCAGACGAAGCTGACTACGACGTTATGCAAATGATTTCTGATAAAGTTAAACAGAGTAGTGCAAATACAGACGACGAACGCACACAACTACACAAAATTCTTTTACAGCAAGCTCCGGTTTTTGACAACGTTCCTGGTAGTATGTCCGGTTTTATGTATGAATTTCAAGTTAAATAGCACGACACATTTAAAGCCAAGCATTATCCCATTCCGTATATTCATAGAGAACAAGTTAAGAAAGAATTGCAAGCTATGCTTGACCAAGGAATTATTGAACCGGCAGTTAGTCCGTACATAAACCCGCTCCATATTGTTAAGAAAAAAGATGGTTCACTTCGCCTCGTACTTGATTCGCGTCACATCAATGACATCACTATTAATGAGACGGATCGCCCACAGACACTAGAAGAACTTCTACAGAAATTTCATGGTACTGCTATTTATTCCACATTAGATTTGAAATCGGGATTTTGGCAAATTCAACACCATCCGAACTGCAGAAAGTACACAGCATTTCTCTGTTTTGGTGACTGTTATCAATTTCGTAAATTACCGTTTGGTTTAACAATTTCTTCAGCAGCTTTTATTCGCGGTTTGAATACAATACTTCCGACAGAACTTAAAGACAGAATCACAACGTACGTAGACGACATTCTTATTGCAGAAGCTAACTGGTCTGAACACAATCTGATTCTTGAACGACTGTTGCAAACTTTCCGTGCACAAGGACTCACAGTTAATCTCGGTAAATCGCATTTTGGTAAAACTTCTATAAAATTTCTTGGACATGTAATTTCAGCAGAAGCCATTACGCCTGACCCGGAAAAACTTCAAGCTTTACGTGACATTACTGTTCCTACGACGAAGAAACAACTACGCAGCTTTTTGGGTTTAATTAACTTTTTTCGTAAATTTATTCATTACTCTGCTTTAAACACCCCTAGATTATGTCAATTGACAGGTAAAAACACTATTTGGTCCTGGGATAAGCAAGCACATTCTGAATTTGTGAACCTGAAAGAAGCCTTGTTGAATGCACCACTTTTATCGCACCCAGATCTTACTAGAAATTTTTCCATTGCCACCGACAGTTCTAACACCGCTTTAGGCCTACATATTTTTCAGGAAATTGAAGAAGATGGTTCTACAGTAATTAAAAACATCGCTTTTGTAAGTCGCATTCTGTCACCTGCTGAACGAAATTATTCTGTTACAGAACTGGAAACATTATGTGTTGTATGAGCTTTTACCAGATTTAGGCATTTTCTTTATGGAAGACACACTACCGTTTACACAGATCATAGAGCGATACAATTTTTACTTTCGGCTAAATTTACACACGACAGATTAAGTAGATGGAAACTTTATTTGCAGGAATTTAATTTTACAATTGTTCACATTCCCGGCACACAAAATATTGTAGCAGATGCACTAACCCGTTCTCTCAGCAACAATCAGCAAGACATCGCAACCAACTTCTGCAAACCAAATTTCAGCGTCATGTACATTCAACAAGCTGCATTTGAAAATTTCATTTCGTCGTCATTACAAGACATAGCACAAGAGCAGAGTAAAGACAACGTGTGGAAAGAAATTAAACACCATTGGCAAGATAAGAATAATGTTACCATTAGAAACCATTACACTGTACGCAATGACATTCTGTTTCGCCGCTCTCATCCTGACAGCAACAATTGGTTATTATGCATTCCTGACGAACTTGTTAATAAATTAATCTGGTATACTCATTTAAGTTACGCACATTACGGAACCAGAAAATGTTTTCTTATACTGAGATTGAGCTGTTATTTAGCCAACATGGAGAAACGTATTCGGCGAGTTTTAGCGTCATGCAAAATCTGCCAGAAAGCTAAGTCAGATACGATTTCACATATTCCTCCATTACATCCCATTGTACCTGTTAAATTGAGACACATGGGCGCAGTAGACATTTTTGGCCCGATTCCCAGAACTAATAGAGGTTTTTGCTACATCTTTGTCGCTGTTGAACTCACTTCAAAATTTGTTACCTTCACTCCGTTACGCAAAGCTACTGCTAAATCTGTTTCGAATGCATTTGTAACACATTTTCTATTTCATGTAGGGCATGTATTGAAAGTAATTTCCGACAATGGACCACAGTTTCGATCTGCTATATGGACACGTACGTTACGAGCTAGAAACATTTTTCCGATCTATATATCCAGGTACCATGCTTCTTCGAACCCTTGTGAACGATTAATGAAATAAATTGGTAAACTGTGTAGAATATACTGCCATAAAAGACATATTGATTGGGACACACACATACTCTCATTCCAGGATGTAATTAATTCCATACCAAATGAATCTACTATGCTATCTCCTCTGTTATACTGAAAGATGTTGAACCACCTAAAAAAATTAAAGAATTAGTATCGTTTCCTACATCGCGTCGACTACGACACCATGAAATAATTGACATTGCGCTGAACAACATCAAACGTGCCGCAGAGCGCCGGAGAAGACAGCAAAAACAGGTTTGTACACGTCGTGACTTTCACATTGGACAGAAGATATTAGTACGTACACACAATTTATCCAACGAGGAAAGAGTAGATGCAGTAAATTTGAGCTTATATACGCAGATCCATATCGGATTCGCAGCATTCCTCACCCCAATGTAGTACACGTCGAAACTTTGAGAACCAGAAAAACCAAAGGGAACCACCACGTGTCCAACATCAAACCTTTTATTGAATGAACATACTTTATGATTTACACTCCTGGAAATTGAAATAAGAACACCGTGAATTCATTGTCCCAGGAAGGGGAAACTTTATTGACACATTCCTGGGGTCAGATACATCACATGATCACACTGACAGAACCACAGGCACATAGACACAGGCAACAGAGCATGCACAATGTCGGCACTAGTACAGTGTATATCCACCTTTCGCAGCAATGCAGGCTGCTATTCTCCCATGGAGACGATCGTAGAGATGCTGGATGTAGTCCTGTGGAACGGCTTGCCATGCCATTTCCACCTGGCGCCTCAGTTGGACCAGCGTTCGTGCTGGACGTGCAGACCGCGTGAGACGACGCTTCATCCAGTCCCAAACATGCTCAATGGGGGACAGATCCGGAGATCTTGCTGGCCAGGGTAGTTGACTTACACCTTCTAGAGCACGTTGGGTGGCACGGGATACATGCGGACGTGCATTGTCCTGTTGGAACAGCAAGTTCCCTTGCCGGTCTAGGAATGGTAGAACGATGGGTTCGATGACGGTTTGGATGTACCGTGCACTATTCAGTGTCCCCTCGACGATCACCAGTGGTGTACGGCCAGTGTAGGAGATCGCTCCCCACACCATGATGCCGGGTGTTGGCCCTGTGTGCCTCGGTCGTATGCAGTCCTGATTGTGGCGCTCACCTGCACGGCGCCAAACACGCATACGGCCATCATTGGCACCAAGGCAGAAGCGACTCTCATCGCTGAAGACGACACGTCTCCATTCGTCCCTCCATTCACGCCTGTCGCGACACCACTGGAGGCGGGCTGCACGATGTTGGGGCGTGAGCGGAAGACGGCCTAACGGTGTGCGGGACCGTAGCCCAGCTTCATGGAGACGGTTGCGAATGGTCCTCGCCGATACCCCAGGAGCAACAGTGTCCCTAATTTGCTGGGAAGTGGCGGTGCGGTCCCCTACGGCACTGCGTAGGATCCTACGGTCTTGGCGTGCATCCGTGCGTCGCTGCGGTCCGGTCCCAGGTCGACGGGCACGTGCACCTTCCGCCGACCACTGGCGACAACATCGATGTACTGTGGAGACCTCACGCCCCACGTGTTGAGCAATTCGGCGGTACGTCCACCCGGCCTCCCGCATGCCCACTATACGCCCTCGCTCAAAGTCCGTTCACGTCCACGCTGTCGCGGCATGCTACCAGTGTTAAAGACTGCGATGGAGCTCCGTATGCCACGGCAAACTGGCTGACACTGACGGCGGCGGTGCACAAATGCTGCGCAGCTAGCGCCATTCGACGGCCAACACCGCGGTTCCTGGTGTGTCCGCTGTGCCGTGCGTGTGATCATTGCTTGTACAGCCCTCTCGCAGTGTCCGGAGCAAGTATGGTGGGTCTGACACACCAGTGTCAATGTGTTCTTTTTTCCATTTCCAGGAGTGTATTATACTGTAATGCCATTTCCTAATTTTTTTATGATCACTTATGCAATTATATTCACATGAACACTTACTGATGATTATCGTATTTTTTCTTGGCAAGTGCCCGGCAAGGTAAGGTTAGCAGGTCGCTCTTCTTGTCGTTACACATCAGACCGTGTATATTTTCCATTTTTCATGTATGTATGATTGTTTTCCTGTTTTGTTTGTATGCACTATGAAATATTTAAGATATAACAAACACCAGTTGACTTTAACATTTTTGCCATATGATATCTCTACATCATGACAAAGTTTTTTTTTTTTTTTTTTTTTTTTTTTTTTTTTTTTTTTTTTTTTTTTTTTGCTGCTACATTGTAATACACTGTGTACATTTTTGCCTCTGAACACTGTCTATGTTTTTGACATATTACGTTTTCTGTCATGCTATGCTGTATACTCAATTATGTTACTATAAACCATTTTTTATTTAGTGGGTATGTGATTTAGATGCAAGACATTAATCTTTGTTCATCATTTTCAGAAAGCAATAACGTGTAAAAAAAAAAGAAATAAATAAATTAAACAGACATGGGAATTTCACTTTCGGAATGAACGAAAGAAGATGCAATACCTCGTGAGGAAGAGTAATTGGATCAGAATTAACAAGCATTAACAAGAATATACTATACACATCGTAGAATAGCAGTCTTAACTAATTTTTTGTTTCAGAATACGAGGCGATTGACGCAGGCTGTCAGACAGAACATCTTAGTTTTAGTGATGAAATATGCTAGAAATAAGGAATAGTTGTATAATGAATAATGAAGTGACTTTTTTGCAGATGATATTGAATGGTGATGAATAATGATGAAGAATATGCTACTATGGATAATGAAGTTTTTCTTTACAGGTGATGATAATAATGAAGTTATGATAATATGGATAATGAAGTTGTTTCTTTACAGATGAGGATAATGTTGAAGTTTATGTATTTATGCTATGTAGTTATTTAAGTATTTGTTGCAGTTTCTTTTTGACAGTATGTCTTATATCGCATAGTATGATGACTGAAGGTTTTGGAAAGGACAGCTAGAGAACACATACATTTTTTTATACACATTTCACTACCTGTTAATTCGAAGTTCACTACTTTTCAGCATAATATGCGTTTCTTCTTTCAGTTTAATAATCTATTTTTGTATATTTTGTAGGAGAAATTATTCATTAAATTAATGTGCTATCTTTATTGCATCAAAATATTCGAGGACTGAGAAATAAAATTAATGAATTAACTATCTGCATAGATGAATTAGAGTCTTCAAACCCAGCTGACATAATCTGCCTCTCTGAACATCATGTGACCACTGGTATAGAACTTTTAAGTGTTACAGGGTTTAGGTTAGCATCTCACTTTTGTGGATCAGAAATGGAGAAAGGAGGAGTTGCCACTTTCATCAGGAACTGTCATAAATTTAAGAACATAGACATTCATAATTTTTGCCTAGAACAGCATATGGAAGCATGTGCAACAGAATTAGATTTTCACAAAAAATCTTTCATAATATTAAGTGTATATCGAGCACCTTCAGGTAACTTTAATCTGTTTGTAAACCACCTTGAAGCTGTACTGGCCCATTTAACAACCAAACACAAAGAAATAGTGGTTGCTGGTGATTTCAATGTAGATTTCCTTAAAGACTCTCCCAATAAGAACTTATTTGAGTTAGTAACACTATCATTCAACTTAATTCCCACAGTAAAGTTCCCCACTAGGATAGCCACTTGCTCACAAACAGCCATTGATAACATCTTTATAGAAAAGTCCAATGAACAAAATTATACTACAAAATCAATAGTCAATGGCCTCTCAGACCATGACATGCAGTTCCTTCTGTTAAATGTTAATACTGAACAGGATATAAAATCTGTTAAATCTGAGCTCAAGAGGGTAATCAGTAAGCCAAAAATTTATTATTTTGGGACACTCCTCAGAGACATTCACTGTACTGATGTTTACAGTGCTCATGGCATGAATGAAAAATATAACATTTTTACTAATAAAGTGCTTACCTTATTCGAACACTGCTTTCCCCCAAAACTTACCAAGGTTAGAGCAAAGTCTACAAAGAAGCCATGGATTACTCGAGGAATAGGGGTATCTTGTAAAACAAAAAGAAAACTGTATCTGTCAATCCGAAACATTTCCAATGTTGATGCTATAGCACATTATAAGAAATACTGCAAAATATTAAAGACTGTAGTACAGATGTCAAAGCAAATATATTACAAGGAAAAGATAGTCATATCAGATAACAAAATAAAGACAATATGGGATATAGTGAAGGAGGAGACTGGTAGAACCAGACATGAAGAGGAACAAATAGCATTAAGAGTAAATGATACATTGGTGACAGATGTGTATAGTGTTGCAGAACTTTTTAACAAACATTTTATAACTGTTCCTGAAAAGATGGGGTTGTCAGGTTCGGTAGATGCTGCTATGGATAACCTTAGACCAGACATTTCAAGTAACTTCCATAATATGAATTTGACACTCACTAGCTCAACAGAAATAATGTCCATCATAAAATCTTTAAAATCAAAAACATCTAGTGGGTATGATGAAATATCAACAAAGTTAATTAAAGAATGTGATTCTGAGCTAAGTAACATATTAAGCTATCTGTGTAACCAGTCGTTTATCAGTGGAATATTTCCTGAATGGCTGAAATATGCTGAAGTTAAGCCACTGTTTAAGAAGGGAGATAAAGAAATAGCATCAAATTTCCGTCCAATTTCACTGTTGCCAGCATTCTCAAAAATTTTCGGAAAAGTAATGTACAGTCGTCTTTATAACCATCTTATCTCAAATAACATACTGTCAAAGTCACAGTTTGGATTTCTAAAAGGTTCTGATATTGAGAAGGCTATCTACACTTACATTGAAAATGTGCTTAATTCATTAGACAAAAAATTGCAGGCAACTGGTATATTTTGTGATCTGTCAAAGGCATTTGACTGTGTAAATCACAATATCCTTTTAAGTAAACTAGAGTATTATAGCGTAACAGGAAATGCTGCAAAATGGTTCAAATCTTATATCTCTGGCAGGTAACAAAGGGTGTTATTAGGAAAGAGACATGTATCAAGCTATCAGGCATCATCCAACTGGGAACTAATTACATGTGGGGTCCCACAAGGTTCCATTTTGGGGCCCTTACTTTTTCTTGTGTATATCAATGACCTTTCATCAGTAACATTACCAGATGCCAAGTTTGTTTTGTTTGCCGATGATATAAACATTGCAATAAATAGCAAATCAAGTGTAGTCTTAGAAAGATCAGCTAATAAAATATTTGTGGACATTAATCACTGGTTCCTAGCCAATTCTTTGTCACTAAACTTTGAAAAAACACACTACATGCAGTTCAGAACTTGTAAGGGGTGTCCCAAGAGTATATGTCTAACATACGATGACAAGAAGATAGAAGAAGTGGACAGTGTTAAATTCTTGGGATTACAGCTTGATAATAAATTCAACTGGGAGGAGCACACCACAGAACTGCTGAAGCGTCTTAACAAATCTCTGTTTGCAATGCGAATTTTGTCAGATATAGGGGATATAAAAATGAAATAGCTGGCATACTATGCTTACTTTCATTCCATAATGTCATATGGGATTATTTTTTGGGGTAATTCATCAAGCCAAGCTAAAGTTTTCCGGGCACAAAAACGTGCAGTAAGAATTATATGTGGTGTGAACTCAAGAACATCCTGCAGAAGCCTGTTTAGGGAACTAGAGATACTAACTACAGCTTCCCAATATATTTATTCCTTAATGAAATTTGTCATTAAAAATATATCACTTTTTCAAACCAACAGCTCAATTCATGGAATCAATACTAGAAATAAGAATAATCTTTACAAGGATTTAAAGTCACTTAGTCTTGTACAAAAAGGTGTGCATTATTCAGGAACACACATTTTCAATAACTTGCCAGCAGCCGTAAAAAGCTTAACAACCAACGAAATTCAGTTTAAGAGAAGCCTAAGGGATTTATTGGTGGCCAACTCCTTCTACTCCATTGATGAATTTCTTAGTAAAACCACCTGATTTGTATATAGGTACAACATAACTTCTGCATAATTTCAGTGCAGTAATGTGTTCACTGAAAATTTGTGTGTCTGTGTCTGTCTGTGTGTGTGTGTGTGTGTGTGTGTGTGTGTGTGTGTGTGTGTGTGTAAGTATAATCTAACTTCTGCACCATTTCAGTGCAGTAATGTGTTCATTGTAAATAAGTATTACAGTAGTTGTATTACATGTTTATTACCTTATAAATAAATAAAAAACTTTTTTATTTTAAATTCAGTGCATTAGTATTTGTAAAATGACCCTTAGTGTTCATTAAAAAATGATGATCATTCCACTTGGGACCTGTGGAATGGTACATTAGCTTATTTGTTCTAGTTGTAAATATTTGTCATGTATTGTTGTTTTTCTGACATGTTCCACATCCTGGGGGACCTCCTCACTACGGATCAATTGGAATGAAAGTAAATCTAATCTAATCTAATCTAAGCAGTTGTTCATTAAACCTATGTCATTTATGAATGTGATCACATATACTCTACTTGTTTCATAACCTTGCTACAGCTGACTCATGACGAATGACGTTACATATCTTCATTTGCAGCAATAACTCAAAAGTAAATATTGTTATTAATTATCGATCCCAATGCAATGCATTGCTAGCACAAAAAAAATGCTTTGTAACTGGCCAATGAATGCCACTGATTATTGTAATAAGATGACCTATGATGCCAATGATTAGTATAATTAGATTAATTATGTATATATGCTATGCCAATAATTAACTCATTTTGAATGATGACCTCTGAATAATGCAAAAAAAATGCTTGTAACTGGCCAATTAATGCCACTGATTACTGTAATAAGATAACCTATGATGCCAATGATTACTATAATTAAGTGAGTTATGTTAATACTATGCCATTTATTAGCTCCTGTTTTGAATGATGACTTGTGATGGTTTGGAGCTGGGCAATGAGTGCCAATGTTCTCTGTAAATAAAAGATTTATGAACATTATTCTGTAATACTATGTCATTTATTAGCTCCTGTTTTGAATGATTACTTCTGATGGTTTGTAGCTGGGCAATGAGTGCCAATGTTCTCTGTAAACAAACGATTTATGAACATTATTCTGTAATACTATGCCATTTATTAGCTCCTGTTTTGAATGATGACTTCTGATGGTTTGTAGCTGGGTAATGTGTGCCAATGTTCTCTGTAAACAAACGATTTATGAACATTATAATGTAATACTACGTACATGGTACAGAAATGTTCAGTAACTGGGCGATGAATGCCACCAATTACTCAGATCAGTTGTTAGACTAGTGTAATTCTCAAGGAAGACTAGTATGTGACTTAATGTCCTTCACCTTCTGACTTAATTACCTGGAATTACTGCAATATCCGTTTATCCTGTGTATCCTCATGATCATGGAGCACTATATTTGGTTTTTGCACTAATTCTACGTTGGTGTACCTTACAAGAACGTGGTGTTGACACGACATGCTGTCCACCACCTTGAGCGATGGAGATGTTATAATAGTCCCACTGTTTGGTGTACCTAATGTACTACCAAAATGATAACATGAATATTACTATGACAGTTCAGTGTCTTGGCTACACTGATTAATACTTCAAGGAGAAGAACTTCAGATTGTCTCACTTGGTGTTGTGCTTCTGTAGAAAGATATGGACTTTCAGTGCAGCTGTGTGCAACCCAAAGTGCTACAACCATGACGCAATCCTTCCCATTCCTTTCCTAGTTCTTGTAAAATGATAAACACTTATACAATGCGTTTAAATTCTTGTAAAATGATAAAGACTTATACAGTGCGTGTGCACTTTATTTCACTCCATGATATGTTATGTAAAAAAAAATGCTAAAGACTTCTACAGTGCGTGTGCACTTTATTTCACTCCTTGATATGTTTATTTGTTGTAAAAATGCTAAAGAGTTTTACAGTGCATGTGTACTTTTGTCATTTTGTTAACATGATTTCTACTTATTGCCTATACATTTTGTGATTTCCTGATATGTTGTATACTACAGGGCATGTGCACTTTTGTTATTTTGTTAACATAATTTCTACTCATTGCCTATACATTTTGTGATTTCCTGATACGTTCTGTACTACAGTGCGTGTGCACTTTATTTCACTCCATGATATGTTATGTAAAAAAAATGCTAAAGACTTCTACAGTGCGTCTGCACTTTATTTCACTCCTTGATATGTTTATTTGTTGTAAAAATGCTAAAGAGTATTACAGTGCGTGTGCACTTTTGTCATTTTGTTAACATGATTTGTACTCATTGCATATACATTTTTGTGATTTGCTGATATGTTCTGAACTACAGTGCGTGTGCACTTTATGTCATTTTGTTAATGTGATTTGTACTCATTCTGTATACATTTTGTCATTGCTTGATATGTTCTGTACTCAGTGCATGTGCACTATATTTTATTTCATGTTCTGCACGTATATATATGTATATATTCTGTGATTGTAAACTTAGTTAATTAAGAAAAATTTGTTGCTCATGGCAAGTCCAATTGACTCACCATCGCTGCCAAATTTTTGCCCCCCCAGTGGAGGGATATGAAAGACGTATACATTGCCGGCGATGGGCGAGACATGACAGAATCTCTGACCAGAGAGTAGTTTATCGTTAGCTGTTGCTAGTCTGCGCTTGACCGCGCGAGTCGACAGTAACGAGTGAGTAGTAGTCGGTAGTAGTTGTCAGTCGACAGTAGTCGTCAGTCCGTGCTAGTCCGTGCTTGTCGGCGGGAGACGGCGTGCGTCGGCTGTGTGCTCTGCTCGCGACTCTGGTCAGGACTCTGGTGGATGAGTATTGTTGTAGAAGGTAAAGAAGCAGCCTTGCGCATATTTAATAATGTATGTTAATTGTAATTTAATTTGTTCCAAAAAATGCCCCAATAATAATTTTTATAATATAAAGCAACTCTTTTAAAGAAAAGCAGTCATTTCAATTTAAAGAATATTTCAAATGCATGATCATTCCTTCCAATAATCAAAAAAAAATAATAATATACGCCAGCATTGCACGAAGCTGTGTCGAAAAATTCCAACTTAAGAGCAGATATAATTGCAGTTTTATTGAGGTAAGAATTTTTGCCTTTTTTCATTCAGAATACAGGGCCGAAGGTCAGCGCTGCTGTCCTCATAAAATTTATCAGGTTACAGAACTATTTTTATTATTGTGGTATTTAGGAATTTTTCTATTTCGAACTTGACGTTAAATGAGAAAAGAATTTTGTGGTAATATTAAGTGTGAATGCATTCTTTGCACAGAGACTATAAATGGGAGCCAATTTTGTTCAGAGGTTACATTAAAATCAATTTTGTTCAGAGATTACAATATTAGAAAAATTTATTTTAATTGTAATTTTTTGTGGCGAGGTTACACATGGCTCATTTTCATTGACGTTTTTCTTTGTGGGGAGGTTACAGTGTCAAATGCTGTTTATACGAAAAATGGTCACATCGTATTCCCATAGTAAATATTCAGCACTGCATTTGCTGCAAACACTTTGCTCTCACAAATACTGATAAGATCGGAATGTTTTGCTCACATTTATTGTGCACTGTCTAGAAGTTTATTCCTTTTGTCTTTTACGAATATTAAATATCTCCAAAAAAAACTGAAATAATTTGGAACCACTACATACGTAGGCAACGTATGCACTGAAACTGACCAAATCACCTAGGTGCTCTTGTTAGTCTTGTTGTGTATTATAACACTTTTACCATCGCTCGAATTATCGGCGTTCAGGACTGACAGTTGCACGACCTTTCAGACGCTGAGTGGTACAGACTATCTAGAAATTGTGGCACCCGTGGCAGCACGTGTGTGATACAGGCAAACCGCTTCTTATTGGTATATAGCATATTTTAGAGCTCCAGTTGTGAGAAAACTGGAGAGCACTGTAACTCCACGCCTCCTACCCGTACAGCGGGCGAAACAATGGCGATCCTGACACCCGGGCCAAGCTTTCAGTCCTCTTTGCCGCAGTGCATAAGAAAACATTTAGAAGGATAGTAATCGACGGATAAATCTCTTATACCTTTGTCATTGTTGGACAAAGACGTATTGGTGGTTGAGACCATGGTCCTCATACGCTCAGCGGCTCCGCCACAGAACTGACGGACACGCAAGCTGACTGCCAAGGGAGAATGGCCACACAACCGGCTGCAGGACAGGCAGAAGGCAGCTAGCTATGCAAGCCAACCGTCTCGTCAACGCCACTGCCGCCGGATTTTGACGAATTCGTCTTGTGCCGCTGTACTTCCGTGGAACACTGTGAGAATGGTCGACTACCTGTGACAGCCTCGTTTCATCTGGTTATCTATGTTAAAGTGGTCTATGGTACGTGGAACATGCGTTATTGTCACGTGTCACTGTTGGCATCGTTGCTAGACTCCGCACTTTAGCAGCTTCAAGTGACAGTAGTTTCATTAGTTCGTTTATTTGTTGCTGGACTTCAATTTTTCCCAGACACAAGGATGTAAGTTCTATTAATATTTCGTGATCAGTAAGGAGCGTTAATGTTATGTTGTTTGCACAAAAAGTGAGTACAAGAATGGGGAAGAAAGAAAAGAGGAGAGGATAAACTGATTGAAGGAAAGAAAAAGGAAAGAAAGAGGGAAAAGAATGGGAAGGGGAAGGTAATATCTTTTTCACTCCATTGGTTGGCTGGCACAAAAACCGTTACAAGTTGTTTTAAAAAGAAAGTGATCTTGGTTGCAAAATAATGATCATTTAATAACGCGTTTCACCGTTTTGCTGCATAATCAGACTATCCACAAAGAAAGGGCATAAAGAAAAAGAAAAATACGAAAAGGGTCCTGGTCCTATGATGCACCTGTGCAGTGAATAAATAGTAATTTGAAAAACACTATAAGAAAGAGCTCTCGTAGTATTCTGCAAATACGCATAACGATAAGAAATTTTGAAAGTAATAGGTAAAACGGACAAGAAACGCAAAAATCCAGAGCAGCAACGGCAAACTTTACCTTAAACGCAACAGTACCCGCAGACGTAAAACTGCAGAAATATGACAACGCCTACAAATCTGTGACGTCATCCGCATACTTAGCAGTAATTTCCTCAAAACAGACATATAAACACATATGTGGAACTGGAGAAAACATTAGACGCCACAAAAATGGCTTAAATGGCTCTAAGCACAATGGGACTTAACAAAAAAATGGTTCAAATGGCTCTGAGCACTATGGGACTTAACATCTGAGGTCATCAGTCCGCTAGACTTAGAACTACTTAAACCTAACTAACCTAAGGACATCACACACATCCATGTCCAAGGCAGGATTCGAACCTGCGACCGTAGCGGCAGCGCGGTTCCAGACTGAAACACCTAGAACCGCTCGGCCACAGCGGCCGGCTTTAGACGCCACATACATAAAGATTAGTAAGGGAAAATTTCACCTAGCTTGAGCGAATATATGTAACATAGAAACTGCAACATTTAAGATATGATGAACAGTTACAATAAAGAACAAGAACGAAAACTACAAACGTATAAAATGAATCACAAATCAAGGCACAAAACATAGCTGAATATAAAACATACTGATTTGCATTTAACTCGTATCAAAACTATCTTCGTTTTGAAAACAGAGTTATGAGAGAAAGGGAGAAACGGAAAACAGAAAGGAATTGGTGAAAAGAGGAAAAGGAGAGTGGAAATAGATGGGAGAAACTGGTGATGTGAGAATCGAAAATGTGTGAGAAAAAATGGGGCCAATGAGAAAGTTGGAATAGAAATTAGTGAGAAAAACAGACAGCCGTTGTGGCCGAGCGGTTCCAGGTGGTTCAGTCTGGAAACCACGCGACCGCTACAGTCGGAGGTTCGAATCCTGCCTCGGGCTTGGATGTGTGTGATGTCCTTAGGTTAGTTAGGTTTAAGTAGTTCTAAGTTATAGGGGACTTATGACCACAGATGTTAAGTCCCATAGTGCTCAGAGCCATTTGAACCATTTGAGAAACAGACAGAGGGCGGGAATAGGAGAAACTGGACGAAAGTGGGAAGAGGAGAGCAAGTAAGGATGGGGTATGAAGGGAAGGGGAACACAGAAATGGATGGAAGAAGGGAGTTTTGTGGAACCATAAATGATGAGGAAAGGAAGGAAAAGGGGGCGAGATGAAAGGGATGTGGTAGAAGGGGAAACAGAAATGAAAAAGGGATGGGGATAAAGGGGAAGAAAGACTGGAAAGGGATGAGGGAAAAAAGGGAAGTGGCTAACTAAAAGGAATGGAGGAAAAAGGGACAGGGTGGAACAGAAACAGATGTGTGGAAGGGGAAGTAAAAGGGGACGTACAAGGGGCAAAACTGCAGAAGAATTAACAGAAAGGAATGGGGGAAAATGAGAGAAGGGAGAACCGAAAGATATAGGGCAAAAGGAAAATTGTGTACATCAGACAGGAATAGCAATAGAAAGTAAACAGTTTAAGATATTGAAAGAAATAAATGTTGCAGTTGATACAAGATACTGGAGAGAAAACTTAAAAATTCTCTAACATATAAATGGTTACCACACAGGTTTCTGTGTCTCATAATTCTCTGTTACGAGTGGTTGTGGAGCTATGTAATCATTTGAATGTTTAAGGTAGGGTATTCATCAGCAAAGTAAGTCCAGTGCACGGTACGCGGATAAGATAAGGTCAAATCCCAGACTGTGAGTGGCGTGCTGGAGACGGGCGTCAGCTGACGGCGAGCTGCGTCGTCAAACCTCAAAGGCCTCGGAGGGCGCGGGCCGCCGCGACAGCGAGTCACGGCCGCAACCGGCGCCAGCGGTTGCCTGCGTATCGGGGAGCCGCACGCGCCGTCTCATAAACATGCAAATGAGCGCCGCCGCCTATAGAAAACTGGTGGCTGGCGGCTGGCGTATGCCGCGCAGCGAGGACGGCGCGGCGCAGATGCAAACGGACCCGCCCGGAAATAGCGCCCGCGCCCACCACAATACTACACAGCCGCCAGAAAGCCCAGTGGCGTTTGTCCACACCTCTCGCACCAGACTGTCGCCGAGGGATACGCACTGCTCTGTGAAGGAGACGCACGGCCACGTGGCAACTATTGGAGATTATCAGCGCTGCTGTCTCCAGCAGGTTACTGGGCCATCATGATAAAAAGGTGGAGCTGTTGATTCAGTTGGGGTTTGCATAATCACATCTTTCTTTCTTTCTTTCTTTGTCTGAGCCTTGTCCCGCAGTGACGCAGGGTCGGCCACGGTTAAGCAGATGTGGCATGGTAAGGTTAAGGGGTGGCCGGATGACCTTCCTGTCGCCACCCCGTACACACCGGGAAGGAATTAGTGTACCCCAACTGTCTGTGTCTAATGTAAGCCATGGAATAGTGCGAATGTGTTGCAAATCTCTGCGAGTCGTGTAACTAAGACGGAACATGGGGACCAGCCCAGTATTCACCTAGGGGATGTGGAAAACCGCCTAAAAACCACATCCATTCCCAGGAAGCAGCGCGTTAGCGCTCTCGGCTACCATGGCGGGTTTAAATAATCACATCTATTTAAAACTTAAATAAAATTTAACATTACCATAATCCAACGGAACAAAATACGATTCGGAATGGGCTCACAGCTCACTATAAGGAAGTACTATCTGAGCAAAAAGAAAAAAAATAGACGCACCACGAAGGAATAATTCGAATTCCACGGAAATCGGTAGATGTGATGTAGGCCTACATGTAAACACCACAGATGATTGCACTTTCGGAAAGACTGCATGATTTATTCAAGAGAAAAAGCTTCACAAATGGAACAACTCGACAACGTATTGCTCCATCTGTAGCTCTTATTAGGCTTCTAGAGATTGATAGGGTCGCTGGACGTCCTCCTGAAGGATATCGTGCCAGATTCTGTCCAACTGGCGCATTAGATCGTCAAAAACCCGATCTACTTGAAGGGCCCTGCCCATAATGATCCAAACGTTTTCAGTTGGGAAGAGATATATCGTCGGCGGACCGCTGTGCTGTTAAGACGCCATACGTGACAACCAAAAGGGTCCTGCTATAGCAAGAAATGCCGCTCCATGTCGTCACTCTTGGATGTCTGGCGAATGACAGGCGAATGGCGGGCGACAGTCTTGTTGGTATGCCACCGCTATCCAGGGCGACTCCAGACGCGTTTTCGACCCCTTTGACTGGAGTGCAGTTATTTTTATTATTGAGCCCGCTTCGAACTGAGCTCCGATGACCAGCGAAGACGTGTCAGGAGACGCCCCGGACAGCAGTGAAATACCAACATGATTGTCGTCCGCCGTATGGCCCAACAACCAGCAGTGATGGTCTAGGGTGCCGGTATAGGGTGCCATTTCTTTTAATACACTACTGGCCATTAAAATTGCTACACCAAGAAGAAATGCAGATGATAAACGGGTATTCATTGGACAAATACATTGTACTAGAACTGACAAGTGATTACATTTTCACGCAGTTTGGGTGCATAGATCCTGAGAAATCAGTACCCAGAACAACTACCTCCGGCCGTAATAACGGCCTTGATACGCCTGGGCATTGAGTCAAACAGAGCTTGGATGGCGTGTACAGGTACAGCTGCCCATGCAGCTTCGACAAGATACCACAGTTCATCAAGAGTAGTGACTAGCGTATTGTGACAAGCCAGTTCCTCGGACACCATTGACCAAATGTTCCCAATTGGTGAGAGATCTGGAGAATGTGCTGACCAGGGCAGCAGTAGAACATTTTCTGTATCCAGAAAGGCCCATACAGGACCTGCAACATGAGGTCGTGCATTATCCTGCTGAAATGTAGAGTTTCGCAGGGATCGAATGAAGGGTATAGCCACGGGTCGTAACACATGTGAAATGTAACGTCCACTGTTCAAAGTGCGAACAAGAGGTGACCGAGACGTGAAACCAATGGCACCCCATAACAACACGCCTGGTGATACGCCAGTATGGCGATGACGAATACACGCTTCCAATGTGCGTTCACCGCGATGTCACCAAACACGGATGCGACCATCATGATGCTGTAAACAGAACCTGGATTCATCCGAATAAATGACGTTTTGCCATTCGTGCACCCAGGTT
Organism: Schistocerca cancellata; assembly: GCF_023864275.1. Lineage (NCBI taxonomy): Eukaryota > Metazoa > Arthropoda > Insecta > Orthoptera > Acrididae > Schistocerca > Schistocerca cancellata. Next base: position 459,764,762 of record NC_064632.1, read on the forward strand.
CGTCGTTGAGTACACCATCGCCAGCGCTCCTGTCTGTGATTCAACGTCAAGGGTAACCGCAGCCGTGGTCTCCGAGCAGATAGTCCATACTGCTGCAAACGTCGTCGAACTGTTTGTGCAGATGGTTGTTGTCTTGCAAACGTCCCCACCTGTTGACTCAGGGATCGAGACGTGGCTGCACGATCAGTACAGCCATGCGGATAAGATGCCTATCATCTCGACTGCTACTGATACGAGGCCGTTGGGATCCAGCACGGCGTTGCGTATTACCCTCCTGAACCCATCGATTCCTTATTCTGCTAACAGTCATTGGATCTCGACCAATGCGAGCAGCAATGTCGCGATACGATAAACCGCAATCGCGATAGGCTACAATCCGGCCTTTATCAGTCGGAAACATGATGGTACGCATTTCTCCTCCTTACCCGAGGCATCACAACAACGTTTCACCAGGCAACGCCGGTCAACTGCTGTTTGTGTATGAGAAATCGGTTGGAAACTTTCCTCATGTCAGTACGTTGCAGGTGTCGCCACCGGCGCCAACCTTGTGTGAATGCTCTGAAAAGCTAATCATTTGCCTATCACAGCATATTTTTCCTGTCGGTTAAATTTCGCGTCTGTAGCACGTCATGTTCGTGGTGTAGCAATTTTAGTGGCCAGTAGTGTAGCATAACCCGTCTGGTCGTCATCTGCGGTATCCTTTAGACACAGCTGTGCGGTGCTTTATTTTTCAGTGTCTAAATAAACAGGCAAACAGTGATTATTTAAGAAACGTTAACCATCTAGTTCTTTCAATAAGTTGATATTAATATCTAGTTGATCAGCATTACGACAAATTACGTTTCATTAAGACAGTATTAGTCAACATACCTTTTACTTATTCCAATAGATTTGCCAGCAGTTAATAGAGGAAACAGTATTCTTCAGTTACTTACAATACGCTTGCAAGAAAAATTTTTTAAAAAATGTGGAAAAATGTAACATAAAAAATCAGCCGGTGTTCGATGTACAATTATTATCAAAAGCGAAAACTTTCCTCATATAGTCCCCTTCGTCACGACCATTAAGAAAACATAGGGAAAGCTGTTGCTTAATGATTGTTCAGGTAATCATAAAAAGAACTTTATCACCGGAATGTCCAACTAAAGTGAGCAAAATACTGTTCTAGGAAATACAGCACATTTAGGTTAGTGTAAACAACATTAGCTTCCCCTGTTCACTGTATGCTGAACTGGCGTAGCCCTCCTTCCAATATGTGACAGGAGTTCAGCACATCGATTCATTCAAGTAATATGTGTAAGAGGGAATCAAATCTGCAACAAACTGCAACTAACAACTGGCAATCACTTTTGTTATCATCAAGGCAGTTCATTATTTCTCCTGCTCATGACAAATGTGGCCCCGCGAAAATACCAGTACACATCCAAGTAACTGAGTGTCAGTTATGTGAGCCCAACTTGGATTCAGAAAATAGCATGTAGACATGCTAGAATCAATAGAAAGATTCTGTGTGCATCAAACACAAGTTGGTACAACGCTACGACAAATGTCTAAGTAGGAGTGGTAACCATGTAGAGAAGTGGCTGGAAGGTGTAGCTAACTTTTGCAAACAAAAAATTTTTCATTTTAACAGCGGTTTCCATTTCGCGACCGATCGGAACTTACTTTCCGAATAGCCCTCCTACCATCAAATTATTCTAAGGAATGCTGTTGGGTGCCAAACAGTATGGTACAGGCGTTGAACTGTAACTGTAACATGTATTCTAATATTTTTGCAATTGATGGCTGATGTTGCTAAATTCCAGCGCCTGTTGGTTTCTGAGAAGGAAAACAAGTGACTAATATTTCATTGGTACTCTGGATATCCATTGATATTATGTAATTTGTTTCTAATTTTTAAATTATTGCAACTTTTCTAGTTTGGCGTTCCATAAAGGAAAAATAGTTACGGATATTAAATTGCCATCCTGGATGCTCATTGACTTTATGTATTTTGTTTGTTATTTTTAAATTATTGCAACCATTTCAAATCTGACACTAGCAGCAGCCTATTCCATCTGTCTCACTCCATCCTGGAAGGTAAGGTTGTTAAAAGAGGAGAACCCCCCAGGGGGCTCACCACTCTTTCGCGGGTTCGTGGTGGGGCTACCACAGGTCCCCAGCCTTTACAGCATCTTTTCCCTTCCGTGACGCATGTCTATCATCTTCCTATTCCTTTTCCCCTCCCTGGGGGAACATATCTGGGGTGTTATTGGGAGTGTTCTCGGTCATCTATCGCTGATGTAGGAACAGTCTCACCATTGTTTTTCGCTCCCTTTTACTTCCTTTGTTTCCTTTCCCCTTTCGTTCCTCTACTTCGGTGTTTGAGCTTTTTCTTCTTCCCCCCTTCGCGTTCCTGAAGGCAACCCAACCCCCCCCCCCCCCCTCCCGCGTCTGATGCATAACAGGTGACTGGGTAACGCGTAATTCCCATCCCCAGGTCGACAGGTAGGGTTTCCACATATCCTCTGGTACAGGCAAGGGCCAGGGAGGGGTGATTGCCTGAGCTGCAACCTTCTCAAATTGCCGATTGGTCCCTCTGTCAGATGTCCCTCTGTCAAGTGTTGAGGAGGTGTAACCTGAGGTGTGAAAAATCGCCTAAGGCGGGTGTGCCCCATTGTGAAGGGCACTCCCTGTTGGAAGGAGCACACCATTGCAGGCGCTGGCAATCATGGGGGATATCCTCGCAATGAGTCAATCATCTTCACAATCAACGTCTACGAAACGTAAACGTAATTAGGCTAATGATCCAAAGACCTTTCCTGCTGCACCACAGTTCCTTGTCGTCACCTGTACTGAAGACGGTCAGTCCTTCACAGCGGTAAAACCTTTTATCATTCAGAAAGGTGTTGATGCAATTTCCGGTTCTGTGAAATCCTGTTCTCGTTTACAGAGTGGCACTTTGCTTTGGAGACTGCTTCTGATTCTGAAGCACAACAGCTGCTTGCCTCCTCGCTTCTCCATGGCTACCCTGTTCATGTCAAGGCCCATAGAACTTTGAATTCTTCCTTTGGTGTTATTTACACTACGCTGCTCGACGGTCTAACTGAGGCCGAAATCCAATCTTATCGCTCTGATCAGGGTGTCATTGCCATCCATCAGGTCATGAAAAAGGTAGTTGCCTCCTTAGTGCCCACCAGCACTCTTTCTCACCTTTGATAGAGTGGTGCTTCCATCCAAGATCAAAGCAGGCTATGAAACTATTAAAGTCCAACCGTACATTCCGAACCCAATGCGCTGCTACCAGTGTCATCGTTTCAACCACACTAGAACGTTTTGTCGACATCCAGCCAAGTGTGTAACCTTTGGTAGGGATGCGCATGAGGGCGATTGTCCACTAACTTCTCCCCGGTGTATCAACTGCAATGGCGGCCATGCCGCCTCCTCCGGGATTGTCCCATGTATCTTGATGATCAGACTGTCCAAAGATCTGTGTAAAGGAAAAAGTGCCTTACCCAGTCGCTCACAAGTTATTGGCTAGTCGTAAACCCTGTGTCACCCCATCTGGCGCCTATAGTACTGTTCTTGTTACCCCTTGCTTTATGAAGAATATGGCCACGCAGACATGCGACCTCCAGTTCGTTTCTGAGGTTAGGAAATCCCCCAGTGTCAGGTTAGCATCGCCGTCCCCTCGTCCAACTGTGCAACAAGCCCTCAAACATCTCGCCTCAACGGGCGAATCCACCAGCTACACAACTGGTAGGCTGGAAAAGGCAGAAGGAGTACTCCCGTGAAAACTTCCTATGTCCCTCCAGCCATACCACATCAGAGTCTTCCTCTACCCGGAAAGGTTCGAAGAAGTCCGCCAAAGGCAAACGATCTTCTCCCTCGCCGACTCGAAGATCCTTTTTAATGCTGTCTCCACGTGATACCTTAAGCTGGCCAGCCTCCATATCGCCAGTGCGCACCACCAACAGTTTTTAGCGTTGGACTCCACAGACCGACAGCACAAGCAAGCCAATGCTTCTTTTGAACCAATGGAGCAGAATTCTCCTACTTCTGTGCCCTGTAGTAGCGACTCTTCACAGGCTGTCACTTAGCAACCGCTGAGGTGACACCCTTACATCTCTTCCTCATCATGACTCTCCTCCAGTGGAACATTCTCGGCCTTCGGTCCCAAAAAGAGGATTTATGACTGCTTTTAGCATCGCAGCGTCCCCTTGTACTCTGCCTTCAGGAAACGAAATTGCACCCTCACGACCGCTTTGAGCTTTCACATTTCTTACCGGTTCGTTCTGACCTTCCCCCTGAGGTCGGCATTGCATCTCATGGGGGCCATGCTGCTCATACGGGATGATATTCACAGTCAATCCATCTCCCTGACTAACTATCTTCAAGCTGTTGCAGTTTCTCCTTTTCCTTCCCCACCTGACGTCTTCCCTCTGTACCATACCATTTAATCCCTCCATCATTCGATGTCACCAGGGCAGACTTCCTACAGCTTATTGGGCAGCTGCCTCCCCCAGTGTCCGCCGCTCGTGGTCTCGCGGTAGCGTTCTCGCTTCCCGAGCACGGGGTCCCGGGTTCGATTCCCGGCGGGGTCAGGGATTTTCACCTGCCTCGAGATGACTGGGTGTTTGTGTTGTCCTCATCATTTCATCATCATCCAGGAAAGTGGCGAAATTGGACTGAGCAAAGATTGGGTAATTGTACGGGCGCTGATAACCACGCAGTTGAGCGCCCCACAAACCAAACATCATCATCATCATCATCATCACCTCCCCCAGTTTTGTTACTTGGTAACTTTGATGCGCACCATCCCCTTTGGGGTTCTCCCAGGACCTGTCAGAGAGGTGCCCTCTTGCCTGACCTTCTTAATCTATAAAAAAACACACCAAATGTCAAAGAAAGCGTGTAAACCGTCTGATGATGAATCGCAACGATTCGAAACCGGTAACGGTTTCCTTTGAATAAAGGAACTCAAAGTAAATTTGTGGCTGGTTGCTGTCATTACACCATCAACATTTGTCTTCAAAAACAGCCACGGTCTCCAAAATGTCATCATATGACAAAATTGCATTAACCCCTTCTGTCTCAACACTGGAGCACCCACTTTCCTTTCCGACTCCTCACACGCCTATTCCCATTTGGACCTATCCTTCTGCACTGCCCAGCTTGCCCATAGTCTTGAATGATCCTTCATTTCTTACACCTACTCGAGCGACCATTTCCCGTGTGCTACCCGTTCGCTGAATCCTACCCTACCTGCTTGAACACCCAAACGGCAGCTTACTAAGGCTGACTGCCGGCTTTACTCCTCCCTGGTGATCTTCAAAGAACAGGATTTCAGCAGTTGTGATGACCAGGTGGAATATCTCACAAACGTTATCCTTACTGCTGCAGAACGTTTCATTACTTGCACTTCCTCTTTACCACATCGTGTCTCAGTCCCTTGGTCGACTGACGCATGCCACGACACAGTTCGCGTATGGAGACGTGCTCTCTGCGTTTATAACCATCATCCTACGAAGGCAAACTGCATTCATTATAAACAGAAACGTGCAAAGTGCCTTCGTGTTCTTCGGGATAGCAAAAGAGCTAACTGGATTTCATTCACTAGTTCTTTTAACAGTTCCACCCCTTCCTCTGTCGTGTGGGCCAACCTCCGATGGCTCTCTGGGACCAAGAACCATTCCCCAATTTCCGGCCAGACAGTAGCAGATAATGTCCTCGTGGACCCTATTGCTATCTCCAACACCTTGGGCCGCCATTTTGCTGACATTTCGAGCTCTTCCCACTATCACCCCGCCTTCCTCCATCGGAAACGAGCGGAGGAGGCACGAGCGATACCCTTCTCTTCTCCGAATCGTGAGTGCTACAATGCCGCCTTTACTATGAGGGAGGGAGATCTTGCCCTCAGTTTATCCCAGTCCTCCGTCCCAGGGCCAGATGAAATCCACATCCGGATGTTGAAGCACCTTTCTCTTGTGGGCAAGCACTTTCTGCTTAACACATACAACCGCATCTGGGCAGAGGGCTCATTTCCCGGACGTTGAGTGAAGCCACCGTCATACGCATACCTCAGCCCAGCAGGGACAAAAACCTTCCTTCTAGCTATCGGCCCATCTCTATCACCAGCTGCGTTTGCGAGGTGATAGAATATATGATTCATGCCCAGTTGGTATGGGGGCTTGAGTCCCGCAATTTACTGATGAATGCACAGTGTGGATTTCGAGCACAGCGTTCTGCAGTTGACCACCTCGTCACCTTGTCACTCATGTCATGAATGGTTTTCTGTGGAAATCCCAGACTGTGGCCGTGTTTTCCGATTTGGCGAAAGCCTACAACACCTGCTGGAGAACTGGTACCCTCTGTACTCTTTATACGTAGGGGCTTCCGTGGCCACCTGACCTGTTCCTTTCAGGAGTTTTTAAAAGACCTAGTTTTCAAGGTGCGTGTGGGTTCTGCCTTGTTGGACACCAGGAAAACGGTGTGCCTCAGGGTTCCGTCCTGAGCGTCGTCCTTTTTGCTATTGCCATTAACCCTACAATGGCCCATCTCCTGCTGGGCATCTCTGGCTCCCTTTTTGTTGACGATTTTGTCATCTATTGCAGTTCTCCATGGATCTGTCTCACTGAGCGCCGTCTTCAGCGATATAGATACTTATTTCAAACAACAATTCGTTTCTTTTTTGTTAATTTTGTAATTACTTAGTAAAAATGTTCACATTACAGATTAAATAAAACAGAAATGCACTGATGGTGGCACAGGGGTGCTGAAACATGTTTGGGAACTTGGAAGAAACGGTGTTTTGCATAACTGGAGGACCTTACATCCAAACTAGTTGACATATTTATGATCAAACTGCAGAACATGATCTTCAGACACATAATAAAACCAAAACACTACAAAGTTATGTACTGGTACCGTTATGTCGATAACATAATATGCCTGATTGATGAGCCACTATTACATATAGAACAGCTACACAATGAGACAAACCACCTACACCCAAAAATTAACTTCATATTAGAAAAAGAAACTAACAATACACTACATTTTCTAGATCTCATCATACGTAAAACAAATAACACACACAACTTCACAATATTCAGGAAACCAACAACCACAATCACCATCATTCACAACCTATCGGACCACCCATTGACACATAAGCAAGCAAACTTCAGATTCATGCTCCATAGATTAAAGAGAACACCCATGAACAAACAGAAATACACACAATAAAACAAATAGTAGTAGAAAATGGTTATGACACCCATATGGTAGACCAATTAAATCAGAAAATATGTAAACAGTACAACTATGAACATACCACACACACACACACACACACACACACACACACACACAGTAGTCCTCACCCAACGCAGAACAACACAAAACACAAATAATGACCACATACAAGACACAATAGAACAACAACACACACACAAAACGAAATGGAAGAACGAAACAGGGACTCCAAATAGGATACAGGACAGAGTAAACAATACAGAAAATGATCAGAACACAAGAAACACCCACGGGTAAATTTAACAGAGCAGGAATATATGAACTCACATGCAACACTTGCCAGTCAGTGTACATAGGGCAGACATGCGGAAACTTCAGAACCCCATATTCAGAACATCTCAGAGATTTAAAAAGCAACAGCTCCCGTAGCACACTTGCTGAGCACCTAATAACCCACAATCACCACCCAACTACAATAGAAACAGACTTAAGAATACTAAAATCCATCCACAGTCTATACAGAAAAATGACCATTCAGGAAAACTTCCACATACAGAAATCAATAGCGGAAGGAAAACAGGTCATAAATGAATACACTACACTCTGCAATGGCAAATTATTTAACACATTAAAGGAACTTTACAAAAAAGACAACAGAAACAGCTAAAAAGTCTACACACACACAGACACACACACACACACACACACACACACAGACATGATAAATGGATACACTACAATCTGCAGAGACTCACCATTTTAGACGCAAAAGGAGCACCATGTAAAAGACAACTCAAACAGAAAAGAAGCTTACAGAACACACACACACACACACACAAAGATAAAATGTAAACAAAATTCAAATTTGGTGCCAAACTCACTGGTGAACTGGGCTGGGAGACACGACAACCACAATTACAGTGTGTTTTGGTGAAGTGCAAAGTGCTTTTACGACCTTATTTGTGAAAATACGTGTTATATTTACGTGTGTTTTACAACACTTCACCATAATGCTGAGAATAAAAGGGTTTGCCACGCAATAACCTAAGTAAAAACGAAAATAAGCGCGAAATATCGCGAAAAACTAAATTACTTTTAGAGCATTAAATAATAGGTTAACTCCCAACAAAAATTGTCATCAACATTGTTTGGTTGCAGATGACAAGCTATAAGTGGTCCTGAAAAACCATGCAAACCGAGTATAAAGGTATTAACAAAAAGAAACGAAATTTGTTTGAACTAAGTATCCACATAATTTTGTAATCATTCTGTAAAAATGTTCACATTAGAGATTAAATAAAACAGAAACCCACTGATGATGGCACAGCGGGGTTGAAACATGTTAGGGAACGTGGAAAAAAACGGTGTTTTGCATAACTGGCTTATCTGACATCCAACAATTCTATCACAGTGTATTCAGGTTGTTCTGTGAGTGCACAGTACAGTATGTAATTTATGCGGAACTGTTTCCTTACACGTATTATTTAAACTTTCGTCCACCATGATTGAGGAAGCATGTAAAGCGACATACCACCGACTGTCTTACACTTTCAAGAATCTCAGGAGTTTGGCATTCTCGTTTCGCAGTTGCAACATTCCTGGAAACCAGGTTCATGACTGTACCGACCAAAAGCACTTCACATGTCCTCAGAAACAGTCAAATGGGATTGTGTACGAAGATCGAGACGGAACACAACCACCCAGGCCAATGCATTGTAATCTTAGCTGTGCATCAATGGGGTTGCTAACAAAGAGTTAAAAATGTGGCTGCTCCAATTTTCTCTGAAATTGCATATGCTTACGAATTATTATCGGCACATCTAGGAACCGTGGGAAGGTTGTTGCACACGACTCTGTTCAGTTTATCTGGTAGTATGTAAGGTCCTTTTACACCATCATCGTACCCCAAACTTGTGCTCTACATCTATGGACAACGGTGCATGACGGAGGGTACCCATACTACAGTTAGTCATTTTCTTTCATGTTCCAGTCGTTAATGAAACAAGGGAACACTCATTCACTATGTGAGATATGTGTTGGAGGCACGAAATTTGTTTGGCAATCCGCTGCAAATGGCGATTCCCGTCAACTGTAGACAGAGTTTAGAAAAAAGGACGTCTTCTTCCTTCCAGGTATTCCTATATGAGCTCACGTTGCATTTTCTTAGTACACATATGTTAGTCGAACCTACTAACAATGAATTTATCACCACGCTTCTGAACTGCTTAGTTGTGTTCCTTTAATCCGACCTGGTGAGGATCCTAAACCCTCTAGCAGTACTCAAGACGGAACCGCGCTGCTGCTACGGTCGCAGGTTCGAATCCTGCCTCGGGAATGGATGTGTGTGATGTCCTTAGGTTAGTTAGATTTAAGTAGTTCTAAGTCTAGGGACTGATGACCTCAGCAGTTAAGTCCCATAGTGCTTAGAGCCATTTGAACCATTTTGAAGAACAGTTCCACAAGTGTTCTCTACGCGGTCTCCTTAATGGATGAGCTATACTTCCATAGACTTCTCAGAGCAAAGCGAAGTGGAACATTAGCCTTTCATTCAACATATATTACGTTCTCCTTTCATATCATGTCGCTTTGCAGAGTTACACCCAGATATTTAGTCGACGTGACTGTGTCAAGGTACAAATCGCTAAAACTGTATTCGAGCATTATAAGATTGTTTTTCCTACTCATTTTTCCCCATGTAGAGAAAGCTGTCATTCATCGCCCCAAACAGAAATTCTGTGCAAATCATCCTCATGCAAGCCCTTACAGGCGACTCTCTCTAGTAAACTACAGCGTCGTCAGCAAACAGTTGCAGATTGCTGCTCACCCTATCCGTCAAATCGTTTATATACATTCTTCAATAAAAGTTTGGAATACTATCGTAAAATGTACTCTTCGACACCAGAGGTCTAACTGACCTAAGCAGTTCCTGTATTATGCAGTTAGAGCCCACATACTGGAAGGTGTTTACCACTTGTATGCTTTGTGGCCGTTTCCCAGTCATGCAAACATAACTCTGCCGCAGCGGCACACTGCAAGCAGTTCAGTGTCAACAACAGCTAGCTTCAGTTTGTGTGCAGCACTGCAGTAAAATGCCACGTAGAGGCAAACAAATGGCTCTGAGCACTATGGGACTTAACATCTGTGGTCATTAGTCCCCTAGAACTTAGAACTACTTAAACATAACTAACCTAAGGACATCACACACATAGAGGCAAACAAACTTTAATAGGTTTTGTTTTCAAGATTTACATGACCGGGTTCCTAGGAGGAAGTTATTGTCTGTTCTACAAGATTATGGAATAGGAGGCAAACTTTTGCAAGCAGTTAAAGGTCTTTACATGGATAGTCAGGCAGCAGTTAGAGTTGACGGTAAATTGAGTTCATGGTTCAGAGTAGTTTCAGGGGTAAGACAAGGCTGCAAACTATCTCCAGTGTTGTTCATATTATTTATGGATCATATGTTGAAAACAATAGACTGGCTGGGTGAGATTAAGATATGTGAACACAAAATAAGCAGTCTTGCATATGCGGATGACTTAGTTGTGATGGCAGATTCGATTGAAAGTTTGCAAAGTAATATTTCAGAGCTAGATCAGAAATGTAAGGACTATGGTATGAAGATTAGCATCTCCAAAACGAAAGTAATGTCAGTTGGAAAGAAATATAAATGGATTGAGTGCCAAATAGGAGGAACAAAGTTAGAACAGGTGGACGGTTTCAAGTACTTAGGATGCATATTCTCACAGGATGGCAACATAGTGAAAGAACTGGAAGCGAGGTGTAGCAAAGCTAATGCAGTGAGCGCTCAGCTACGATCTACTCTCTTCTGCAAGAAGGAAGTCAGTACCAAGACTAAGTTATCTGTGCACCGTTCAATCTTTCGGCCAACTTTGTTGTATGGGAGCGAAAGCTGGGTGGATTCAGGTTACCTTATCAACAAGGTTGAGGTTACGGATATGAAAGTAGCTAGGATGATTGCAGGTACTAGTAGATGGGAACAATGGCAGGAGGGTGTCCACAATGAGGAAATCAAAGAAGAACTGGGAATGAACTCTATAGATGTAGCAGTCAGGGCGAACAGGCTTAGATGGTGGGGTCATGTTACACGCATGGGAGAAGCAAGGTTACCCAAGAGACTCATGGATTCAGCAGTAGAGGGTAGGAGGAGTCGGGGCAGACCGAGGAGAAGGTACCTGGATCCGGTTAAGAATGATTTTGAAGTAATAGGTTTAACATCAGAAGAGGCACCAATGTTAGCACTGAATAGGGGATCATGGAGGAACTGTATAAGGGGGGCTATGCTCCAGACTGAACGCTGAAAGGCATAATCAGTCTTAAATGATGATGATGATGATGATGATGATGATTTACACTTACGAGAGAACCTACTTCGTTTTGTAATGATTTTTTGTAACTAACCAGGGTCGTTCTTGTTTTCAGAAAGAATTATGTTAACCTTTTGAAAGGTACTGTGCAAACCTCAATGGGAGTACTATAAGAAGTCATTGTAGTAAACTCTACGATATTCCAAGTTTTGATGAGGTATGTATATATGAAAAACAAGACTGGTCGTACCACACTTCCATGTGTCACTCCTGACGACACCCTTGTATACGATGAACAATTGCCTTTCAAAACAACATACTGTATTCCGGTACTTAAAAAGTTCTCTAGTCACTCGCATCTCTGAAAACCTTCTCTGTGTTCTCGGATCTTCGTTAAGAGTCTGCAGTGTCAAATGCTTTCCGGAAATCTAGCAACATGGAAGCTTCCTGTTGCCCTTCATCCATGGTTCGCAGAATATTGTGCGAGAAAATGGCAAATTGAGTTCACAATACCAATGTTTTCTATACCTGTATTAATCAGTGGATAAAATCTTTTCTTTCTCAAGGCAATTTACTATATTCGAACTTAGAATATGCTCGAAATTCTTTCTGTGAGATCGATATACTGTAGTATTACGGCTGTGTTTTCGTCATCCCGTACATGCTATTTCTACATTTGAACATGGGCTCATCGGTATGTAAAACAAAGAAAGGAATATGGTGTTGTTTTCCACATTTCTGTGTGAAATCTTAATAATCCACTCGACGCGGGAAGTCCGCTGGCTACAGTGACTGCGCCTTTCGTAGATGATGTGGGTGCATTTGTTGCTCTTGTAAGAATCTCAAAAGAGATGTTTCAGTTCGGAAATCGTACGACGCGATAACCACTGGTAGCACGGTTGTTTTAATATACCTCGTCCAACGTGGACCTTCCGCTTGAATACGGAAGGATCCGATTTATCGTAGGGGCTTACGTACAGATGCAGAGTTACTGTAATGTGGTTGCTGTCGCTACAGAAATAGCTCTGCGCTGCGTCGTAGTACTGGTCTTCAATTGCATTCAGTGTATCCACATACGAGATGTATATCGTCGACTCTCCATCAATAAACCTGCCCATACTGCTATGCAACAATTAACACTGCCGGAAAACAAACGCGAAGTGGAACCGATTCACAAAGAATGCTTGCTTGAGGACGAAGAGTGAAATGGGCATTACAGTTGTCGGCAACAAGTAGCGTGAGTGAATGGAAGAAAGTTGTTTCAAAAAAGAAAACAAAAACACGCAGTACGTATGTCGACATTTGCATTGTCTGGCTGGTATTTTGAGTTCAGTAAAGTTACGAAGATAGGTGTGGGGTAAGAAATCAAATGAAATGCAACTAATCCGCAATGAGCCACCAGAGACACAGATCGCTTTACCAAAATACTCAGAACATTCCCGTGCACAAAATTTTGTCGGTAGAGTTCGAACCCATATCATTGTGCTTGAAGTACTCAATAATCTGTTTGTTAAGTTTATTTAATCAGTTTTGTGAAATCTATGATTACTTACATGCAATCAATATGCAGTTAAAGTACGTATACGATACGAATTCCCAATATATCAAGAAAATTATCATCAACAGAAGTGTCTCAGTTCATTAATATCTATTTTAATTTTTCTAAACATAGATATTTCCGAAGTTTTGATATATCGCTGCCGTCTGTACCCATAAATGTAACATGACAGCCAGCCATGAATAATAAACAGTAGTCTGTGAACACATCACACGTGACTGTGTATGGTTTCTCAAGATAGTGACATTGAAGTTCATTGTCCCGACAGTTGTTTTTGATTAAACTGAAGCATTTTACGGAGAGAAGATGCACGTGTACAAATGTGTCCAAAACTTCAGGACGCAAATAATCTTCACATCCTGTGTCATTGCCAAGTAACGTAGCTCGATGAAACTTGGACCATACGTAGAAACAACTGCTACAGTATACTACAGAAGGTAACTGAAAGAAATACACAGTCATACGAACAAAAATGAGACGTTTATCCAAATCCAATAATTACACTGACGCCACTGCGATTTATAATGGATCGCTGGACATTACAAAAGGCGTGACATAGTGTGATCACTACGGACGGCAATGCATGCCCTACAAAGTGCGCCCATTTTGTGGTCCAGCTGTTATGATGTGGGGAGACATAACGTTGCATTGGCGTACCGACTTTTAAATCGTCGAACAGGATATACTCACCTGTAGAAGTTGTTGTGACATTGAACTTCATCCTCATGTGCGTCTTTTCAGAGATGTATTCGGCTCTGACTTCGTTTTCACAGATGACAATACGCGACCGCATTGGACTGAACTCTTGTAACAAGGTGATTTTCGGTTGGTCTGCCCGTTCCCCCGACTGATATTCCATCGAGCATATGAGAGATGCGTTGAGAGGACGTATTGCAGTCCGTTCTCATGCACCAACGACGATCTGCAAGTTGTCAACTGCGCTGCTAGAGGAATGGAACGCCGTAATACAGTAACTCCTTATCAGTCCTGTAGCCAGCATCGAAGCTCATTGAAGGGTCCGTGGGATCACACACCCTATTAAGAACCATATCCTTCCTTTTGTAATGTCCAGGGGACGACCAGAAATCGCGTTGACTTCAGGGTAATTACGGTCTCTGAATAAAAGTTGCTTGGCAGTAACACATCTTGCGAAAACTGCTTTCATCCGTAAGATTTGCACACCAGTGTATTACTCATTCAAGTCCGCATACTACCTGAGATATTCTGCATCAAAATATTCGTTTTAAGATCTTGTATCGTCTCTGAAGTTCTAATTTTTAACATCTGGGATACTCTACACGAATATGATTAATAAGTCATCAGAAGAACCAAGATGGAACAATAAGAATGTAAGGAGGGGAAAGAAGTGGTAGGATTAAAAGTAATGTAAAGGAAGGATGTAATCTTTCTCCCTATGATTCATCCTGGATACCGGCCAAGGAATAAATTCGGAGTGGAAGTATATCAGTGACAAATGGTTCAAATGGTGCATGGGGGCTTTATTAAATTAAAAAAAATGCAAATATTTTTAGTAGCTGTAAGTCCGATTACGCAAGTCTCGTAAACGGCTGGCCCTGACTAGTTTTAGTACGCAATCTGACTGCTTAGAATGACAACAAAGAATGTAAGAAAATTTCTGTTAGCACAATTAATTAATTAAGTCCCCAGGAACTATAAAACCTACGAAACCAACAAGGCACAAGTGTAGCTGTTCTGTATGTGGTAGTATGACTCAACGCACATCTGGCACGGTTCTTCTTCAACAAGACAAGAATTTTTAAATACCAATTATACTGACGTGATAAAAGAAAATTAGAAATACTATAATTGCGCAAGAAAACCAGAATTACACTCTAATACAAGAACACACGTCAGATGCTTTGTTGACTGAACCTGTAATGACACATTATTCAGGTCACTGAAAGAATAAAAGAAAATACCTCCATATATATTGACGAAATGCACTCTGACCATTACAATATCTCCATTAGAACAACATCTGCTATCTCTCCCATCAAACCACTGCATAAAACATGGAACAACACTCTCCACTACCACATCTCGCTCTGACTTCACGACAAGCAGAGTCCACCACAACTTCTCGGCGAGAACTGCTTGCCGCTACGTCTCAATAATCACTGCCAGTGAAGGCGGCGGAACAATACTCTCTGGCGCGATCTTTGGCGCTGTGGCTCAGTGTAGCCACCTTTCAATGGCTCTGAGCACTATGGGACTTAACTTCTGAGGTCATCAGTCCCCTAGAACTTAGAACTACTTAAACCTAACTAACCTAAGGACATCACACACATCCATGCCCGAGGCAGGATTCGAACCTGCCACCGTAGCGGTCGCGCGGTTCCAGACTGAAGCGCCTAGAACCGCTCGGCCACTCCGGCCAGCATATCAGTGACAAGATTCATCGATGACATTCCTATCTTCAGTGGAAGTGAACAAGATAAGACTTGTATGGAATGAATAATCTAATGAGAGCAGAATCCATGCATATTATAAACAACGATGTATATATGTATGCACACTGGTAAGACCACGGCCCACCGCGACGTTGGATGCCGCCTGATGGCGCCAAGGGCAGGTGACTCGATAACAAAAGTATGTAAGCGGAGCAGACCCGGGCGTGGGATCACCTTAGCGAAGATATGGGCTGCAAATGAGGATATCCATGGAGATAAGCAACTTTGAAAAAGGGCAGATTATTATTACGCAGGACCTGTGAACGAGTATCTCAAAAACGGCGAAGCTGGTAGAATGTTCACGTGCTACTGTCGTGAGCATCACAGGGAGGACATACGACAGGAAATTATCATTAGCCTCTATGTGGTTAGACGTCCACGACTCTTCACAGAACGTGGGGTTCACAGGCTTGTCTCTCTGTGAAGTAGGATAGATGGTGATCTGTGGCATGTCTGCCGAAAGAGCACAACGCCGGCTGCATGCACAAGTGTTTCGGGGCACACCGTCATCGTACATTGTTAAACATGGAGCTCCGCAGCAGACCACCGCTAAGTGTTCACATGTTGACCAAACGACATTGTCAATGACAATTGCATTGGAAACGGGACCATCTGGATTCGACCGTCGATCAATGGAAACGTGTCGACTCTTCAGGCGAAGCACATTTTTGCTACGCCAGGTCGACGGTCGTCTCCACAAACGCCGTCATGAGGTAAACGGCCACGGATGCAGACTGGTGGGAGCAGTATTATGCTATGGCAGACATTCTCCTGAGCTTGCATGGGACCTGTGGTAGTAACCGAGGACTCGCAGACAGCTATGAACCACCTGCATCCGTGCTTCTCCTCTTCCCCGACGGCGATGTCATCTTTCAGCAGAATAATAGTCCATATCTCGGAGCCAGAGGAGACCCGCCACGTTAGCCGAGAGCGATAATGCGCTGCTTCGTGGACTCCGGTAGGCGCGCCGGCCCCGGATCGAATCCGCCCGGCAGATTAACGACGACAGTCGGTGCACTGGCCAGCCTGGATGTGGTTTTTAGGCGGTTTTCCACATCCCTCTAGGTGAATACTGGGCTGGTCCCCATGTCCCGCCTCAGTTACATGGCTCGCAGACACCTGAACATTTTCGCATTATTCCATGGATTACACTAGTCGCAGACAGTTGGGGTACACTAATTCCATCCCGGGGGGTACTCGGTGGTGGCAGGAAGGGCATCCGGCCACCCCTTAATCTAACGTTGCCAAACCCGATTAACCATGCCCACCCTGCGTCCCTGCGGGAATCAGGCACAAGTGAAAGAAGGAAAGAAGAAGAATCTCAGAGCCAGAAGTGTGCTACAGTTGTTTGAGGAGCATCATAGGAACTCACGATGATGTCTCAGTGACCAAATTCGCCTGATGTATATCCTATGGAACCCATCTAGGTCTCTAACGGGCGCCATCACCGCGTACGCAAATCGCCAGTCTGTTATTTACGCGAATTACATGACCTGTGAGTAGTCATCTAATGCCCCATACCTGTACAAACCTACCAACAAACTGTCGGATCCCTGATACGCAGAACCAGTTATATATTTCGCTCCAAAGGCGGACAAACTATTAAGTATGTGGTCATTATGTTTCCTCTCAGCAATGGATGTATGTAGGTATCTATTTATGTTCCAAATCTCCTCCTAAAACACTGGTCTGATATCAGCCAAACCATGGTACACATCAAACTGCCTGGAAATCAATGCTGTGGGGGTACCACCCACCGCTTTATCAAAGGGGCAGTGATGGAGGAAACCAGTGTACCCCACGACTTGCTAATACTCATACTTTAGTCATCCAGTACTTAAGAATGAGAGCAATAAGAGACTTGCAGCAGACTTTACACATAATTTCAAACTTTTACCAGACTTTTTATTGCTGATGCCACCAACAAAATGATGAAAAAAATTTATCACTTAGCACATTTTAGTTGTTCATATAGTGCCGCATGAAGCCAGACGCTTTAATTTATTTGCTTCTTTATCACTAACTGTATTCACGACACATTTTGCTGACAGTATTCACATACATCACTGAATGTACAAAAAAAATTATGTCACTGTACAATATATACTTTACTAGATACGAAGTAATAAACACTGAGATGCATGAAAAACTGTTGCATGATGCAAGACATTTAAATTTAATATTTCTTTACTACTATCTTCATTCATGACACATTTCGCAGATATAAGCCAGATATACCACTGGATGTACCAGTAAAATTACATCATTGTACAGCACACAGTTCAGGAGATACAAATCATAAACATTGAGCTGCATGAAAATCAAACTGCAGGGCGAAATTCGCTAGAGAACTGATGAAATATGTGTACAAATACGCAAAAAATATGTCAAATATTTGTGAAATATATGTGGTGTCACCGCCAGACACCACACTTGCTAGGTGGTAGCTTTTAAATCGGCCGCAGTCCGCTAGTATACGACGGACCCGCGTGTCGCCACGGTCAGTAATTGCAGACCGAGCGCCACCACACGGCAGGTCTAGAGAGACGTACTAGCACTCGCCCCAGTTGTACAGCCGACGTTGCTAGCCATGGTTCACTGAGAATTACGCTCTCATTTGCCGAGACGATAGTTAGCATAGCTACATTTGCTACGACATAGCAAGGCGCCATTACCAGTATAGATATTGAGATTCTATTAATGTATCATCAAGAGCGATGTTCTACAAATGTGGATTAAAGTTAAGTATTCCAGAAGCTACGTACTTTTCTTTATAGCATTCATTACGTATCCTGTTTCAGACCTCACGCCAGCCTGCGTGAGTTTAAGCGCATGCCTTTCGGCTTCCACTCATTGTGTCTAGGCTGTCTTGTCTAGACACAACATATTTGGCGACGAGGATCAAAAAGGATCTTGTTCTTTCTACTTGCTTTGCTCTCATTTACTTGTGTCATGGCTTCGCCACATTCTCCAGATGTACTGTCCGAATTTTATCGCTTGCAGAATCAACAGACGCAGGCCTTATTGGATGCCCTTGGACAGCTCGTCCAGGGTCCATGTGCAATGCAAAACGATGCGGCCGCCGCCGCTTCATTGCTACCGCAGCCACAACACGCAGTTGCACCACCTTTCCGTAATTTTCATGCGAAAGTGGAAAGCTGGACGGAGTGGTCACGCCAATTTGGATTCCATCTCGCCGCCTACAGAATTCAAGGTAACGAGCGGCAGCCTCACTTATTATCGTGTGTCGGCGTCCAGACGTACAGAGTGATAGTGAAATTGTTTCCCTGACGCGACGTAGCAACTCTGTCCTACGAAGATATTTTGTCTGCTTTAGATGCCTATTTCAAAGAATCAGTTAATGTGGTTGCAAAAAGGTATACATTCTTTTGTACAAAACGTGCGGCCGGTCAGACTAATCGGGAGTGGGTTGCAACTTTGCAAGGCCTTACTAGGGATTGTGCTTTTGAGTGTGAATGTGGACTCCCTTATTCAGATACTATGGTGCGTGATGCAATTGCGCAGAACGTTTCTGATGTTCGCATAAGGGAACAGATTTTGAAACTAGTCAATCCCTCCCTTCAACAAGTGATAGACATATTGGATCGGCAAGACACACTTGACTTTGCTCAGGAATCATTTGAAACTTCGCCAGCCGTGTGTCACGTTAACCGGCCCGCCGGGCGAGCTGCATGGAACAGTAAACAGCCCTCGCGCACATCCGCGCAGCCATGTGTGCCGCGCAAGCACGCAAATGCAGTGAAATCATGCCCGCGGTGTGCTACTAGACATTCGCGTGAGAATTGCTCGTCACGCCAAGCTATTTGCTTTTTCTGTAATAAAAAAGGACATGTTCAAAGTGTTTGCCAGAAAAAGCTTAGATCGGACACTCACAATCATTCCAGGCCCTTTGCTTCGCGCCGGAATCGAACCAAGAATACTTGGGCTCGTGAAACTTCGCCCATGGAAATTCATGTAGTTAATGCCACTCCATCCAGTGCTTCTCTCTCTAACAGTGACTGTGTTCGTCCCACGAAAAGTGTGCGTCAAAGTCGACGGAAATCACGTCAAGTCGCAAGTGATTCTGTACCAGTGTCAGTTCACGTTGCACGAGACAGTCGCTCTTGTCGTCAGCAGGACAATAAACTTTTTGTAGACTTGGAAATTAATGGCAACGTGATACCATTCCAGCTCGATACCGGAGCTGCAGTTTCATTGCTCAATACAGACATGTACAAACAACTGGGCTCACCTCCGTTGTGTGCCGCACATGTTAAGTTACATAGTTATTCCAGACAGCATATCCCTGTGTTAGGACAGTGCAGCCTTCTCGCAACATACAAGGGACAAACAAAACTTGTGTCATTTTACGTTCTTCATTCTTCTTCTGCGGTGAACTTGTTTGGTTTGGATTTATTTCAGTTGTTTAACTTGTCTATAGTCAATCAGGTCCTATCAGTGAACCAGACTTGCCTTCAGCCAGTGTTTCTCGTCTATGTGAAGATTTTGCAGACATTTTTTCACCGGGCCTCGGTTGCGCTAAGAACTATAAAGCACATTTGGAACTGAAAGTAAACGCGCACCAAAATTTTTCAGAGCGCACAATGTTCCCCACGCATTGCATGCTGAGGTCGCAAGAACATTAAAGGATTTAGAATCACAAGGTGTAATTGAACATGTGCAGGCTTCTCTCTGGGCCTCACCTTTAGTAATTTTGAAAAACCTTCCGGAAAATTGAGACTTTGTGTGGACTTCAAGGCAACAGTGAATCCACAACTGGTGACTGCAACTTTTCCTTTACCCCGCCCGGAAGATCTTTTTGACAAACTGTGCCCAGGTAAATATTTTTCGAAGTTGGACCTAGCAGATGCGTACTTGCAAATACCGGTGGACGAAGAATCCCAGCGCGTATTGGTGGTTAACACGCATCTTGGGTTGTATCGATTCCAAAGACTGTCATTCGGGTGTGCATCCGCCCCTGCATTGTTTCAGCAATATTTACAAACTGTTTGTGCGTCGGTCCCTACTGCAGCAAACTATCTGGACGATATTGTGATCTCCGGAAAGACAGAAGACGAACATGTAGACAATCTCCGAACATTATTTCAGGTCTTGAGACAAAATGGTCTTCGCTTGCGGAAGGACAAATGTGTGTTTTTTGCTCGTGATTTGCCATATCTGGGGCATGTACGCAATGCCCAAGGCATACATCCCAGTCCAGAGCACCTTCGTGCCATACAAGACTTGCCTTCACCGCAGAATTTGAAGCAGCTACAGAGTGTGCTGGGTAAAATAAATTATTACCATCGCTATATCCCCCATGCCTCTTCCATTTCAGCTCCGCTTCATCGCTTACGCCGTATAGGTGTTCCGTTCGTCTGGACGACTTAATGCGAACGCGCCTCTCGCCAGTTGAAATCGGCGTTGCTTTCTAATACTTGCCTTACGCCTTTCGATCCCCAGAAACCCCTTTTGTTGATGGTCGATGCATCGGATTTCGGGATCGGTGCTGTGCTTGCGCACAACGATGGCTCGCATGATCGCCCTATTGCCTTTGCGTCCAAATTGCTCTCGTCAGCGCAAAGAAATTATTCACAGATAGAGAAAGAAGCTTTGGCTCTGGTATTTGGTGTTACCAAGTTTCATGACTACTAGTATGGTCGTCACTTTACCATCATCACAGACCATAAACCCTTGACATCGCTTTTTCATCCGAACAAACCTGTACCTCCACGTACAGCGCAGAAATTCATTCGCTGGTCTCTTTTCCTCTCGCAGTACCGCTACGATATCTTGTATCGGTCCACTGCTAAGCACGGAAACGCCGATGCATTGTCCCGTTTGCTTGTTGCTGAGGATAGAGCATTCGATTCTTCCGAACTTGCTTGCATGTTCATTGATTCGGAAGCCGATGACGTGGTCGAATCGTTTCCGATTGATTTTCGTCGTGTAGCTACAGCCACAGCTGCTGACCCTGTCCTTGCTACCGTTTGCGTTTTGTTGCTACGCAATGGCCCTTGTCACAGTCACGGATCGAGGATCCGTTGGTTCACAGATTTTTTGCTCACAAGGAGAGACTTTTTGTACGATGTGGTGTTTTGCTGTTGCGTTCTGATAATGCTCAGTCCAGGGTCGTGGTCCCACGTTCGTTACAGTCCTCTGTCTTACAGCTTCTCCACCAAGGACATTGGGGTATAGTGAGAACGAAACAACTTGCTCGTCAGCACTGTACTTGGTTCGGAATCGATGCTGCGATAACGACTATGTGCTCTTCTTGCATGGCGTGTGCCAAACAACAATCCGCACCACCGCGGAATTTCTTTGCATGGCCAAAAGCCACTTCCCCTTGGCAATGCTTACACATCGATTTTGCTGGTCCATTCTGGAATGCTGGATGGTTGGTTGTGGTCGATTCATTCAGTAATTTTCCTTCTGTTGTCAGGATGTCTTCCACGACATCTTCTGCCACAATCCAAGTGTTATCCGCTATCTTTTGCATTGAAGGCCTTCCACAGACTATTGTTTCCGACAATGGCCCACAATTCATGTCCGCCGAATTTCAGTCATTCTGCAAGGCCAATGGTATCCAACATCTGACATCCGCGCCGTTTTCGCCTCGCTCAAACGGTGCCGCTGAACGTTTGGTCCGGACTTTCAAGTCGCAGATGTTGAAGTTGAAAGAGTTGCATTCTCGGGAGGACGCGTTATTGCTCTTCTTGTCTTCGTATCTCTCTCAGCCCCGCGATGGTCGCTCGCCGGCTGAGTTGTTGCACGGTCGTCCTCATCGAACCTTGATATCTTTGCTGCATCCGCCGCATCAGGTTCCTGTGCAGCGGCAGCCACCTGCTTTTGCTCCAGGCGACGTTGTATTCTATCGCCACTATCGAGGTTCACGGCGTTGGCTCGAAGGGCGCATTCTTCGCTGCCTCGGCCACGCGATGTATCTGGTTTTGGGGGCCTCTGGTGAGGTGCGTCGGCATCTCAATCAGCTGCGCCTCTGTCGTCGCCTGGGTTCTGCCGCTCCCCGTCTGCTTTCAGCGACGGTGCTGTCCGGTCAGCGCCCTGGGGACCCATCTACTGGCTCGCCTCATCCCCAGGTGTTACCGACGCTGCCTTCCATTTTCCCCCATGGCGACGCGCCACCGCCGCCGCCACCTGTGCTCCCGCCGGCGACGCCCGCTGTGGACGCGTCGCTGCAACCGCCGGGCGCCTCCCTGGGTCACGCGCCGCCGACCGCTTCCCGTGACCAGCTGTTCTCCGGCATGGAACTCTTGCCCGCTTCGGACCATCTGTCGTCTTCGCCAGTCGGGTGCTCCGACTCGATGGAGGTCGACCCTTCGGCCCCTCCTGACTCTCTACGGGCGCATACACCGCATGTTGGCGTGCACCCTGGTCTAGGTTTTCAGGCGTTTCCTAGCTACCCTCGGACCGAATGGCCGGGTGCGGGTGGCACAGCCTCGCCTGTTGTTAGGCTCCCCACCTCATCGCATACGCCAACATGGGGTCCTCCCTGCGGAAGCCTTGTAACACCACCGTTCGCCGATTTGCGGGGGAGGGATGTGGTGTCACTGCCAGACACCACACTTGCTAGGTGGTAGCTTTTAAATCGGCCGCGGTCCGCTAGTATACGACGGACCCGCGTGTCGCCATTGTCAGTAATTGCAGACCGAGCGCCACCACACGGCAGGTCTAGAGAGACGTACTAGCACTCGCCCCAGTTGTACAGCCGACGTTGCTAGCCATGGATCACTGAGAATTACGCTCTCATTTGCCGAGACGATAGTTAGCATAGCCTTCAGCTACATTTGCTACGACATAGCAAGGCGCCATTACCAGTATAGATATTGAGATTCTATTAATGTATCATCAAGAGCGATGTTCTACAAATGTGGATTAAAGTTAAGTATTCCAGAAGCTACGTACTTTTCTTTATAGCATTCATTACGTATCCTCTTTCAGACCTCACGCCAGCCTGCGTGAGTTTAAGCGCGTGCCTTTCGGCTTCCACTCATTGTGTCTAGGCTGTCTTGTCTAGACACAACAATATATATGACATGGGCAAACACAAGCAAAGTCTTGGATAAATGCTTAACCATATTTGGTACCTATATTAGTTATAATCTGGAAAGAAATGCCTCAGAGGTAAGAATCAGCAGCCTCGTATTAGGGTGAGCGTGATAGAGTGAGAGAGGAGGATGAAGGAGAATAGGGGTAGACAGGAGGACCTAGATACAGATAGGATGCAAGAAGGAGATGGACAGATAAAGGGGAGGGTGGATGGACAGAGAGAGGGAAGAGGAGGAGATGGACAGAGACCTCGGAGAGGAAGAGATAGGTAGGGAAAATGAGGGGGGGCGGGGAGGAAATGGACTAGTACAACGTTGGAATAAATACTTATCAGCGAAATGCTGGGTACACTGGTAGTGTAACGTATAACTCCCTGGCAGCAGCTTTGTGTTAATGCTGGTTGTGTTTTGTATGCTACAGTACCATTTCCAGGTAGCTGGGGAAGTGGACTTTGTTCAGCACTAAGGTGATGGATAGGTTCTTCCCTAATCCTCTTAAATGGGTAGTGCTTCGGACATACGAAGTCGGCTCAAGGCCGAGTGATTTTCCTGTGAAGGTCGATGTTCCACGTGCCCTTAGCTCCAGGATTTCACCCAGATGATGTCCCGCCCATTCACCACCAGCCACCAGTTCCGCCCACTGGAAGTCACATAAAAATTGTTAGCGTCATAGATATGTCAGTCGAAGACACTTCCTCCAACTATACAACTGTGTGTGTGTGTGTGTGTGTGTGTGTGTGTGTGTGTGTGTGTGTGTTTGTGTGTTTCTGTGGTTAGACTGTTATTAAATTCAGTAAAAAGTAAGAAATTGAAGTATATCAATACGATATGAATGTTTATTGTTACACAATTATAAATATGTTTCGCGAATTGAGACAACCAGCAATACAAAACAAAAAATTAATGTGACCTTATTTAACGTCAATAACGACAAATTTCCATTACGTAGCTCACTTATTATAATATGTTCTTTTAGGGAAACGGCAGAGCCAACATAAAGTGGGAAAACAATGCTCTTGGATGTGTTATGTTAGTAATAAGCCAAGGATGCAGACGATTTACTCGACTGTCTAAAACCAACATTATACACAAACAAATCGAATTCGTTTTGCTTATCTATCTACAATTAGCTTATGAAAATTAAAGAGTGTAAGAATGACAAAGTAGAACTGTCTAACGAAAACAAGGTATTTGTATATATGAGTTACTTCGTTACTATTTGCGGGTGTAATGGGTGAATTTTAAGTTGTAAATTCTTCCCATGTCTTCCCTGCACGTTATAAATGAGATTAATTTAGGGACTATAAAGAACTGTGGCTGTTGCTGTGTGATAAGTTAGTGTCCCATGTGCTGCTGCAAACATCTCAGGAAAATGGTCTCTTGCAATTTTTTGTGGCGTCTGTTGTCAACCAAGAGTTGTATGTAATTTTGTGAGTGTCATTGAAACCAGTTCCTTTTTTTCCCCTTTTCTTTGATAATGGTGAGGTGTATGTTCGTCTGAGTGCGGCCTTGCAGGAAATAAATGCTGTTGTATTTGATGGCTGTATTATTTCAAGCTATGCTAGTTCTTTTTCCATTCTTAAAACCCTTCAGCAGAACTACACAGTGAATAAAACATAAAAACAGCTTGGA
This sequence comes from Schistocerca cancellata, assembly GCF_023864275.1. Taxonomy (NCBI): domain Eukaryota; kingdom Metazoa; phylum Arthropoda; class Insecta; order Orthoptera; family Acrididae; genus Schistocerca; species Schistocerca cancellata. The sequence goes on from NC_064632.1 coordinate 459,790,050, forward strand.
TCAATCCAGCAAGCATGCTAGTAATTTGACTGTCTTTCAGAAGTACAACCAAATTGGTGCTTGTTTCACATGTACTGTCTGATTTATGAGCTTAGGTTTCTACTACACTGTGGTTCCACTTTTTCTAAGTTCAAATTATTCTTTCAGGGTACGTTTTTCGGTTTTACCTGTGGGTGACTTTTCTCACACTGAAATCTGCTTCTTCATAAGATATTCACCTAAAAACTGAGTACTTTCAACTAAGGAAATCTGTGCTAAGATTTTTTCACCTACGTTTGCTGTAGAGGTAGCAGGGATAGCTGAGGCCAATTCAGCAGGTGCTTAGTAAGGTGTCTTGTAATTTTGTAGAAAAAGTTACCACCTAGCAAGATAGTAATTTGACATTCACTGCGAGAAGTATTAAAATTCTTCTCTGCCCTTCATAACTCTTAAGTGTATTGTAATTTTACAATTATGACCTGAAATCCATTTTTTACTAATTGAAAAAACTACTGAACTGTACATGTGTAGTTCACTGCAGTGTAACTAAAGAAAGATTTTCCTTTCTTTATTGTTTGTTGTATTATGTTAGCAAATGCCACTGTGTATTCTGTCGTTGGATATTCCACAACTTAAATATTAAATTAGTTTCAGTGACAAAGTGCCGATGGCGAGGTGTTAGGGGGATTTACGTGTGGTATAATTTTAAATTTCTCAAACATCTATGAACATTTCCATTCTTATGGACATATCATTTATGCAACTGAAAGTGAAGAATTAACACGAAAATAAAATCTGAAATATATTAATTTTTGTATAGACAGGCCTTAATATAGTCAACATACAATAAGGATTTAATGATGCATTATGTGTTCATTTTCCATTTAAAAAATTAAAAGTTAGCGTTAGTGTAAAATAAGGCAATTACCTCATACTGCTGGTACTGCTGTGGCCTCGTGGCAGCCAGTGTGTTAAATGTTAGATGTAAATTTTAATGTCACAGACATAACATTTCCACTTAACTTACAGTTAAGGATCGGAATGATGCACTTAAAAATGTTAAAATAATTGTACAGTGCAACGCTTATGAATAAATGAAGAACATAAAGATAACAGATTTAGTGGGAAACATTTAATTTCAGTAAAGAAAAAAGTAGGCTTCCTGAAGTTTCTACCGAGTGAGGTCACACAGTGCTTAGCACACTAGACTCGCGTTCAAATGCGCGTCCAGCCAGCCTGATTTGGGTTTTGCTTCAGGCAAATGCCGGGATGGTTCCTACAGAAGGGCATGACTGACTTCCTTCTGCATCCTTCCCTAATTGGATGGGACTGATGACTTCACTGTTTGGTCCCTTACCCCAAATCAATCAAACAACCAACCAGCCCAAGTTTCTGGGATAAGCTCTTGCCAGCTTTACTTGTAGCACCATTTCCTGGCCATACAGGTTCATTGCCATCTCAGTCAAGCAATTCAACTGAATTTTTTCACATTGATTCCTGGCAGTTTGTCAAATAAATTTGTGCAAATGTTCTCATTCAGATTCTAGTTTAATAATAACCCATTGTTCATTAAATGATGAAAATTTTTCACGACAGCAACAGGTAATGAAAGAATTTGAGTGTTTCTTCTTGAACACTCTGGTTTGCATTAAGTATGAACTGGAAGTGTATACCATTTCCAGACAATATTCTTATTTAAACTGTATATTTTGCGATGGTGTAGAGAGTGTGCATTTGAGTGTTGTAAGAGATCTGGTATTATCCAATGCATCTGTCTGTACCTGGCCAACACAGCTGGGATTTTGTACATGGTGCAAAAGCTGTGAGTTTGTCCAGCTATCACGTAGTAGCACTCGCCCTAGTTGTACAGCCGACGTTGCTAGCCATGGTTCACTGAGAATTACGCTCTCATTTGCCGAGACGATAGTTAGCATAGCCTTCAGCTCCATTTGCTACGACCTAGCAAGGCGCCATTGCCAGTATAGAGATTCTATTAATGTATCATCAAGAGCAATGTTCTACAAATGTGGATTAAAGTTAAGTATTCCAGAAGCTATGTACTTTTCTTTATAGCATTCATTACGTATCCTGTTTCAGACCTCATGCCAGTCTGCGTGACTTTAAGTGCATGCCTTTCGGCTTCCACTCATTGTGTCTAGGCTGTCGTGTCTAGACACAACAATATATATGACATGGGCACACACAAGCAAACCCTTGGATAAATGCTTAACCATATTTGGTACATATATTAGTTATAATCTGGAAAGAAATGCCTCAGAGGTAAGAATCAGCAGCCTCGTATTAGGGTGAGCGTGATAGAGTGAGAGAGGAGGATGAAGGAGAAGAGGGGTAGACAGGAGGACCTAGACACAGATAGGATGCAAGAAGGAGATGGACAGATAGAGGGGAGGGTGGATGGACACAGAGAGGGAAGAGGAGGAGATGGACAGAGACCTCGGAGAGGAAGAGATAGGTAGGGAAAATGAGGGGGGGGGGGAGGAGATGGACTAGTACAACGTTGGCATAAATACTTATCAGCGAAATGCTGGGTACACTGGTAGTGTAACGTATAACTCCCTGGCAGCAGCTTTGTGTTAATGCTGGTTGTGTTTTGTATGCTACAGTACCATATCCAGGTAGCTGGGGAAGTGGACTTTGTTCAGCACTAAGGTGATGGATAGGTTCTTCCCTAATCCTCTTAAATGGGTAGTGCTTCGGACATACGAAGTCGGCTCAAGGCCGAGTGATTTTCCTGTGAAGGTCGATGTTCCACGTGCCCTTAGCTCCAGGATTTCACCCAGATGATGTCCCGCCCATTCACCACCAGCCGCCAGTTCCGCCCACTGGAAGTCACATAAAAATTGTTAGCGTCATAGATATGTCAGTCGAAGACACTTCCTCCAACTATACAACTGAGTGTGTGTGTGTGTGTGAGTGTGTTTCCGTGGTTAGACTGTTATTAAATTCAGTAAAAAGTAAGAAATTGAAGTATATCAATACGATATGAATGTTTATTGTTACACAATTATAAATATGTTTCGCGAATTGAGACAACCAGCAATACAAAACAAAAAATTAATGTGACCTTATTTAACGTCAATAACGACAAATTTCCATTACGTAGCTCACTTATTATAATATGTTCTTTTAGGGAAACGGCAGAGCCAACATAAAGTGGGAAAACAATGCTCTTGGATGTGTTATGTTAGTAATAAGCCAAGGATGCAGACGATTTACTCGACTGTCTAAAACCAACATTATACACAAACAAATCGAATTCGTTTTGCTTATCTATCTACAATTAACTTATGAAAATTAAAGAGTGTAAGAATGACAAAGTAGAACTGTCTAACGAAAACAAGGTATTTGTATATATGAGTTACTTCGTTACTATTTGCGGGTGTAATGGGTGAATTTTAAGTTGTAAATTCTTTCCATGTCTTCCCTGCACGTTATAAATGAGATTAATTTAGGGACTATAAAGAACTGTGGCTGTTGCTGTGTGATAAGTTAGTGTCCCATGTGCTGTTGCAAACATCTCAGGAAAATGGTCTCTTGCAATTTTTTGTGGCGTCTGTTGTCAACCAAGAATTGTATGTAATTTTGTGAGTGTCATTGAAACCAGTTCCTTTTTTTCGCCTTTTCTTTGATAATGGTGAGGTGTATGTTCGTCTGAGTGCGGCCTTGCAGGAAATAAATGCTGTTGTATTTGATGGCTGTATTATTTCAAGCTATGCTAGTTCTTTTTCCATTCTTAAAACCCTTCAGCAGAACTACACAGTGAATAAAACATAAAAACAGCTTGGATCAATCCAGCAAGCATGCTAGTAATTTGACTGTCTTTCAGAAGTACAACCAAAACTGATGTTTGTTTCACATGTACTGTCTGATTTATGAGCTTAGGTTTCTACTACGCTGTGGTTCCACTTTTTCTAAGTTCAAATTATTCTTTCAGGGTACGTTTTTCGGTTTTACCTTTGGTTGACTTTTCTCACACTGAAATCTGCTTCTTCATAAGATATTCACCTAAAAACTGAGAACTTTCAACTAAGGAAATCTGTGCTAAGATTTTTTCACCTACGTTTGCTGTAGAGGTAGCAGGGATAGCTGTGGCCAATTCAGCAGGTGCTTAGTAAGGTGTCTTGTAATTTTATAGAAAAATTTACCACCTAGCAAGATAGTAATTTGACTCACTGCGAGAAGTATTAAAATTCTTCTCTGCCCTTCATAACTCTTAAGTGTATTGTAATTTTACAATTATGACCTGAAATCCATTTTTTACTAATTGAAAAAACTACTGAACTGTACATGTGTAGTTCACTGCAGTGTAACTAAAGAAAGATTTTCCTTTCTTTATTGTTTGTTGTATTATGTTAGCAAATGCCACTGTGTATTCTGTCGTTGGATATTCCACAACTTAAATATTAAATTAGTTTCAGTGACAAAGTGCCGATGGCGAGGTGTTAGGGGGATTTACGTGTGGTATAATTTTAAATTTCTCAAACATCTATGAACATTTCCATTCTTATGGACATAACATTTATGCAACTGAAAGTGAAGAATTAACACGAAAATAAAATCTGAAATATATTAATTTTTGTATAGACAGGCCTTAATATAGTCAACATACAATAAGGATTTAATGATGCATTATGTGTTCATTTTCCATTTAAAAAATTAAAAGTTAGCGTTAGTGTAAAATAAGGCAATTACCTCATACTGCTGGTACTGCTGTGGCCTCGTGGCAGCCAGTGTGTTAAATGTTAGATGTAAATTTTAATGTCACAGACATAACATTTCCACTTAACTTACAGTTGAGGATCGGAATGATGCACTTAAAAATGTTAAAATAATTGTACAGTGCAACGCTTATGAATAAATGAAGAACATAAAGGTAACAGATTTAGTGGGAAACATTTAATTTCAGTAAAGAAAAAAGTAGGCTTCCTGAAGTTTCTACCGAGTGAGGTCACACAGTGCTTAGCACACTAGACTCGCGTTCAAATGCGCGTCCAGCCAGCCTGATTTGGGTTTTGCTTCAGGCAAATGCCGGGATGGTTCCTACAGAAGGGCATGACTGACTTCCTTCTGCATCCTTCCCTAATTGGATGGGACTGATGACTTCATTGTTTGGTCCCTTACCCCAAATCAATCAAACAACCAACCAGCCCAAGTTTCTGGGATAAGCTCTTGCCAGCTTTACTTGTAGCACCATTTCCTGGCCATACAGGTTCATTGCCATCTCAGTCAAGCAATTCAACTGAATTTTTTCACATTGATTCCTGGCAGTTTGTCAAATAAATTTGTGCAAATGTTCTCATTCAGATTCTAGTTTAATAATAACCCATTGTTCATTAAATGATGAAAATTTTTCACGACAGCAACAGGTAATGAAAGAATTTGAGTGTTTCTTCTTGAACACTCTGGTTTGCATTAAGTATGAACTGGAAGTGTATACCATTTCCAGACAATATTCTTATTTAAACTGTATATTTTGCGATGGTGTAGAGAGTGTGCATTTGAGTGTTGTAAGAGATCTGGTATTACTCCAATGCATCTGTCTGTACCTGGCCAACACAGCTGGGATTTTGTACATGGTGCAAAAGCTGTGAGTTTGTCCAGCTATCACGTAGTAGCACTCGCCCTAGTTGTACAGCCGACGTTGCTAGCCATGGTTCACTGAGAATTACGCTCTCATTTGCCGAGACGATAGTTAGCATAGCCTTCAGCTCCATTTGCTACGACCTAGCAAGGCGCCATTGCCAGTATAGAGATTCTATTAATGTATCATCAAGAGCAATGTTCTACAAATGTGGATTAAAGTTAAGTATTCCAGAAGCTATGTACTTTTCTTTATAGCATTCATTACGTATCCTGTTTCAGACCTCATGCCAGTCTGCGTGACTTTAAGTGCATGCCTTTCGGCTTCCACTCATTGTGTCTAGGCTGTCGTGTCTAGACACAACAATATATATGACATGGGCACACACAAGCAAACCCTTGGATAAATGCTTAACCATATTTGGTACATATATTAGTTATAATCTGGAAAGAAATGCCTCAGAGGTAAGAATCAGCAGCCTCGTATTAGGGTGAGCATGATAGAGTGAGAGAGGAGGATGAAGGAGAAGAGGGGTAGACAGGAGGACCTAGACACAGATAGGATGCAAGAAGGAGATGGACAGATAGAGGGGAGGGTGGATGGACACAGAGAGGGAAGAGGAGGAGATGGACAGAGACCTCGGAGAGGAAGAGATAGGTAGGGAAAATGAGGGGGGGGGGGGAGGAGATGGACTAGTACAACGTTGGCATAAATACTTATCAGCGAAATGCTGGGTACACTGGTAGTGTAACGTATAACTCCCTGGCAGCAGCTTTGTGTTAATGCTGGTTGTGTTTTGTATGCTACAGTACCATATCCAGGTAGCTGGGGAAGTGGACTTTGTTCAGCACTAAGGTGATGGATAGGTTCTTCCCTAATCCTCTTAAATGGGTAGTGCTTCGGACATACGAAGTCGGCTCAAGGCCGAGTGATTTTCCTGTGAAGGTCGATGTTCCACGTGCCCTTAGCTCCAGGATTTCACCCAGATGATGTCCCGCCCATTCACCACCAGCCGCCAGTTCCGCCCACTGGAAGTCACATAAAAATTGTTAGCGTCATAGATATGTCAGTCGAAGACACTTCCTCCAACTATGCAACTGAGTGTGTGTGTGTGTGTGAGTGTGTTTCCGTGGTTAGACTGTTATTAAATTCAGTAAAAAGTAAGAAATTGAAGTATATCAATACGATATGAATGTTTATTGTTACACAATTATAAATATGTTTCGCGAATTGAGACAACCAGCAATACAAAACAAAAAATTAATGTGACCTTATTTAACGTCAATAACGACAAATTTCCATTACGTAGCTCACTTATTATAATATGTTCTTTTAGGGAAACGGCAGAGCCAACATAAAGTGGGAAAACAATGCTCTTGGATGTGTTATGTTAGTAATAAGCCAAGGATGCAGACGATTTACTCGACTGTCTAAAACCAACATTATACACAAACAAATCGAATTCGTTTTGCTTATCTATCTACAATTAACTTATGAAAATTAAAGAGTGTAAGAATGACAAAGTAGAACTGTCTAACGAAAACAAGGTATTTGTATATATGAGTTACTTCGTTACTATTTGCGGGTGTAATGGGTGAATTTTAAGTTGTAAATTCTTTCCATGTCTTCCCTGCACGTTATAAATGAGATTAATTTAGGGACTATAAAGAACTGTGGCTGTTGCTGTGTGATAAGTTAGTGTCCCATGTGCTGTTGCAAACATCTCAGGAAAATGGTCTCTTGCAATTTTTTGTGGCGTCTGTTGTCAACCAAGAATTGTATGTAATTTTGTGAGTGTCATTGAAACCAGTTCCTTTTTTTCGCCTTTTCTTTGATAATGGTGAGGTGTATGTTCGTCTGAGTGCGGCCTTGCAGGAAATAAATGCTGTTGTATTTGATGGCTGTATTATTTCAAGCTATGCTAGTTCTTTTTCCATTCTTAAAACCCTTCAGCAGAACTACACAGTGAATAAAACATAAAAACAGCTTGGATCAATCCAGCAAGCATGCTAGTAATTTGACTGTCTTTCAGAAGTACAACCAAAACTGATGTTTGTTTCACATGTACTGTCTGATTTATGAGCTTAGGTTTCTACTACGCTGTGGTTCCACTTTTTCTAAGTTCAAATTATTCTTTCAGGGTACGTTTTTCGGTTTTACCTTTGGTTGACTTTTCTCACACTGAAATCTGCTTCTTCATAAGATATTCACCTAAAAACTGAGAACTTTCAACTAAGGAAATCTGTGCTAAGATTTTTTCACCTACGTTTGCTGTAGAGGTAGCAGGGATAGCTGAGGCCAATTCAGCAGGTGCTTAGTAAGGTGTCTTGTAATTTTATAGAAAAATTTACCACCTAGCAAGATAGTAATTTGACTCACTGCGAGAAGTATTAAAATTCTTCTCTGCCCTTCATAACTCTTAAGTGTATTGTAATTTTACAATTATGACCTGAAATCCATTTTTTACTAATTGAAAAAACTACTGAACTGTACATGTGTAGTTCACTGCAGTGTAACTAAAGAAAGATTTTCCTTTCTTTATTGTTTGTTGTATTATGTTAGCAAATGCCACTGTGTATTCTGTCGTTGGATATTCCACAACTTAAATATTAAATTAGTTTCAGTGACAAAGTGCCGATGGCGAGGTGTTAGGGGGATTTACGTGTGGTATAATTTTAAATTTCTCAAACATCTATGAACATTTCCATTCTTATGGACATAACATTTATGCAACTGAAAGTGAAGAATTAACACGAAAATAAAATCTGAAATATATTAATTTTTGTATAGACAGGCCTTAATATAGTCAACATACAATAAGGATTTAATGATGCATTATGTGTTCATTTTCCATTTAAAAAATTAAAAGTTAGCGTTAGTGTAAAATAAGGCAATTACCTCATACTGCTGGTACTGCTGTGGCCTCGTGGCAGCCAGTGTGTTAAATGTTAGATGTAAATTTTAATGTCACAGACATAACATTTCCACTTAACTTACAGTTGAGGATCGGAATGATGCACTTAAAAATGTTAAAATAATTGTACAGTGCAACGCTTATGAATAAATGAAGAACATAAAGGTAACAGATTTAGTGGGAAACATTTAATTTCAGTAAAGAAAAAAGTAGGCTTCCTGAAGTTTCTACCGAGTGAGGTCACACAGTGCTTAGCACACTAGACTCGCGTTCAAATGCGCGTCCAGCCAGCCTGATTTGGGTTTTGCTTCAGGCAAATGCCGGGATGGTTCCTACAGAAGGGCATGACTGACTTCCTTCTGCATCCTTCCCTAATTGGATGGGACTGATGACTTCACTGTTTGGTCCCTTACCCCAAATCAATCAAACAACCAACCAGCCCAAGTTTCTGGGATAAGCTTTTGCCAGCTTTACTTGTAGCACCATTTCCTGGCCATACAGGTGCATTGCCATCTCAGTCAAGCAATTCAACTGAATTTTTTCACATTGATTCCTGGCAGTTTGTCAAATAAATTTGTGCAAATGTTCTCATTCAGATTCTAGTTTAATAATAGCCCATTGTTCATTAAATGATGAAAATTTTTCACGACAGCAACAGGTAATGAAAGAATTTGAGTGTTTCTTCTTGAACACTCTGGTATGCATTAAGTATGAACTGGAAGTGTATACCATTTCCAGAAAATATTCTTATTTAAACTGTATATTTTGCGATGGTGTAGAGAGTGTGCATTTGAGTGTTGTAAGAGATCTGGTATTACTCCAATGCATCTGTCTGTACCTGGCCAACACAGCTGGGATTTTGTACATGGTGCAAAAGCTGTGAGTTTGTCCAGCTATCACACACTGTTGAACATCATGCTTTGGTTCCATCAGAGAATATTTCCACAACTTTAAGATTTTCTTCCTTACGTATTTTCTCTGATTAAAAGCATGAACACCTAGTTTCTCATCTTGCAGATAATCACATACTAGGAACTAGGGTAATGAAACTGGACTGGTAGCTTTGTAAGCCACTGCTGTGTAAATAGTGATTTTCTCATTACTTCACTGTGATTTCCTCATCTCATCCTGATGAACAATAAAAATCTCACTGAAATTAATCTGGGGGAATTGTGATGATTCCTTCACAATTCACTGAATGGAGCATACACATTGATGGGTTTTCACCAGCACACTGGTGGACAAACAGAATCAGGGTCTGCTGTACCTGTCAGCAGTCACTGTATGATATATAAAATTATCGGATTATATGAATTAAATGAACTATTGTATTCTTTTGTTTATAAAATGTAAAGAGGTGTTTCCAAATATTGTATGAAATGTTTTGAAAATCACTAAATAATTTACCAAAACAATGAAATAGCAAAGTAACATTTTGCACCAACGTAAAGTACCAAAAGTCATGATTTTTATTCCCTTTGAGTAAATCTTCTTCAGTCCATTTTCAGCAAAAGTATAAATTGTCTCTCATTATGGTTCAAAATATTGCACAGTTTCAGAAATTTTACATTATGACTTCTGAATTGATGTGCAGGTAGACAAAATCTATTGTATTTCTAAATTCTGCTTTTTGATCTGACTTTTCACGGAATTGCATCTGTAAATTAACACGTAAAGCACATGAATGGGTTGCTATATCAATTATTTATTTAAGAATTGATGAATAGACAGTTATTGATTGTACTGATAAAAATGAAAGTGAAAGACACCACACACTCTTACATGTTATTCTATTAAAGGAAACCAAGGGATAACAAACTGAATTTAACAGAGGTTCCATTGCACCCTTGGCCATCTTGATTGTTGACTGGTATCTGGTCTAGAGTACAGGGAGGAAAGAGTGAGTAGAAACTGCAGAAAGTGAGGCAGTGTATGAAGCCCAGCAAATTTATTTTTCTGTAACAGAAGTCCCAGTGCTGTGCAGTGATTAGAATCATAATAACAATCTTTTTTTTTTAGATTTGTTAATTTGTTTCCAAATTTTGCAGACTTGTTACTTTATGCAGAGATGTCATATACATCTTAAGATTTTTAGTTTTTCATCTCTAACGATGATCATTGACTGTGTAATTAGGCTGTTTCTATGTTGGCAGCGCTGTGTAGCGCTTTGCATAGGATCTCTGACTGCGCTTCATTTGTAAGAGACTCTGTGGCTGCTTGGACTCGTTGTTAGAAGTTAATCGCCATTGGTGTTGGGCAGTTGGAAGTTAGCCGCCAGCAGTGATGGAAGTACAATCGGGCAGTTGGAGGTGAACAGCCAGCAGTGATGGATGTTAAATGTGAGAAGTTAGCATTGATGGAGGGTGGAGGACTGAAGTGTTAGCGTAGGCTAATGATCTGGAAGTATCTGACTTGGAAACTGAAAATTATTCATGATTATATATCTTTGTACTGGTTGTCACATTATTAAGGTAAAAAATACATTATTTGGTTCGCAACAAAATCTTTCCTTTGCTAACCACATGCCTATTAGTAGCTACTGGCTTTAGTAGTTAGAATCTTTTATTTAGCTGGCAGTGCTGATGCTCACTGTATTGCAGTAGTTCGCCTAATTAAGATTTTTGTCAGGTAAGAGCTTAATGAAATGTTTAGGTTATTGTTGTGATATCTTTTTAGTCAGGGTCAGACTTTTGAATTAATTATTTGAAGTCAGTGTGTAATTTTTTTGAGCAGTCAGATCACGTTGTACCAGAATATTGTGGGTCAGTGTTGACATGATAAGAAAAAGTAAAGTGGAAGTAGGTTCAGTACGTTCAGTTTTACTCAGCCATTTCAGAATCAAATATCATAGAGGTTTCATCTTCTCAGTCATTCAGCAATTTAAGCACGGATACACATATTTGAATAAAGAAGTTTCAAATACAGAAATGTGAACGAGATCAGATGTTTCAATTGAAACTGTTTGTCTTTTGTGTTGTATGAGTGTTTATCATATTCCTCACAGAATTGACCAACTATCCACTTCCGACCCACATGAACTAGAATATTCCTCTGGAAGTTAATTGAGTTGTGTGAACATTTGCTTTGATGGAAGCTACCACTTTTGGAACAACTGCTGACTTTCAAGGTATTAATGATTTATTGGAAGGTGCTGTAGAGTGATATACGAGTAAATCCACAAGTGGACACATAAGAGAGGAATACACTCTTCCTCTGATTTGTACATTGCAACTGGGAGTTAACAATGTCTTCTACAGACTGATAACTTTACAGGGTGGCTACTAATTTATGACATTACCTCGTTTTAAACGTGTGTGAGATCAAATGTGTGTTGAAAGTTTATTGTGACACAATAAAAACACCATCCTGGAATTTGAATATGAGTGGGAAATCTATGTGAACCACATATTGTAATTTGTCATGACTACATGTTTCACAATTTATCCGAATGTTATTGTAGCTAACAGACACAAACATTACAAGTACTGCCACTTCCCTTCAAAGGGTTTCTTCATGATGTTCCAAGTGCCAAAAAAGTGTAGCTAATTAGTGCAAAGTAAAAGGTTTGTATGCTGCAGCACATATTACAGTATTTGCTGTCAGTAAACGTTTTGAGAATAGCTGAATGTTTGGTAATCCAGATTGCATTAACTGCCACCTAGGCCATATAGACAGGCTCTTGTGTAGCACTTCCATTCCTTCATATGTAATGAGATCACTCTGGGGATAAATATTTGGAAGGTAAATGTTTAAGTCTTTATAGCAGTATACTTCTGGTTCAAGATTACAGACATCTCATAATTCATGAGTACGCTATGAACAAAAGCTTTCACATCAATTTCATTTATTTTTCTATGACTACACCTTGTGTTATGCCAATCATATAAAATTGACTGACAAAAGGAAATGGTTATAAAATATTTGTTGCCCAGAATAACAGTACTAACCCAAATAATGGTGTCTTAGCGATTCATGTTTTTTATACAGAACAAAATCACAAAGCTATTACAGTAGAACCCCTCTAATCCGACCCTGGATGGTCCGTCACTCCGGTTAGTCTGACCATGCTCAGGTTCGCGAGACTGCGCCTACTTGTCACTGACTGGACACCTGTCGGGCCATTATTGTGGCGTCTATCGCTGTGCATATTGTTATACTGTACGTTATTGTGCAGTTTTATCCTTTGTTGGGAATAAAAAATATCGTTGTTTGCTTTATTCTGTGTTCTCAACAGTACTTATTACTGTAGATTCATTGTGTGTACAATTGTCTGTTTTTCAACATGTCTGGATTCAAACGTAAACACGTAACTCTTTCACTAAATGAAAAATTAGCAGTGCCACAAAGACTGGACGAAGGAGAGTCGCTCCAAAAAATTGCAAAGGAACTGAATGTAGGTGTTACAACAATTGGATTGGAGGAAAAATCGGAAAGACATTGAATCCTATACAATTACGACTGATTGTGAAAACACTCTGAAGAATCGCAAAACATTAAAAAAGCCTAAACTTGAACTGCTTGATAACGCATTGTGGATGTGGTTTTGTCAAGAAAGAAGGAAAGGAACTCCAATATCTGGGCCAATTCTCAAAGAAAAAGCGATAGTTTTGCACAAAAAACTGGAAGCCGAAAGTAAACTTGCTGCCAGTGAAGGCTGGATTGATCGTTGGAAAACTCGTCATGGTGTCCGATTTGTATGTATTTCCGGTGAAAAACTATCTGCCGATGCCGCAGCTGCTAAGGAGTTTTCTGTTAAGTTTCACGAAATTGTAGAAGAAATGAACTGTTACCCTGCCAAGCATATAACATCGACGAGGCAGGGCTGAACTTTAAAATGTTGCCAACAAAAGCGCTCGCAGCTTAAAATGAATCCGTGGTAGGAACGAAATTTACAAAAGATAGAATAACAGTCATTCCTTGTATCAACGCAGATGGTACCCACTAGCTCCCCTTGTTCGTCATTGGCAAATCTAAGAAGCCAAGGGCATTCAAAAATATAAACTTATCTTCCTTGCCGGTTTATTACTGCAATCAAAAATCTGCTTGGATGGACTGCAACCTTTTTAAATCCTGGTTTTTCGACGAGTTTGTGCCATCGGTCGAAAAAGACTTGAAGCAAAAAAATCTGCCTGTTCGTGCTCTACTGCTGTAGGATAACGCACCATCACATCCATCTGAGGAAGATTTGGTGAAAGGGGACATAAAAGCTCTCTTTCTGTCTCCTAATGTGACCTCACTCATCCAACCAATGGTTCAGGGCGTTATCGAATGGTTAAAAAGGCGATATCGCAGAAAGTATATCAGCTCACTCTTGGAAAATTCTGAAGGAGGCCGTAACTTATTTGAGGCGATGAAATTCCTGAACATCAAAGATGCTATCTACACAATCGCTGCAGCACAGGATGAACTGAAACCTGACACATTACGGAAATTGTGGCGTAAACTTTGGCCACAAGTTATGACTGAAAATGAGCACACCGAAGATGAGAAAAACAGCAACGCACTGGAAATCGTTAAAGATCTACAAATCTGGAGCCGAACGTCCCTGCCAATGAAGTTGAAGAGTGGATCAACGAAAGTGACAAAGACTGTGACACTTTTGAAAAGCTCAATGACGACCAGATTGTTGCCGCTGTTAGCCAGGAAACTGTGAATGAGGACTCGGACGGCGAAGAAGAACCCCTCACCCGGATTTCACACAACGATGCAAAAAACGGTTTTGACATCGCCCTTCAATACATCGAGCAGAATCCAACTTCAACTCCAATGGACGTTTTGTGGATAAAAAATGGAGGGACACTACAGCTAAATCTAGAATAACATCTGACTTTTTTTCTAAGTACTTTATTTTCGTAAAAAAATGCATACAGTATAATCATTTCTTAGTTTATACATACAGTAGTTTATTTCCTTGTAAAAAATTTCTTTTTATATGCAGTGCTATAAATATTTTTTAGTTTACAGTATATATCGTTTGTACATTATTAAGTACACTACGGTATTGTAATCTGTTTGTCGTTTTTCTTTTAAAACCAATACATATTACATTGTGTGTAGACGTCTTTTAGTCAATACATTGTTTAACACTAAGTAAAAAACATCTTTTTATATTACTGTAGACGTCTTTTAATTCTTAAATCGTTTAATTTTTTGTACTAAATGTCTTTTTATATTTTTTGCAATAAATATGACATTTTTCGGGTAATCCGACCTTTTTTTCGTTCCGACCAAGGTCCCGGTCCCGAAGGTGACGGATAAGAGGGGTTCTACTACATTATTACAGAATTAATGATATGCATCCAAGAGATCTTTCACACATGGCAACATGTCTACATCTGTGTAATTTTAAGATGTACAGTGTAAGTTTTATGTGAGAATTCATAACATTACAGTTCAATGTGAATAGCTTACCAAGGGAATAACAAAACAATAGTAAAGTGTTGACAGATTCACCATATAACGAAACAAGGTTGGCTACTTTTATTTCACCAAAACAAAATTAAATTGAAGTTTCATTGGCTCCACCTCAAATATCCAGCACAGTGACTAATTTGCAAATATGTGAAATGAGCAAGGTAATAAATAAAACGAATTCTGTAATAACATACTTTTACTGACTCAGCAAAATTCCTGTAACTACTTAACACATCAGAATAAAACAGATGTGGGAACAATTTGTAGGTGACATATAATTGGATACCTGTCAGTTGGCTTCGGTAGTGTGATATGCTCAAGAGTTATGATGAAGTTTAATGGTTACCAATGATTCCACTCTGTTTACTCTGTTACAGATGATTGTAAGAAATTCAGTGCCTACTACAATGAAACAAACTCTGAATACTTCCAAGGGATAAAAGAGTGTGTCCCAGCTTCATTTAAAATTTAAATCTTTCTCGAATGTTTTGAAATAAATTAAAACCCCAATTAAATAATTACTGCTGTTTCAGTGAGTCAAATAACATTATTGGCTCACTTTCCAAAAATATAGTGAGACTGGTGAGGTTTAAACAATGAATCGAATAGTAGCACATACATTTCTCCTTTCTACTTAAAAAATTGTCTTCCCTAGCGAATTCTACGTCTTCTGATTTCACACATAATTCATGTATGGACGGGAAAGAATCCATGCAGCACTTTTTAGAACAAGATTCAAATCCACACACAGTACACTTCAACCTTTCCTGTTGCACTTTCCCATGAATGTTTTGTTGGTGGTGCTGTCAACTACCTCAGGTAAAATCGTTGCGGCGTAAGTAGCACTGGTCGGTAGACGAACGTTCGTTATTTGTAACAGCAGGTGTCGGTTCGCTGTGGAAATATGCCGCTTCAGAGGCTTGCGGTAGTTGCAACGTAGGAACTAAAGCAGTAAAACAGTGTTACACGACGAAACAAAGACAGTAAAAGTTACAAAGAAAACGCTGGAAAACGCAAATACTGCTGCAATGTACAAGTAGAAGAGATAAAACACTGCTAAAATGTTCATGGAAAAGCGTTGAAAGACACAAATACTGCCAAGACACACATACTGCAAAGCAGTAAAACACTGCTCACTACCGTAACGTGCAAACAAACGCAATAAACCATGTGGGTCAACTAAAAAATGCGATAAAGGCCAGAGACTATGCACTCTATGGGAAGACCCCAAGAACGGATTTGGGTGCCCTTAGAGTCTGTGGAGGGGATGTATAGGCGGGACTTTTTCCGGTCCTTGTTCCTTGCTGTGGAGGAGGATGAATAGGCGGGATCTGTTCCGGGTGAAATAATGCCGCTAACGATTCCTCGGTGTCCTTCAGCGTCCGCTGCAGGGAAACTTCTAACAGTCCTGGCAGGAGGCGACAGCTTCCGTAATCGCTAGAAGCGGGAGCAGGAAAAGAACGATGAAAGTGCCTACATCTGCTCCTCATTGATTGACTCGAAAGCCTCAACGTTAAACAATTCCTTGTAGCGCTTTGGAGCTCGCGAAAAGGCGTCAGCACTGATGAAGTGTGTAAGTCGTGTATCATCCGCGGTGCAATTGGTGTTCCCGCAGTGTACGAATTCCGAAATCGAGAGAAGGTGATCCATCGTCATCAACCGAGAGATTTCTGACGTTAAGGAAAACTGAGGGATTCCGAAAATGCGTTTCCATGAGCGGGCGTCGATTTTGGGTTGAACGATTCCTTTTCCTAGGCGGCTGTTGCTGCTTAGCGAATGAGCAGACACTCAATAGCCAGAGACCCAAATTAGATCGTAGAGCAAGCTAGCTGGACGATGATGTTTAGTGAACGAGATGCGCTTTGTGAGATTTTCGTTGAATCCTGTAAATCATATTCGATTCCATGGAAATTTGAGTTTGGTGTTTTTGTATGACTATTTCTCCATTGACGATGAACTGGTTTCCCTGTTTTCTTATTGTGGAGACTGTCGATGGAAGTGTTTAACAACCTCGTGAATATTTTAGTCTAGTGGCCGAACTCTGAATCTTTCTGAAAATAGTTGAGGCGCTCATGGCTTCAATTATTGAATTCAGTGAATGGAGAAATTTTGTCTCACGGTTCGAGGCGAAGCTGGAGATTTTTAATAGGACTGACTTTATACGTCTGTCTATAAGTCCATCTTTACACAAGATGTTTGAGGGACTTCTGTTGTTCAGTATAAAACGTGAAATTAGAAACACCTTCAGCGGTCTACATTTGGAATATAATTTATTTATGCGACTCTCTTCCTGTCCCCTGACCGATGTGAAATTGAATTCCTGCTACACGTCGGTCAGAGGTCCTGAAGAAGGTTTAGTGAAACGCTGAAACTGGTCTCATAAAAAAATTACATTCAAAATGTAAACGGGTAAAGGTGTTTTTTATTTATACCTTTGATTCCATATGTGTGGCAGTGCGAAGAATCGATACGGTGGCCACCAATTAAAGCTGCCTTTAGTGTATGGATTCTGACAACAGCTGCGACTAGGATACAGCGCAACGCAATGGAGACTCCTGAAGTACGAAAGAAAGGATCGTTTCAAGAACGAGGACTAGAAGTAAACCAAAGAAAGAGGACAGTAATGAGCAATATGAGAAATAAGAGTAGCCATAAACTCTACACCAAAATTGAGGCCCACCTAATCAATGAAGTGAACGAATTCTGCTATCTTGGAAATAAAATAATGCATGGTGAACTAAGAAAGGAAGACAAAAGAAACAGTATAATACAGACAAAGAAGGCACTGCTCGCTAATAAATCTGCCCATATCGAATTTAGGATTGATTTGAGGAAGAAATTTTTGACACTGTACTCCTCAAGCACATCGCTATGCATGCGACAGCACGTGTACCTAATATGCTCCAAAGCCCTTCGCATAAAAACGAGAGTTCCATTGGTGATAAATACGTAGGTGCAAGTGTTGGATAGTCCTAGAGCTAGGGACCATTTCTCCACCGAACAGAAGTATCGTCTTAGGGTCACTATTCTACAGTACAGGGTCAAAATATGATTATTACACACTTCCTCCTGATTATGCAAATGGAACGAATCGGATGGTTTCTTTTGCATTTGATGTGGTACGGTGAGCCTAATGACAGTTACGGAGGCACCGTTAGTTCATGGCAATTTCTCGGAAAATCGCACAAATAGCGCTGTTTTTACTATATTTTCGCCGTCACCAGCGGACGAAAACTCAACTGGGGATCCCAAGATACCTATGCACAGCAAATGGCCCCAATGTTTGCGATATGTTCCTAAGACCGCGATTTCCAATAAACCTTGACAATTTTTTGATATCTTTATCCATTTCCGAGACACGGTGGTTCAAAATCATCCTCCCTGTACACGTACAATACACACGTAAAATCCGGTGCGAGGCGATAATGTAGTTATGAAGTGACGTAACACGGAACAGTGCATGGGGGCTTAATTATATTTTAGTGCAAATAATTTTACTG
Source organism: Schistocerca cancellata (assembly GCF_023864275.1). NCBI lineage: Eukaryota > Metazoa > Arthropoda > Insecta > Orthoptera > Acrididae > Schistocerca > Schistocerca cancellata. Next base: position 459,808,459 of record NC_064632.1, read on the forward strand.
TCTGTCCGGTTACGCAGTCTCGTAACCGTTTGGCCCTGACTGGTATTTGTACGCAATCTGACTGCATAGAATAACAACAAAAATGAAAGAAGACTTCCGTTAACACAATTAATTAATTAAGTCCCCAGCAACTATAAAAGCTACGAAACAACAAAACACAAGTGTAGCTGTTCTGTGTGTGGAAGTGTGATTCAACGTACACATCTGGCACGGTACTTCCTCAATAAGACTAGATATTTTAAATACCACTTAGACTGAATTAATTAAATAAGACTGAAATACTATTATTGCTCATAGAAACCACAAATACAGTCTAATACAAGAACATGAGCCAGATCCTTTGTTGACTGAACCTGTGACCAAGAGACATTATTGTTTAAGACAATGAAATAAATAAAAAAAGGAATTTTTTTACCTTCATATATATTGACGAAAAGCACATTACAGCATCCCTAATCCAACAACATCTGGTGTCTAGCCCATCAAAACAATATGTCAACATCTGAACAAGTACTCTCCATGACGAATTCACGACAAGCACTGCCTACCACTGCTTCTGAACAACTACTCTCCACGACGACTTCACGACAAGAACTGCCAGTGGAGGCGGGTGAATAATACTCTTTGGCGCAATCTCTGGCGCTGTGGCTCAGTGTAGCCAACTTTCATATGCCCCTCCTCCACGGGCTAGAATTTGATGGTATTTTTGCCAGAATTGGTGGTGAAAATACCACCAAATTCGTCCAAAAAATACAGACAAAAATTTAAAAAGTAATATTAATAAGTAAATATCACATAACTAAATAAATTTTGGCTTTGCACTGACCCATCAATAACCTAATACGTAAAATACAGTAAGGAATACAAATGCTTGCATACATATGATTTTACATAATAGTTTACATAAGTATTATTCAATCAATTGCACCATAAATGACGAACAGGTGCAGGTAAGAATCTCATAACATTTCATAAACAGTAAACATAAAAAAAATCAGTATTTTCAAATATTCACATAAAACCCTTTCCATAATTCAATAAACAAGTAGAACTCCTCAGAGTAGTTGACAGTTCCAACAGTAGCACCCAGCAATGATCAACAGGTGCAAATAGCAGTCTCATAACATTTCATCAGCAGTATTTAAACAGCTTCAACAGTGGCACCCAGCAATGTCGAACAGGTGCAGACACCAACAAGTGACATCATTTCAGTAAAAGCAGTTCATCAGTGGCACCCAGTAATGTTGAACAGGTGCAGACACCAACAAGTGACATTATTTCATTAGAAGCAGTCCATTAGTGGCACCCAGCAATATTGAGCAGGTGCAGACACCAACAAGTGACATCATTTCAGTAAAAGCAGCTCATCAGTGGCACCCAGTAATGTTGAACCGGTGCATACACCAACAAGTGACATTATTTCAGTAGAAGCAGTCCATCAGTGGCACCCAGTAATGTTGAACAGGTGCAGACACCAACAAGTGACATCATTTCAGTAGAAGCAGTTCCATCAGTGGCACCCAGTAATGTTGAACAGGTGCAGACTCCAACAAGTGACATTATTTCAGTAGAAGCAGTTCATCAGTGGCACCCAGTAATGTTGAGCAGGTGCAAGTAACAGTCCATAATATTCACTATCACCAATTAGACAGTTCATCCAAGTTCATCAGCAGAAATTAAACATCTCCTAGTGGCACCCATCATGTTGAACAAGTGCAGGGAACAGTCCATAATATTCACTATCACTAATTAGACAGTTCATCAGAGTTTATCAGCAGAAATTAAACATCTGCTAGTGGCACCCATCATGTTGAACAAGTGCAGGTAACAGTCCATAATATTCACTATCACTAATCAGACAGTTCATCAGAGTTTATCAGCAAAAATTAAACATTTCCAAGTGGCACCCACCAATGTTAATACGTGTAAGCACGAACAACAGTTTGAATGCACACACGATTGCATTTACAAAATTATTATCAATGCTCATAGACTAAACATACAAATTATAATAAACACACAAATGATATCAGATAATTGTCATATTAAATATTACAAATACACAAATATCAATAAACCTATAATATTTATGGGTGTCAGTGCAAGCCACAACAAACAAGTAAAATAATATTTAGGAGATAGGTCAGTACCAATTATTTCGGATTAGGAAGGGGAAACACACAAAACACACTCACTCGTCTTTCATCCACATTTAAGTACTACTGTGTAATTGAATAGTGTTAACTGTGTAAATGCAATTCTGTCAAAATTTGATGTTCAACATGTGTATCAAGTAGTAGTGGTAACAATGCATAACAGTCAATAACAGTTAGTCAACGTCATAGTCATCATGTCAATACCAATGTTAGCCAAGTCAGATCAAAATGTACAGTTGCTTAACAACTGTCTGTGTGCCAAGATATGCAAATACTTCCTCTCTCCAAAAAAAAGTATATACTGCTTATTGATTTAACAAAGTGTGTGTGTAGACAATCTTCTTTCCACTTGAGTGTTCTAGTCTGCCATCTTCATCCTCCTTGTTCCATATAGACCAACAAAAAAAAAAAAAAAAAATGCTCCTCACTTACTTCATCTCTTATCCACCAAAACTCCAATAATCATCATCATCACATAATCTTAATACTTCAGTAATACCTCTTATGTCGATACATATAAACCTTATCATCAATATCAATTTCCATAACAACTCTTTCCTCTAGTCAGTCTCCTCGAACAATTATAGATAAAATCCTAGTGCAAACTTCAATTCATCATCCCATACAGTCCGAAGACACAATGTCCACACACAACCTCTGTGTAATCCATCTGACCCAAATCTTCTACTCATTATTAATTATAAAATACATTTTGGTTACCTTGTCCATCATTAAATAAAAGAAATGCATGCATGACCTCTAACAGCCTTTAGTTAGAATAACTTTCAGTAAGTAAGTATGAGTACGGAGTGTGAATGATCGTAATATTTCACAGTGTGTACACCACTTCAAGAATCATGGCAAAACAGAAGCAAACATGTGGAGTATTTCTTGTGTCAAGTGTCATTTGCTATTTCAATTGCTCACGAAGAATGCAGTGTAATAACTGTCACTGGTCTAAACCTAGTGTTGGTATGTCATATCATTAGCTTCCTTCCTATTAGCATCAATTTATACAGCTTCCATAAAACCTCCAGCTCATGTGACTTCAATGAAGTTTCTTGTACCAATGTCGTTCGTAGAATTATAGCAGTTCATTTTCTTATCTTAAAATATAAGGCACTAAGCGTAAACAAAACATGCAATAGCGAGTAAATATACCAGTAGAGAACAGAATGTTAACAAGTGAATGCAGTACAATCCCTACAACAAGGCTCTGCCTAGCGAACAATCTATAATTAATACCATAGTGTGACCTAAACTCCATGTTCGTACACTGCATATCAGCATTTCTATATACCAAGTTAAAGAGTAGTTATGACAACAAACAGAAATGTATAAATATGCAATCCATACACAAAGCAGCAAATATGTATCTTACATAATAAACAGGTCATTAGCATCATATCAGCATAAGCAAATAAATGTTCATATGTAATCTTACTAAGTAAACATGAAGGCGCAAGCAGATAAATCACAAAGTATAACTTACATACATAACCATATGAGCACAATTAATCAGGTAACAATTATAATTTAAATAAATAAGCACAGCAGGCACATAATTTTAAAAAAATATGACATCAGTGAAAAAGCATAGCAGCCAAGCGATGCATGATATACATAATTAACAACCCTGTTCATTAATCAATCATTGTCAAAATCAGTTAACACAAAGTATAAATCACGTAATCGAGAGCAGCAAATAACGTCTTAAGTACGTACCTAAGGGAAAATATGTTACCTGGAAAATAAACTCAATTAATAGTTACCTTTTTAGTTTATTAGTTTCTTCTTCGAAATTACATTCTTCCTGAAGATATCTCGATAGCAAGTCCTCTTAACGTCAGACACACACAGAATTTACCTGAAGTTCTTAAATATTTTATACAACCGTATCCTGAAAAATACTGAACGTTAATAACATAATTTATCAAGTCACTATAGCTTTATACTGAATTGAATCAGAGAAATTAGACTGTGTATTTGTTTACGGCTGTCAGTGCATTCGCACTGAGCGCTCGATCAGCTGGAGGTACGCGTGACGTAGGAAGTAATTGTTTGCGGTCAACGACTGCCTTGTGCGGCGCGCACGCTTGACTGTTGATTTGAGTATGTGCCGCCGCCAAAACACAGCGCGGTATCCTTGTATTTTCTGCATGTTTACGTATAACTGTTGGTTTCTCGAAAGTATGTCATTCCACAAAAATTTTAACGTTCGATATGTGATGTATTCCCTTAGAGCGCCGAAATTTGAGAGTTTCTACTTCGACAGTGTTATCATGAATGATTTTGCAAACCCTATATGGACCATTATAAAGCAGAAAAAATTTGCGACACAAGCCTTTTCCTTTGTGAGACAAACGATGAGACTTAATTTGACCAACTGACAAGGTTTTTAAACGACCAGGACGTTTAGCTGATTTCTCTCTTCTAGCAGCCGCAGATGCAATATTTTGCAGAGCCAGGTTCACAACTTCAGAATGCCGCAGTTTCCGTGTAGGCGGAAAAGGAACGATTTCAGAAATGCGATTTGTCGGTGCTTTATTTTTTAATATCAGTATAGGCGGTAAAGAAGTTGAATCATTAGGGAGTTCATTCAGAATGTTTTGAAAAATATGAAGATTCTGATCCCAAGTTCTGTGATTCTGATGACAATAAAGTCGACACAATTTATTGATTTCCTTCATCCATCTCTCTGAGACGTTAGATTGAGGGTGAAAAAGTGAAATGAAAATTGGTTTAATCTTACGACGCCGTAGAGTACGAAGCCATATTTTAGAGCGAAACTGTGATCCATTATCTGATGTAACCTTATCAACATGACCCACTTCTTTAAGAAAATGTTTTATGAAAGCATTAGATACTGAACGAGCTGTTGCTTTGCGTAAAGGTGTAAAACACACATATTTTGATGTCAATTCCACTGCTACCAAAATGTACGCAAAACCATTAGTAGAACGAACCACTGGACCGAACAAATCGACTGCAGCCATCTCCTTTAATTTCGCTGGAATGATAGGAAACAACAGTGCTCTGTGAGAAATAGTTGGCGGCTTAGCCTTTTGACATAATTTGCATTTGGCAAGAACAGATCGAATACGTTTTTCCATATTACTGAAGTAGCAATTTTCTCGTAATTTATGAAAGCATTTTCTGGGACCAAAGTGTGCCTAACTGAAATGTGTGTACCAAATCAATTTATTGACCCACTCATCAGGAATACAAACTAACCAAACAGAGTTGTCGACCGATTTTCGTTTAAAAAGAATATCATTGCGAACTAAATAATACTGTCTGATCGCTACGCTTTCCTTTCTCCTCCACTTCTCCTTAATGTCCTTCCAGATTGGATCCTTATTTTGCTCCTTAGCGATGTCCTGGAGCGAAGACGAAATAAAATTCTCAAACGCAACACCTTGAATATACATCAAACAATAACTGTTTTCTTTCAAATCCTCTTCAGCACTTTGTTTCAAACCCATAGGTGCACGTGATAAAGCATCAGCAATAATATTTGAAGATCCCTGTATGTAAACAATACTGAAATGGAATTCCTGTAGATACAGCGCCCATCGTGACATTCTTCCATGAGTTAGTATTGTTGACATAAGAAATTCCAGAGCTCGATGATTGGAGTAAACCTTAGTATGTCTGCCATACAAAAATATGCGAAATTTTGTGAAAGCCCATACAACAGCCAAAGCCTCAAGTTCCGTAATCGAATAATTCTTTTCTGATTTAGAGAGAACACGACTTCCTAATGCAATAGTTTTCTGTACTTCAACGCCGTTTTCTTCTATCTCTTGAAATAAATGTGCACCTAGGCCTTTGTATGATTAGTCCGTCGCCAAACAAAAATCTGTAGATAAATCCGGATGTGAAAGAAGTGGAGCAGCAACTAAAGCATCACGAAGTTGTTCAAATTCTGACTGAGCTTCCTCATCCCAACACCAATTAGAATTCTTTCCAGACAGTTCACATAAACGAGGTGTGGCCAAATTGTCCAATCTAACAAAGCGTCTAAGAAAATTACAGACACCAAGAAAACTACGAACATCACGTTTTGTAGTAGGAACAGCATAATTACGAATAGCGTCTAGTTTGTATGGATCAGGAAGAATACCGTCTGTAGAAATAATATGACCAAGAAATTTCACCTGAGAACGACCAAATTCAGATTTTTTCAAGTTCACTGTAATGCCAACTCTTGCAAAAATACGTAATAATGAATCCAAAATTTTGTTATGCTCACTCCAAGAACGTTTAGCAATAAGAATATCGTCAACATATGAAGTAATGTTGTCCCGAAGATAAACAGGTAAAATTTCGTTTAAACTACGAATGAATGCTGCAGAAGATATAGTAAGTCCAAACGGTAATTTCCGAAATTGGTAACAGTTACCAAAGGCTAAAAAGGCAGTGTATTTTCTACAATCAGGGTGGAGATCTATTTGCCAAAAACTTGCGCGCATATCAATCGTGGATAAAACTTTAAGTCCATGGAAATGTTGAAGAAGTTCATCTAAATTTTGTGGACGGTCAGTTTCAGGAATGATGATATTATTTATCTGTCTGGAATCCAGAACCAAACGAATTGACCCATCCTTTTTAAGAACGACGTGTAATGGGCTGGTATAAGGACTGACTGCTGGCTCAATAATGCCTTGATCTAACATGTACTGAAGTTCACTCTTAACCTTGTCTCTGTAAGCCAAAGGAATAGCGTACGTTTTCCCCCGAAATGGTATGTGTTCTTTTACTTTAAATAAATATTGTAAGCCTTGTATAGTCCCTGTGTGTTGACTAAATACTGTAGATGTGAAGTCAAAATTTGGTGCAGCTCTTCTCTTGCAACGTCATCCGGCACTTCAGCTTTCTTAATCTTTTCATTAATTAATTCTTCGCTATTAATTATATCATTCATCCCGTCTCTGTATCTATTGTCATTGTCATGAATGAACACATTGTCGTCATAATGCTCAGCGAAAACATCAGAAGTAAGAAACCTTAAACATTTTGTGTCTGATACAGATTTTGTTAAACACTCGAAAAATTTCAAACTTTTCGGCATTCCGGCAACAGTCAGATTCACACTTCTTTCTTTAAAGTTCAAAATTGCTTTATGTACGTTAAGAAACTCCATACCTAATATAATTTGTGTGTTGAGTAATGGAACAATAATAAAATTAGCAGAAAATTCGTATCCTTCACAAATGAAATTGCAGTTGGTCTGTTGTTTGACTTCCACACTTTTTCCAGAAATAGTGCCTCGAATTGTAGTTTTAGAAACAGGTAACACAGGACAAGCAATAGTTCTTACACATATACGAAAAACTGATTAACTAATGACATTCAATGGGCTCCCAGAATCTAAAACTGCAGTGAACTTATTCTTACCCACACATACTTCAATAACAGGATGTAAAAATGCGTCTACATTATTTTCCTTTTCGTCTAGCAAATTGTCTCTCATGTCTTCCAGGCGTACGTAGTGTAAAGTAGTAGCGTCATTACTTTCTGAACCGTCTATATTGCTTCCAGAAGCCGAAGCTACAAGTCATTGTCGATTGTTCGCGTCACGTCTTTGATTATTCCCGTCATTTCGCGGATCAATTTCTACTATTTGCACTTGTGTCTCTGAATTTCTGTCACGCGGAGGATGCCAATTAGGTCCCTCCTGTCTGTTACATGTAAATTCTTGGTTGTGTCTATTATTAAAATTTCTGTTTTCCTGGCTATCTGCACGACTACTTTTTGTGTAATTTCGACTGTCACTTCTGAAATTATTGTTATATCTACTACCCTGGTTATTTCTGTAGTAAGAGTTCCTATTATTTTATGAATAATTTCTGTCTTGATGATACCGATTACCGTTTCCGTTTGATTGATCATTCCGGTAGGAGTTTCCGCTATTATAACTGTCTGTGTAATATATGTTAGAACGTCTGTTATTGTCATAAGGCTGATATCTATTGTCCTGTCTGTTACGTCTGTCATTTTCAAAAGTACCGCTATAACGTCCGTTCCGATCACTATCCCTTTTCTCTGAAAATCTATTGTAATTACTGTTACTGAAAAAATTACAAGAAGTCCCGTCGTCGTTGTCATACTCAAGTTCTTGTAGCAACGTCTTAAAAGTCTCAATGTCGTCTTTACATCTTCCGGCTAAAGCAATTTGTCTTATGGATTGTGGCAGCTTAGTTAAACAAATGCGAATTAATTCAGTCGGGCTATAAGGGTTGGAAAGGAACTGATTCTTTCGAATCATGTCTTCAAAATATTCCGCTGGCGTGCGGAACTCAGACTGTTTGAAATTACGCTGCATAATAAGACTATGTTTGACTCTGTCTTGCGTGTTTTCGGACCAGTATGCCGATAGAAATGCATGATAAAAGTCATTTAGATTATTACAGTCTCTAATAAGTGCGCGCATGCGCGTCGCCGGTTCGTTTTCTAAATATCCACACATAAATTCCAATTTGTGACTTAGTGGCCAATTTGGTGGAAGTGCGTACATAAATTGATCTAACCATGAACATGGATGTATGTCATTCTTAGAATTGCGAAAGATCTTAAACTTCCGAACAGTTAAGAAGTGTTTATAGTCAAAGTTTTCTCCTCGTGGCGACAAAGACCTACCGCGTCTGTCCCAGTCCGAATGTCGATTATTGTCAAGTTCGCGCGCCTGGCGCTCTCTTGTTGCTTCTCGTAAATGAAATAAATTACTTTCTTCAAACCCCTCTGCTATCTGTGATTCTAAATTTCTTCTGCTGTCTTTTCCTACGATTTCGCCTTCAATATGTTTGACTTGCTTTCGTAATGCCTCAAATTCCCTTTTAACGTGATCATTAAATTTTCCCTGATTTTCAACATGCTTATTTATGTTCTGATACTCTTTGGTTTCTGAAAATGGCAATGGAGCTGTATCATCTGAATCTCTGTCCCCATTTAAACTAAGACTTGTCAATTTATCTGTAACTCCTCAACTCTTTCCGATAAGTCACCAATTTGTTCTTTCTGTTTATTTACGTCTTCCGTAAGTGTCGCGACTCGAGTTTCAGTATTAACACACTTAGTAGTTAACTGTTCATACTGTTGTGTTAAGTTATTTAATCTGTCATTTGGTACTGATTCCTCGATTCTCTCAAATATTTCTTCCTTATCGTGTGCACGTTGTAAATTTAACTCTGAAATTTTTTGTACTATTACGCGATCTCTTTCTTCCTGTTCTCTATCCTGTTCCTTTTGTCTAATCTCTACTGCAATTAATCTATTATTGTGAGAGTTCAAAATCGGTTGTACTTCTTCTCTAATTTCTTTCTTTAATTCATCTTTCATGTTTTTGAAACATGTCCCTATTCGTGAATCTAACCGTGTTTCCATTGTTTTTAATTCAGATCCTAACTGTGATCCCAGTGAGTCTAACCGTGTTTCCATTGTTCCCATATCAGTTTCTAATAGTGTTGCCAAAGTTCCCATCTCTGTTTTAATTGTTCCTATTTGTGATCCCACTGTTTTTAATTCAGATCGTAACTGTGATCCCTGCGAGCTTAACCGTGTTTCCATTTGTGAGTCTAGCCGAGATCCCAAATTTAATATTGCACTCAACTGCTCCGTGTTAACTTGTTCGAAATTCTTTTCGCCCCTAACATTTCCCATAAAACTAACTTCCTTCGACATAGCCGTAAAGCTATCTGAGTTCGATACTATTCCAGAATCTTCTGTCGTTAATCTCGAATTCTGAAAATTTTTTGATTGTGAAAAGTTTTTAACTGGTTCCGGACTATTTTCCCGACTCACTAAATTGTTTTCTACTTCATTATTCATCATGCCGTTCTCCTGTGTTGGCGAGTTCGCCATGTCAACAATTTCGTCATTCTGCCTATCCATCATTTTTGCCTTTTTCATCGATCGCGTAATCATTTAAAAACTGTACAAAACTCGTCCCTATACAAAAATTACACACAATGAGACTTTATCTCCAACAATACCATTCACACGAAATGCTTCCCGACAAACACGTCTATCGAACAATTAAAACCTTCACAATTGCACAAAATTGTCAGACCTGTATACAAGACATCAAAAATTAAATTCTGCAAAAATACCATTAAAAGAAAGACAAGACAACTACAAATGTTCAATTACCAAATGTACACATGCAATATAGACTACAATTACTAAACTACAAATTACTTCAACAATACTACTGTCTACTATTTTTACTATCAGAAGATTTCCAAGGGACGATCCGAAGCAGCGGTCGCCACGTGCATGGGGGCTTAATTATATTTAAGTGCAAATAATTTTACTGTCTGTCCGGTTACGCAGTCTCGTAACCGGTTGGCCCTGACTGGTATTTGTACGCAATCTGACTGCACAGAATAACAACAAAAATGAAAGAAGACTTCCGTTAACACAATTAATTAATTAAGTCCCCAGCAACTATAAAAGCTACGAAACAACAAAACACAAGTGTAGAAGTTCTGTGTGTGGAAGTGTGATTCAACGTACACATCTGGCACGGTACTTCCTCAATAAGACAAGATATTTTAAATACCATTTAGACTGAATTAATTAAATAAGACTGAAATACTATAATTGCACATAGAAACCACAAATACAGTCTAATACAAGAACATGAGACAGATGCTTTGTTGACTGAACCTGTGACCAAGAGGCATTATTGTTTAAGACAATGAAATAAATAAAAAAAGGAATTTTTTTTACCTTCATATATATTGACGAAAAGCACATTACAGCATCCCTAATCCAACAACATCTGGTGTCTAGCCCATCAAAACAATATGTCAACATCTGAACAAGCACTCTCCATGACGACTTCACGACAAGCACTGCCTACCACCGCTTCTGAACAACTATTCTCCACGACGACTTCACGACAAGAACTGCCAGTGGAGGCAGGTGAATAATACTCTTTGGCGCAATCTCTGGCGCTGTGGCTCAGTGTAGCCACCTTTCAACAGTATTCCATAAAGTGTCTTTGTTCTCATCTGGGACCATTCAAATCTTTTTTGCACATAAAATTCGGTCTGAAGTGTAAAATGAGTTACACAATATTCCAGTTTCACTTATGTAAACTATCTAAAGTTTACTGACCAATAAATTTCTTTTCATATTAATTACATGCCTTGCTGCAGAAGGGGACCAGCGGGAAAATTATCCTATCTGAGCATAAAAAACGCGAACATATGCATATTTATTTAAATGATTCTGAAATGTGGGGCAGCAGCTCTATGTTGCCAAAAATTCTGGCACGCGAACATATTCGACTTTTTTTATGTTTTTTATGTTGAGAGAGAAGAAGGCAGTGACAGTGGCAAAGAAACGGAAAAGTCATGCATACCGGAAGGTAGAAGACCGTGGTTGTGTTACAGGAAGAACGAAAAAGACAATGACAGTGCAAGAGAAAGCGAGGGACACAGCAGCAGTGGAACATAGTTGGCAGTGACAGAAAAGTGTCAGGAAAACACTGACGGAGACAGTACCAGTTGTGGACGAATAAAGAGAAAGAGAAAGTGGAAGAGATAATGAAAGAGAGTGTATGTGACAACGACAATGAGGAAGAGACAGATAGAGACAACGAGAGGAAACAGCAGTACTTGAAATGGAGGAATGAAATATTAGAAGTAAGAGAGACAGAAGGAAGGAGGCAGTAACAGTGAAAGGAAACTGTAGTAGTTGGACAGAACGAAGAGGACTGTGGCTATGACACAGGAGACAATGAGACACAGACACATAGTGATAATGACAATGAGTTGGGCTGAATAAGTGAGTGAGAAAGGGTAACTGGGAGTGGATGGATATGATCCACTTACAGCGATGGATTAGTGGGTGTGAGTGAGTTACAGTTAGAGGAGCTTCTGGGAGTTTGACGTGAATTATATGTTAAAAAAGCACGAATATGGTCACATGCCAAAATTTTTGGGAAAATTCTTAAAGGTAATGAGGAAGGTAGAATGAGGCAGCTGATACCCCACTTTTCTGTCAGCCTTTTAAATAAATAGAAACGTATTCCATTTTTTTGTACTCCGATAGGAGCATTTTTCCACTGTTGATATTATGGAAGTGAATGATGGACTATGCGAGAACCGGGAAGAAAGAGGAGCTAGTCATTTTAAATATGGTGTTATAAGAAGGAGGAACAACAAGTGGACAAATAAGAGATGAGGAGTTTCTCCGTATATGCGGCGAGCAATAATTGTAATAAGGAGGGAGAAGATAACAGAACGTATGTTAAGACAACAGAGATTAATTTCGACGGTACTAAGGGATGCTGTAGAGTGTAGAAACTGTAGAGTAAGACATAAGTTGGGATGTATCCAGCAAATAATTGAGGATGTAAGCGCTACACTGAAGAGGTTGGCACAGAAGATAAAATCGTAGTGGGCCGCAGCAAACCAGCCATGAACCTGGTTAACCCTCCCCCACACATATACAAAAAACTGTATACAACCAAAACTAATTTCATTATCAGTGGCTTCAAGTAAAAGTTACACTTTGAATAGCATCAAAACCAAGTGCTTTATAAAACCACTTGTAAAGCAAGTGAATTTCTCTGACAACTTTTTATGCAGCTAAACTTTAAAACACTGACACTTGTAAAATGGAGGCAAACCAGAAAACATTAGAGATTTTAATATATTCCATAATTAGTGCCTCCCTTAATATCAATGAAATTAATAATCTGACTACTCACTTCTAAATACTTGTATTTTTTGCATTCAGAGCTATTCATTGTTAAATAACACAGATGATTATCAGTTTTTCACACACAAGATACTCAGATGTTAGTCATTATGAGGAGAGGACCCTGATAGGTACCATGAAAGGAAACAATTCATGGTTCTAACACAAAGTTTAGTATTATTTGCATTATTATCGCAAACCGTCCACAGCTCGTGGTCAGGGGGTAGTGTTCTCGCTTCCCGAGCGTAGGGTCCCGGATTCGATTCCTGGCGGGCTCAGGGATTTTCACATGCCTCGAGATGATTGGGTGTTGTTGTGTCGTCTTCATCATCATCATTCATCCCCATTACCGTCGAAGGAAGGCAATGGCAAACCACCTCCGCTAAGACCTTGCCTAGTACAGCGGTGCGGGTCTCCCGTGCCATCCCCTACACTCTGTCAAGGAGTATGGGACTTCATCATCATCATTGCAGATTAATTCACACAAATACTCTGGTTCATACTCTTGTACAGTTCTAACCTCTTGGATCCGATGAAGTGGTGGCGCAATAGTGGTGGTGAGCACGTGACGGCTACCTGGTCTCTCCCTTGGCAGTAATATGCTCTATTAAATTGTTCTTAGCGTCGTGAATACCATTTTTAGAGTCATTTCCAATGCGAGAGCGCCATTTTACAATCGCAGTTACATCCGAGGCCATTCCATCTCCAATTAGATACTGGATGCCTCGAGCCGGCCGAGGTGGTCGAGTGGTTCTACGTGCTGCAGTCTGGAACCGCGCGACCGCTACGCTCGCAGGTTGTCATCCTACCTCAGGCATGGGTGTGTGTGATGTCCTTAGGTTAGTTAGGTTTAAGTAGTTCTAAGTTCTATGGGACTGATGACCTCAGAAGTTAAGTCCCATAGTGCTCAGAGCCATTTGAACTGGATGCCTCGCTCGACACCTGCGTTGTTCACTCATCGGCTGCTGTCTACTGACTCTTTACTGTACTCTCTCGCTTGCCACCTAGAATGAGCGCCAGTTCCACCTTTCGGCGCGTTGCAGAGGGGAAGTACAATGAAATTTTCATAATACAATGCAAGTTCCTAATTATGAACCAGTTTTTTACATTATTATTTCCTTTACATAAACATTTTAGAATATCTCATTATTTAAATACACAATTACAATTCTACAAAACATATTTCGTATAACTCTATTTCCTTACAGTAAATCAATGATGCTAAGCATTAAAGAGAAAACACCTTACGATTTGAAACGTCCTCTTTGAAAAATTATAGAGGACTGTGCTTAAACTGAACCACAATATTTTTAGCGCAACGCAATCCGACTTTCAAAAATCCCTACAAAAGAATGGCCCTGACTAACATTAACCTATACCTTTCACAAATCACTTACCTCACCAAAAATCTTCGTTACTCGAACTACTGCAATACAGTGAGCGCCACTACTGCCAGCTAAATAAAAGATTCAAACTACGGAAGGCACTAACTACTGATAGGCATAGTTAGCAAAAGAAAGATTTTGATAGAGAACAAACAATGTATTTACCTTAATAGTCATCATATATATAGCAGTTCATGACATCCATTCTGTACTCAAAAATCCGCCATCTCATTTCCCACATTCACCACTGCTGGCGGCTCACCTCCAACTGCACAACGCTATGCGCTGTTCACATCAAGCTGCCCAACACTACAATGGCAGACAACAATGCAAACTAGCCACAGACTGCACACAGCACAGCCAGTGATTTTCATACAGAGCGCTACGTAACGTTGCCGATAAGAAAACCTAAACAGCCTACTTACATAGCCCCCATACTCCCCACAAAAAATTTTACAAATTGTTTTGAGCAGTGGCCAATACAGATTTGAAAAATTTTTTCACAATTGCAATAACAAAGAAATCAAATGCACACACTTATTGATACAATGTTGGTCAAAAGCTAAAATTTTCTCACAGTCCATAAAGACAGTCCTGATCGTTTATCACAGTGTTTTTCTTATAGTCTGAGCAGTAAAAGAAAATGCACACGGAAGTAGTGGATTTCCATGCCGTCTTGAAGAAGTAGTGTTGTCCTTCCAACAGAAAGACAGTGCTGACTCTTGACATGCAGACAGGTAATGGGCCACAACAGAGCAAACCCACCGCAGAGTCAGTCAAAGTTTTGAAGAATATTGGTACGTAGGTCATCACAGAATACAGCGAGCGCCACTACTGCCAGCTAAATAAAATATTCAAACTACGGAAGGCACTAACTACTGATAGGCATAGTTAGCAAAAGAAAGATTTTGATAGAGAACAAACAATGTATTTACCTTAATAGTCATCATATATATAGCAGTTCATGACATCCATTCTGTACTCAAAAATCCGCCATCTCATTTCCCACATCCACCACTGCTGGCGGCTCACCTCCAACTGCGCAACGCTACGTGCTGTTCACATCAAGCTACCCAACACTACAATGGCAGACAACAATGCAAACTAGCCACAGACTGCACACAGCACAGCCAGTGATTTTCATACAGGCGCTACGTGGCGTTACCAATAAGAAAACCTAAACAGCCCACTTACAAATTCACATCATTAATTACACTGAACAACTACTCCCTATGGTGTTACATACCGTCTCCCCAACTGTAAGTTGAAAGACTTGGGCCACTTTGAACAAACACGAATAATAGTTCACCAGATGACGTGTTCCTTTGTACAGAACACTGGTCGAATCTCTCATGAGAAGCTCATAATGCCACCACAAAGCACAGTCTTCTCCAATGTAGGAAGAGGAATTCAGTAGGAACCTCACACAGGATGGTCTCCAGCAAGGTGCGTATATAGACTGCGCCTCGCCCCCCCTCTCCCTTATCAGATCGGAGCGCGCTGGGTGGTGGCTGGCGCCCGGGGCCTGCCGCCTTTGTGTGGCCACGCACTGTTCCTCGCGCTTGTCGTACAACAATGGCGTCTTGTCTGCCGAGGACCCTGGGGCGTCTCTTGACTCCGGTAATCAAGTCACAACCCCGAGGGCAGCGCGGGTTAGCGCCTTCCTTGCGCTAGCGCCCGTGCGTGCGCGCCCGGGCTAGGGATAACCCAACTTCACCCCACCCACAGGGGAGGCCTAAGTAATTACAGCCAATTTCCATTACCCCGACGACGCTCTTCGCACTTGTTCTCCAGTAAGCTACCTAGCTGCTTGGCGTTAGGCTTTGGCAGCGAGCCCTGTTCCAGTATGTACCAGCTCTTCGTAGAAACGTATTCGAGCAAACCGTTACCATAGTACGCTTCTCCCTCATTAAGAAAATTAATATATCTACATTAACACATATTAAATATTAAGCACATAAGCAGTTCAAAGAATTACATGCAAGCATTAGGCAGTATCCACTTTTTACGACTACAGCATAATTTCAAAACCTAAGAGCTGTAACAGTTTCGTTTATGATGTTCTCTACTAGCACTTCGTACTCCCATTCCATTATTGGTTAAATACGAAATTAATGAGAATTTACGGTATTTTGAAACGGCTGCAATAAATACAAAATACCGGACACCATATTATAACGAGACTGTTGATTTACTAATCTTAGATAAGATCCAAAATGTTATGGAACGTTTAGAAAATCGCAAAAGCTGTGATCCAGATGGAACTTACTAAGTGTGGAGGGACGCTGCGACAACTAAACCTATTTTATTTATTTAATGAATGCTGGCGAATTTGTAAAATCTCCGATGATTGCAAAAGAAGTAATTTTCTTTTCTTTTGAAAAGAGCCAAAGACACGCATGCGACAGTTACAGAGGTATAAGCCTCACAGAGGTAGTTTACAAAGATTGCTAAAAAATAATAAACAATCGCTTGAAAGTAGTAACAGGCGCATGTTTGGGAGAACAGCACAGTGCGTTTACGAAAGGATGCTCGTGCTCTGATAATATTTTTACCATGAAGGGAATTTTAGAAAAACGAAGAGAACTCGGTTTAGAAAGACATATTGCTTTCAGTGACTTCGGGAAAAGGCTTTGAATGGATCGTTAGAAACAAGCTGTGAGCAACAAAAAACAAGCGAGGATATCCCATGCATCTTATGCAGGTAATCAGAAGCTTTATGAAGACACCATAAGAATCATAAATACAAAGAACAGATAAAATAGTAATAAATCAAGCTATCAGACAGGGATGTAGTATGTCACCGACTGTAACATCTTTACTGAAGTCCTCATATGAAACTGGGAGAAGGCAGTTCATGACGGCTGTGTTTGCAGGTAATGTAACTATGTTATAAAATAGTGCCGCAGGCTGAAAACACTCTGTGTACAACTTATATGAGTTGGGAACAAAACATACAATCTAAAACTATCTGCTGCCAAAAAAAAAAGGTATGACCCACTACCGAAAATTCCCAATTCGATCTAAAATTGAAGTCGAAAGCGAGATATTTGGGCAAGTCTCCAGTTATTTAGGCTGTGACGTAAGTCTGTGTCCAGACACAGACAATGACACAGAAAATGTCGACACGTTTGTACAACTGTAAAATAAGCTATGAAATGAACATAGAAAATCCACAAAACTGAAACTAAATAAAACAGTGGCAGTGCATTTGCTACTTTCTGGCAGCGAACCGTGTATTGGAAGAAAAAGAAACAAAAATAGCATACACTCAGCAGGAATGAAATTTTTAAGAACTATCGGGGGTTACTTAAGTGGGGGGGGGCACATAAAAAACGATGTCATTTGGGCAGAACCGGGTCTTTATAATTCAAATACACGCAAGAATGGAGACAACACCTCAAGTGAATGGATGAAAAAGGCACTGCAGTTGGAAACTAGAAAGTATAAGCCCTCACAAAGAAGAGGTGCAGGACGGCTGAAAAAGAGATGGTGTTGGAACAAACATACTGCCTAAGCTTTCGACCTTGAAGAAGAAGATTATTGTTTGCGTTAGTATTGATGCTGTTATTGTTGTTGTTGTTTTCAGTCCATGGATTTGTTTGATGCAGAGCGCCATGCTTGTATGCATTGTTAATACCAACACCATACTTTTCGCAGAGGAAGCGATTATCTATAATTAAGTACTGTCTGCAAAGTGCCGTACAAATTTTCAGTTGTATTTTGGTAAGTCTGCATGTGAGTACAAAGATTGGCAACTTGTTTTAAATGTTCATAAATGTAAATCTGTGAACATCGCGAAACGAGAAAACGTAGCACCATATGACTACAGTACTAACGAGTGACATCTGTTATCGGCCAACTCATACAAACATTTGGATATAACAATTTGTCGGGGTACGAAACAGAACATTCACACAGGCTCGGTCGGGTGAAAGACCTCACCTCCGTGGTAGGATATTATGGAAAGTCACTACGTCTCCGTAGAAGATTGCTTGCGAAACACTCGTTGTGTCCACCCTAGGATATTGTTCAAGTGTAGTGGACCCCTACCAAACAGAGCAACTGAAGGATATTGAAGGAATACAAAGAGCAGGGGCTTGGTTGACTGGCGGGAGAATGTTATGAAAACACTGTAAAATCTGAACTAACAGAGACTTAAAGATAGAAGCGAAACATCCAGAGAAAGCGTACTTCAAATAATTAATCTATGAGTATACTACAACCCCCAAGGCATCAGCCCCGTATGGAGCTAGAGGACAAGATTAGATTAATAGATTAATTACAGAGCGCATAGAGGCGTTTAAGCGATCATCTGGACTGCCCCATGGAAGTGTGGTGGGTCCGCTGTTGTTTTCTATCTACATAAATGATCTTTTGGATAGGGTGGATAGCAATGTGCGGCTGTCTGCTGATGATGCTGTGGTGTGCGGGAAGGTGTCGTCGTTGAGTGACTGTAGGAGGATACAAGATCACTTGGACAGGATTTGTGATTGGTGTAAAGAATGGCAGCTAACTCTAAATATAGATAAATGTAAATTAATGCAGATGAATAGGAAAAAGAATCCCGTAATGTTTGAATATTGCACTAGTAGTGTAGTGCTTGACACATTCACGTCGATTAAATATTTGGGCGTAACATTGCAGAGCGATATGAAGTGGGACAAGCAAGTAATGGCAGTTGTGGGGAAGGCGGATAGTCGTCTTCGGTTCATTGGTAGAATTTTGGGAAGATGTGGTTCATCTGTAAAGGAGACCGCTTATAAAACATTAATACGACCTGTTCTTGAGTACTGTTCGAGCGTTTGGGATCCCTACCAGGTCGGATTGAGGAAGGACATAGAAGCAATTCAGAGGCGGGCTGCTAGGTTTGTTACTGGTAGGTTTGATCATCACGGGAGTGTTACGGAAATGCTTCAGCAACTCGGGTGGGAGTCTCTGGAGGAAAGGAGGCGTCCTTTTCGTGAATCGCTACTGACGAAATTTAGAGAACCAGCATTTGAGGCTGACTGCAGTACAATTTTACTGCCGCAACTTATATTTCGCGGAAAGACCACAAAGATAAAATAAGAGAGACTAGGGCTCGTACAGAGGCATATAGGCAGTCATTTTTCCCTCGTTGTGTTTGGGAGTGGAACAGGGAGAGAAGATGCTAGTTGTGGTACGAGGTACCCTCCGCCACGCACCGTATGGTGGATTGTGTAGAATGTATGTAGATGTAGATTCTTCCTGTGTTCCATACGAAAGGAAATAGCTCTAATAACCAAAAAGTGGGAAGTACTCTCCACCATGCTTTTCACAGTGGTTTGCAGTGTATGGATGCAGTGCATCCTGTACAAGCCCTTTTCATGTGTCCCTACCCACGGTAATCTACATCAACCTGAACTGGGGTACTGTATGTAGCTTGGTCTCCCTATAGAATTTTAACCCCACACACTTCCCTCCAGTACTGTTCTTTGATGTTTCAGGTTGTGTACCACCAACCATCCCTCTAAGGTTGTGCCATAAATTTATTTTCTCCCCAATTCGATTCAGCACCTTATTCGTTAGTTTTCGTACATACCGATGTAAAGTTCAGTGTTCTTCTGCAGAACCACAAGTCAATAGCTTCCATTAACGACCCAGCACAAATGTGTTCCAACTGATTTGCATGATACAAGAGACAAGCGAAATACCCTGCGATATTTAGGAAGAATGTAATAAATCTAATTACCAAAAAGGAAGTTCTGGAGGTGTCAGTATTATCGAACCATCACTTTACTAAGTCATGGCTGTTTTTTCCTCACACGAATTATTTACAGAAGAACGAAAAGACTGGTAGATTTCTACCATGGGAAGATCAATCAGTTCTGTTTGTGGAGAAATGGAGGAATATGCGAGGCAATATTGGCCTTATGGCTTGCATTAGAAGCTATGTTGAGAAAAAGTAAACCTACATTTATGTTTAGAGAATGATTTTGGCAATGTTTATGTAACACACTCTTCGAAATTTTGAAGGTAACAGGGATAAAAACAGGCAGAGAAGGCTATTTACACTTTGTACAGAAATCGGACTGCAGTTATAACAGATGAAAGACGTGAAACCGAGGCAATAATTGAGAAGAAAATGAGACAGGGTAGCAATCTAAACCCCATGTTATTCAGAATGTACAATGAGCAAACAGTAAAGTAAACGTAGAAGAAATTCGTTGATCACGTATAATGCATTAATGAAGGTGAAATGTGGATAGCACTAAAGAATTTTTATTCTTGCAGGGTAGAGCGAAACCAAATACTGAAACGTCTGTATATTTTTAGTTTCGTAAAATGTATACCGCTGCAAGAGGACACAATAAGTTTAATTTCAACTGAAAACCTAGACAGCACTATCTTGCGGTCATATTGCCCCATAATGACGCCAAGATAATTTTTTATAGAAACTGTTTAAGAAGTACTTGGATTGTGTGTCCAATCAGATGTTTCTATAAAGACAGAATATCATAAATAAAAAGCCATGCAGGGTAGCTGTGCGGTTATCTATTCGGTTATCTATTCGACATATAAAAAAATAGTGAAAACGATGATAAATATTAGTTATTTATATAATATTCTATGATGTAATTAGACATATAAATGTGTATCATACAAAGACAATGATAATTGTAAATTCCTTTTATGATCTGCGTTTGTCTTCCTTTGTTTTTACCTTTTGTTGGTTGGCCTTTGTAGGTAGCGGACGCATATCAAACTCAGGTCTGCTAAGAAATTCTAATTATTTGTTAATTATTACTTGAAAATAGAGTGCATTATTATTATAAATATGAGTGAATAATTATTTGTAACTTTAATTCCTCTTTCAGTAAGCATTATCTGTGTTAATTATTTCTTTCCGCTGCAACGAGCGCAGCCATTGATGATAGCGATTTGTATCGCGTTTTTGTCTGTGTTTCCCTTAGAAACAAATCAAATGTTTGCTTGAAGAAGTCTAAATAGTGCACAATACGAAGGTACAGTTTATAGAGTTTAATAAGGATTTCAAATACTTACTTATTTGCTCTAATAATAGGAAGTCTCTATCAATTGTCTGCCGCCATCTTAACAATTATCTCAGCGGCAAACTCAAATTACGCAACTCTGCAGACATAAATGCTGAACGTAAAAATAAACGTGCACCGGTGGTTCCGAACTCATTTTAATGAAAATAATTCGAATCAGATTGGTTCTTTAAAAACATTGCTCGTAGCACGATCGCTATAACAAACTTTTCTAGCTGATGTATGGAGCCGAAATTAATTACGCACGAGTTGCGAAGAATATTATTTCAGGTAACATACGTCAGTGTTGTGCGCTGCTGATATTCGGGGGTTTTAATGATCATTTTGCTGAAGATAACTGTTTCCATCATAATCCATAGTTGTATATAATCTGCTGTATGAACTGTGATTTAGTGACACACAACTTACAGACAACACTTTAACACGACGTTAACTTGGAGTTCTTTAGCAACGTGACCAAATCTTTAGCCGGGAGACAAATTATTTAGTAATTACTCAATGTAATAAAATAAGATTATCATTTTCATTTACAAATTAGTTAAATACCAAACCACTGAATAACACAGCAAACGCCACATAGCGTGTAAGCCTAGGGACCTTAGCGGTTTGGTCCCACAGGAACGTACCACAAATTTCCAAAATTTCGTAAATAAATATACATAGAAAGATTAATGAATTAAATGTTTACAGTTTTCTTGTTATCAGGGTGTAGAAGACTGCGAGCTGGGAAAACCCGAAAATATGATCACTTTGACGCATATGTTTTAAATAAGCGGTTCACTGTGCTCCACCTTTCCTCTGATTGTCATTTTTAGCTGCCGCAGTCTAGATGATGGCTGCCTCATTACTATTCAAATTTTATTTTAATTCATTTGTGAAAACTCGCCAATAGACATAACTTTGTGTAGGGAATGTGTCTGTTGTTAAATGAGATGAGTTTTCAGTCTCGCTGAACTTTTATTTTCAGTTTGGTTGGTTGGTTGGTTGGTTTGGGGAAGGAGACCAGACAGCGTGGTCATCGGTCTCATCGGATTAGGGAAGGATGGGGAAGGAAGTCGGCCGTGCCCTTTCAGAGGAACCATCCCGGCATTTGCCTGGAGTGATTTAGGGAAATCACGGAAAACCTAAATCAGGATGGCCGGACGCGGGATTGAACCGTCGTCCTCCCGAATGCGAGTCCAGTGTCTAACCACTGCGCCACCCCGCTCGGTTTTTCAGTTTGTTTTTACAGTTTGCAGTGGAACAAAAATGTTAGATTTTTGTTCTCTGTTCCTGTGAGCTGCAAGCTTCCAATATGAGACTACAGCAAATATTTGGTTTTTAATGAAATTTCAAGTACTTTCTGATATATTACGTTAGTAGGTTTCATTTCCAGAACCAATAATATATTAGAAATTTAATTAGCTTCATAAAATTTCATTTTATTTGAAGAGCATTTTATTTTGCGTAGACCCGTAAAGGATACGTTAGACGTCGTTATTTCATGAGTTTGCTGCGTCCGATCAATAAGGTTGGTACTCATTCCATATTGCGTTAAACTGAGAAATTACTTATTATGAAGCCTTTTTTGTAGCGGGTCGGTCCAATCTATTTTTCGGAGGGTTCTCTCGAAGAAAAATGGTAGCGACCAAAGTATGCAACACAAACACTGCATTCACCCTTTATGTGTGTATGTCACTGCCAAACCACTCCTTCCACAGTGGAGGCTCCAACGGAAAAGTTTCACTGAATGAAACAGCAGTAAGTCATACAAACAATATTTTGTGGAGAAAGCAGTTATGTTGCCACCTTTCTTGTACCTACCATCATCAGCATCAGTTACGCTGTTGTGTTAACCCCAAATATGAAAATGTAAGCTTGTAATATTGGGAGAATTAAATATCACAAAACTAGCTTCTTCTGCAGTTTTCCAATCACTGTGTCATGTAATCATTTGCTGCAGAAACTCAAGTTACACTTTCAGAACAAATAAATATAAACTTTGTGATCAAAAGTATCCGGACACCCTAAAAACATACGTTTTTCACATTAGGTGCATTGTGGTGCCACCTACTGCCAGGTACACCATGTCAGCGACCTGAGTAGTCATTAGACATCGTGAGAGAGCAGAATGGGGCGCTCCGCGGAACTCAAGGACTTAGAGCGTGGTCAGGTGATTGGGTGTCACTTGTGTCGTACGTCTGTACACGAGATTTCCACACTCATAAACATCCCTAGGTCACTGTTTCAGATGTGATAATGAAGTGAGAACGTGAAGGGACAAGTACAGCACAAAAGCGTACAGGCCGACCTCGTCTGTTGACTGACAGAGACCGTCGACATTTGAGAGGGTCCTAATGTGTAATAGGCAGACATCTATCCAGATCATCACACAGGAATTCCAAACTGCATCAGCATCCACTGCACACTGCAAGTACTATGACAGTTAGGCGGGAGGTGAGAAGACTTGGATTTCATGGTCGAGCGGCTGCTCAGAAGCCACACATCACGCCAGTAAACGCCAAACGACGCCTTATTTCGTGTAAGGTGCGTTAACATTGGATTGAGCAGTGAAAAAACGTTGTGTGGAGTGACGAATCACGGTACACAATGTGGCGATCCGATGGCAGGACATGGGTATGGCGAATTCCCGGTGAACGTCATCTGCCAACGAGTCTAGTGTCAAGAGTAAAATTTGGAGGCGGTGGTGTTATGGTGTGGTCGTGTTTTTCATGAAGGGGGCCTGCACCCATTGTTGTTTTGCGTGGCACTATCACAGCACAGGCCTACATTAATGGTTTAAGCCCCTTCTTGCTTCCCACTGTTGAAGAGCAATTCGGTTATAGCGATTGCATCTTTCAAGACGATTGAGCACCTGTTCATAATGTACGGCCTAAGGCGGAGTAGTTACACGACAATAACATCCCTGTAATGGACTGGCCTACATAGGGTCCTGACCTGAATCCTATAAAACACCTTTGGGATGCTTTGGAACCCCGACTTCGTGCCGGGCCTCACCGACCGACATCGATACTGAAAGAGGTCCATGACTAAGGAATTCATTGCTGGTGCACTCGAGCAAATGTAATTTCGATGAATTGCTCACGCGCTGCCTGCGATATGTAAGCTATAAGAGAATCTCAAGACCAGAGAACAGTGTTGGCTGCAGTAAGAGCAGCGTCAGTAGGAGTAAGTAGTAGCTGGCAGTCGTGTGTATGGAGTTGGCTGGGCTGGTCGTGGGGAGCGATGGCGGTGCCTGAGCGATGTAATATAAGGTAAAAGCAGGCGCGCGCATATGAAGTTACAACAAAATTTGTACTATTCTTATATCAAGTCCCATGTAACTGTTACAAAAAAAATTTAATAATAATCCTTTTTTATAAAATTAACTCTTGGACAATCATTCATCTTAATTTAAAGAATTTACTAATTTCTGCTATCCATGGTCATCCCGATTAACGTAAGGAAAAATCAGTTGTTTCTTTTTATTCATGACAAATCTAGCGGCCAGCATTGCACTGGGCTGTGCCAGAAAAATTTCTTATAGGAGCAGATATAGGTGCGTTATACGGCGACTTCATTGAGGTAAGAATTTTCAAATTATTCAGTTGATCTTTCAGGGCCACGACGCATCACTGCTGACGTCCAAATTTACCAGTTTAGATTCACAGTCAGTTAATTATTGAAAGGTTACATATGAGTCACATTTTTATTGAGAGGTTAGTCACGTTATTATTGAGAGGTTACTGAATAATAAACTGTTGGGAGGTTACGCTAAATGTGAATGATATACATATTTCCACTGTTGAGAGGTTGCACTTGTCGACAACCGGCCAGGATCGTATTTTTTGTGAATTTCTGACAAATAGTCATCTTTCCACCGGCTTGGCCTGTAACGCAGAAACTAAAATTTATTTGCAGTTTTTGACCTCAGGGGATTCATTGCACTTCGATGAATATGTGCCGTAGCGTGCACTGGGCCCCGAGCCGTAGTAGTGCTATTTCTTCTTTAGTTTTCTGCACTGCTGCCTACTCTTTTATTATCCTTTATATATATCAAAACAACTCTTCAACTATCGATCTATCTAGGATTAAGAATGAGTAAAGAAAACCTGATACGACAAGTTTTACCTGAATGTGACAGTTATTATTATACGCTCCAGAAATGACAACCACCAGAACTTTAATACCAGACAAAAGTTTAATCATCAGTAACGTCAAAATTATCAGCAGTCGCAGACACATTTTGGCAACAATAGAACAATAATTGAATATGTTTGTTCATCATTTGGATTAAAATAATTAATGGTGGTCGGCACGCACTGATTATCTGCAATTGAAAGATCATCATAATGTCACTGAATGTCGCTAGTATTATCAGCCAAATTATTTAAGTTGGCTTTTTCACTCATTACGCATAGCGATGTACTGTTAGCAGTTTTTCGTGGCACTTCACAACTCAAAGGTAGGCACATAATCAAAGACAAAACAAAACGGAACAAATACAATAACAACAAAGAGCAATAAATTTCCGATGATCTGTGATGTGTTTTCTGCCACCGACAGTTCTAACACCGTTTTAGGCGTACACATTTTTCAGGAAATTGACGAAGACGGTACTACAGTAATTAAAACCATCGCTTTTGCATGTCGCATTCTGTCACCAGCTGAACGCAGTTATTCTGTTACAGAACTTGAAACATTTTGTTTTGTTGGGTATTTACCAGATTTAGGCACTTTCTTTATGGAAGACATACTACCGTTTACACAGGTCATAGAGCTATACAGTTTTTACTTTCCGCTAAATTTATAAACGACAGGTTAAGCAGATGGAAACTTTATTTACAGGAATTTAATTTTTCAATTGTTCACATTCCCGGTACACAAAATATTGTAGCAGACGCACTATCCCGTTCTCTCAGCAACAATCAACAAGACATCGCAACCAACTTCTGCCAAGCAAATTTTAGCATCATGTATATTCAACAAGTTGCATTTGAAAATTTCATATCGTCGTCATTACGAGACATAGCACAAGAGCATAGCAAAGACAACGTGTGGAAAAAAATTAAACACCTTTGGCAAGATAGGAATAACGTTACCAGTAGAAGCCATTATACTGTACGCAATAAAATGCTGTTCCGCCGCTCTCACCCTGACAGCAGCAACTGGTTATTATGCATTCCTGACGAGCTTGTTAACAAATTAATTTGGTACACTCATCTAAGTTACACACATTATGGAGCCAGAAAATGTTTTCTTATACTGAGACAGTACTGTTATTTTGCCAACATGGAGAAACATATTCGACGAGTATTAGCGTCATGTAAAATCTGCCAGAAAGCTAAATCAGACGCGACTTCACATATTCCTCTGTTACATCTCACTGTTCCGATTAAATTGAGACACATGGCTGCTGTAGACATTTTTGGTCCGATTCCCAGAACAAATAGAGGTTTTTGCTACATCTTTGTCGCCGTTGAACCAACTTCGAAATTGGTTACCTTCACTCCGTTACGCAAAGCTACTACTAAATCTGTTTCGAATGCATTTGTAAAACATTTTTTATTTCATGTAGGGCATGTACTGAAAGTAATTTCCGACAATGGACTACAATTTCGATCTGCGATATGGACACGTATGTTACGAGCTAGAAACCTTTCTCCGATCTATATATCCAGGTATCACGCTTCTTCGAACCCTTCTGAACGACTAATGAAAGAAATTGTTAAACTGTGTAGAATATACTGCCATAAAAGACATATTGATTCGGACACACACATACTCTCATTCCAGGATGTAATTAACTCCATACCAAATGAATCTACTACGCTATCTCCGACTGTTATATTGATAAATGTTGAACCAACCAACAAAATTAAAGAATTAGTATCTTTTCCTACATCTCATCGACTACGCCACCATGAAATTGCGCTCAACAATATCAAACGTGCCGCAGAGCGCCGGAGAAGACAGCAAAAATAGATTTGTACGCGCCGTGACTTTCACATAGGACAGAAGATAGTACGCACACATTATTTATCCAACAGAGGAAAGAATAGATGCAGTAAACTTGAGCGTCTATACGCAGGTCGATATAGAATTCGCAGCATTCCTCACCCCCAATGTAGTACATGTCGAAACTTTCAGAACCAGAAAAATCAAGGGCAATCACCATATTTCCAATATTAAAATCCTTTATTGAATGAACATACTTCATGATTTATCATACTGTAATGCCATTTCCTGATATTTATATGACCACTTATGCAATTATATCTATGTGACTACTTACTTATGATGATCGTATTTTTTTCGTGGCAAGTGCTTGACAAGGTAAGGTTAGCAGGTCGCTTTTCATGTCGTTAAACATCAGACCGTGCCTATTTTCCAGATAAACTTACATACTATGTGACCACTTACGCAATTATATCTATGTGACTACTTACTGATGATGTAAAATGGTTAAGACTTACACAGTGCATGTGCACTTTATTTCATTTCTCAACATGTTTAAATTCTTGTAAAATGCGAAGGACTTATACAATGAGTGTGCACTCTATTTCATTTCTTAGTATGTTCTGTGTACATATTCTCTGACTGTAGACTTAGTAGGCTAAATAGATCATAGAAAAATTTCTTGCTCATGGCAAGTCCAATTGACTCACCATCGCTGCCAAATTTTTGCCTCCCCAGTGGAGGGTTATGTAAGAGGTCGATGACTAAGGAATTTATTGCTGCTGCACTCGAGCAGATGTAATTTCGATGGATTGCTCACGCGCTGCCTGCGATATGTAAGCAATAAGAGAATCTCAGACCAGAGAGCAGTGTTGGCTGTAGTAAGAGCAGTGTCAGTAGGAGTAAGTAGTAGCTTGCAGTCGTGTGTATGGAGTTGGCTGAGCTGGTCGTGGGGAGCGATGGCGGTGCCTGAGCGATGTAATATAACGTAAAAGCAGCCGCACGCATATGACGTTACAACAAAATTTGTACTATTCTTATATCAAGTCCCATGTAACTGCTACAAAAAAATTTAATAATAATCCTTTTTTATAAAATTAACTCTTTGACAATCATTCATCTGAATTTAAAGAATTTACTAATTTCTGCAATCCATGGTCATCCCGATTAACGTAAGGAAAAATCAGTTGTTTCTTTTTATACATGACAAATCTAGCGGCCAGCATTGCACTAGGCTGTGCCAGAAAAATTTCTTATACGAGGGCTGTTCAGAAAGTAAGCTCCGATTGATCGCGAAATGGAAACGACTATGATAATCCGATAAAGTTTTGCACAGATGTGTTGGGCAGTGTCTCTAGTATGACCCTAGATAGCATCACGTCACTCCTCTCATTTCTGAGCTCACAGTGATCGCGTAAAGTTGGCTAGAGAATAGTGTCTCCCGCCAAGTACGAGGACCTGGTGAGAAATTTCGCCTGAAGCTATACAGCCAACATTACATAACTGTCGTGCAGTTTCTTCTACAAGGCAATATTCTCAGCCGCATTCTGAAGGGGCAATGAAGATGCTCCTGCATCGTTTTCAATTGGAAATGTTTGACTACCCACAATACAGCCCGTAATTGACTCCCCCTGCGTTTCATTTCTGCTCACATGAACCGCTGGCTATGAATACAACATTTTGGCACAGAAAACGAGCTGTAGGCGAGCGTAGAGAATTGGCGGAAAGCACTGGCGGCTGACTTTTATGATGAGGGTATTGGAAAGTTGGTACAACGCTACGACAAATGTCTTAGTCAGAACGGCAACTACGTAGAGAAGTAGCTGGATGGTGTAGCTAACTGTTAAAAATAAAACATTTCTAATTTTCACTGTGGTTCCCATTTCGCGATCAATCGGAGCTTACTTTCTGAACAGCCCTCGTAGGAGCAGATATATGCGCGTTATCCGGCGTCTTCATTGAGGTAAGAATTTTCAAATTATTCAGTATGATCTTTCAGGGCCACCACGCAGCACTGCTGACGTCCAAATTTACCAGTTTAGATTCAAAGTCAGTTAATTATTGAAAGGTTACATATGAGTCACATTTTTATTGAGAGATTAGTCACGTTATTATTGCGAGGTTATGGAATAATAAACTGTTGGGAGGTGCGCTAAACGTGAATGATATACATATTTTTACTGTTGGGAGGTTACAATACCTCTCCTTAGTATAGCACTCCTTGAAGAATG
Source organism: Schistocerca cancellata (assembly GCF_023864275.1). Taxonomy (NCBI): domain Eukaryota; kingdom Metazoa; phylum Arthropoda; class Insecta; order Orthoptera; family Acrididae; genus Schistocerca; species Schistocerca cancellata. The sequence goes on from NC_064632.1 coordinate 459,837,915, forward strand.
GGCTGCCATTCCCCAAGAAATATTCCAGCACCTGACTGAACGTACGCCTGCAAGAGTGGAAGCTGTCGTCGAGGCTAAGGTTGGGCCAACACCATACTGAATTCCAGCATTACCGATGGAGGGCGCCACGGACTTGTAAGTGACTTTCAGCCAGGTGTTCGGATACGTTTGATCACATGGTATACCTGGCGTTAATCACACGGCGTATTTCACAGTTGGTGGTATTCTCAATCGAAGGAGACATTTCAGATACAAACAAATGTAAACACAGCGAGTGACTCTGTAATGACGTCTGTGGCTTCCCAACAGAATGCGGTATAAAGCGGTCATCCGACAAAAGCCAATAGCGGCACTGCAGCGGCGGAATTTCGAAACGGTACTTGCCTCGTCCCGTAGTACAGCAACACATATTAAGCTTAAAAAATCTTTGTAAAAATAATTTTCCAGTAAATGAAAGAAGTGACTAACAGGTAATTCACTCTTCAATACCAATGCCTTACCTATGAGGCATTTAGTATGCTATTGTGAGTTATTTTATACGCTTGCATACATCTCTCTCCTTGTACATCTTCAAACCACAAACTCTTTGGAGATTTTTTATAGCCCTGCGGTTACAAGAATGCTTTGTAGTATCATTGGACAAAAATTGATATTACTATCCACAAATACTACGAATGAGTATGTGTATTGCACAATTGTTTGTTTAATCTGTGTTAAACCTGAAAATGAGCGGTGATAAAGCGTCAGATATTCATTATTATCAAATTTATCCTACTGTGCTGATGGCTACTGAGCCATGCGCTCTGGCACTGGTGTCTCTCTGGTTATCGAAGGTCGTCCGTGGTTTAGTCTTCCGATCAGAGACGCTTGACTGAGGACCTTTGTCTGGAAGACCATTTAAATGCGCGCGGCGTGTCGGTTGCTCTCGAATCCAAGTTTGCTTCCGCGGTGGTTCGAGGATACTCCGCGAGGCGATGGGTAGAGCGAGAGAGCGAAGGGACGGTGCAGTGAGGGGCGCGTTGTCCGCTGTGATTGAGCGGAGCCGGCCTGGTCGCTGAGGAAGTGTTCGACGAGAGTTCTGCACTCGAGCCTGAGGGGCCAATTTGCGTTAGTGTTCGTAAACAGCGGTGACTGTCCTTAGTTTGGTGACTTAACGGCTGTTCAAGTGTATCCCATAGCCTGGTTGCAGTAGAAGTAAGGGTGCAGTTACGCTGTTATATACTGCACACCGGATCGCACTACTGAGCGTATATGTCATGAAACATTCGGTTGGTCGAAGTGATTTGATATTAGTAATTTGCCCCCGTTGTACTGTTCAACTTTCTGTCGCCCGTTAAGCAATGTCTTAACTTCAGGTGGCTGTAATTTAGTACAGTGTGCATATTTAAAGAACTATCGGGTGATGTTGTTGTTCTACCGTACCTGAAATATTTGGTGCTTTAAAGGAAGTTCATTTTACTGAACCATTACTTAAAGATTATCTCAGTGGATTATCACTGAAGTGTTTATAATTCTAGTACGATTAAATGGTCAGACCCTGTTGCTTCTCGTAAACCGAGGAGGTGTTTGAGAACTAGCTGTTGACTTACTGAGTGCGTGTGAAATGTTAGTAACTGGCTTAGACTGTTTGCACTGCTGTTGATCCATAATTGTTTAATAAAGTCAAGTGCTCTTGTTTCCATTGGTCAAATGCTTACTTTTTACTTGAGGTGTCTTGAAGCCGTTCAAATTGTTGGTTTGTTAAGTTACTATGAGAGGGAGCGATTGGCTTAATTCACAGACGGCTAAACTAAACGGATAAAATTAAATGGGATTATGGCGTTAAAGTCCAAGAGATAATTCTAATACTTGTATTAGCTTTTCATTGCAAATTTTCTGTGCATGTGTGCATGTTTCTTGCCGTTATTAAACATCTTAATTAAGCGCTGTTACTTCTTGCCTATGCCTGGTGCTTACAGCTTTATGTTACACCTATCATAATTTACTCTAACCAGAAGCGCCAAGACTGGGACTATTGTAAAGAGAAAGTCCAGCAGGTGCGCTGAAAGTTCTGCCATTTGTAAAACTAATACCAATATTGTAGAGCATAACCCCCCCCCCCCCTCCCCATGATTACTGTTGTTTCTCTCTGTTGGAGTCAGTGGAATTGCATGGATTGTATCTGTTGTTTAATTGATTGTCTTGAGTGATTTTTCTAGTAGCCGTTTGTGAAATTATGAGTTGTAATTATTTTTTTAAGGACAAAAGGTCATATTTGAATTTTCTTGGAATTGGCTCTACATACCATTTTTTGTCAATATTATTTTACTGTCAGCAACCAGAGTTGTAAAGTTAATAAGGTTCTTTAGTGCTGTTTATCAGGGTTTAACGTTTTTTGAACTGATAATCTGTGTCCAAGTGTTTATTTAAAGTTTTGAATAGACTAACAATAAATCTTTTTCTAAGGTATGTTTGCAAAATGGCTTGGAAGCTTACTACTCCCCTCCCGCTCCTACTATTTCAGCCATTACACAACTACACACACACATACACAAACAAATGTTTTAGATAAGCTAAATCATTATGGTTTGAGTGGGGCAGTGCACAAATGATTTAATTCATACTTAACTGGAAGAATGCAGAAAGTTTAAATAAGAGGTTCATGTAATGTTAAAACAACAGCTGATTCCTCAAACTGGGGGGCTATCAAGTACGGGGTCCCACAGGGTTCGGTCATAGGTGCTTTACTGTTCTTGATATACATTAATGACGTACCATTTCACATTGATGAACATGCAAAGTTAGTTCTTTTTGCTGATGATACAAGTGTAGTAATAACATCCAAAAACCAAGAACTAAGTGATGTAATTGTAAATGATGTTTTTCACAAAATTATTAAGTGGTTCTCAGCAAACGGAATCTCTTTAAATTTTGATAAAACACAGTATATACAGTTCCGTACAGTAATTGGCACAACTCCAGTAATAAATATAGACTTTGAACAGAAGTCTGTAGCTAAGGAAGAATTTTCAAAATTTTTAGGTGTGTCCATTGATGAGAGGTTAAACTGGAAGCAACACGTTGATGGTCTGCTGAAACGTCTGAGTTAAGCTACGTATGCTATTAGGGTTATTGCAAATTTTGGTGATAATAATCTCAGTAAATTAGCTTACTATGCCTACTTTCATTCATTGCTTTCATATGGCATCATATTCTGGGGTATTTCATCGTTGAGTAGAAGAGTATTCATTGCTAAAAAACGTGTAATCAGAATAATTGCTGGAGCCCACCCACAGTCATCCTGCAGACATCTATTTAAGGATCTAGGGATCCTCACAGTAACCTCACAGTATATATATTCACTTATGAAATTTGTTGTTAATAATCCAACCCAGTTCAAAAGTAATAGCAGTGTGCATAGCTATAACACCAGGAGAAAGGATGATCTTCACTATGCAGGGTTAAATCTGACTTTGGCACAGAAAGGGGTAAATTATGCTGCCACAAAAGTCTTTGGTCATCTACCAAACAGCATCAAAAGCCTGACAGATAGCCAACTAACATTTAAAAGTAAATTAAAAGAATTTCTAGACGACAACTCCTTCTACTCATTGGCTGAATTTTTAGATATAAATTAAGGGGAAAAAAGAAATAACAACTTAAACATTAGTGTCATGCAATATTTTGTGTAATGTAATATCTTGTACAGACATCTTTTATTAACCTGACACGTTGCACATCATTTCGAAGTGTCGTATTCATGATCTATGGAACAAGTATTAATCTAATCTAATCTAATCTGTACATAGCTTGTAAATTGACGCGTCCCACACCATATCGATTGAAATTGTACGTATGGAATATGGAGTTAGCTAGAAATGAGCAGCTGTCAAAATATTATGCGTTTCAAAGAGTCTGGGCTATTAAAAGATTCCTTACAAAATCATCCCTCTTCCGACTGATTCGATGCCGTCTTCCATCCGTGAGTTGTATATCATATCCTGTCTCTGCTCCTGGCTTCAATTATTTTAACATTTCCTTATTTCATGCCTTTCTGTACACCTAATTTTCAACATTATCGTATACCATAGCATATCAGATGTGACAATCTCTTCTTCTCTGTAAATTCCCTGTTTCACGTTTGACTTTCGTGTGCTTCTCTCCTTCTCACATAGTCATATACTCCTGACATACAAATGCAGGAACTGCTTGTCGATTCATTACCAATATTCCATACCTGTATCGCTGTTTTGGTGATGAAAGCTATGTTTGCTGGTGAAAACCTATTTCTAATATCTTACTGTTTTAGGTTTTCTCGTATATCCTTTCTTACAAAAATAAGATAATGTTTTCACTTCTTTCAGTGTTTCGACATTCTCAATTTGGATGTTAGACAAGTCACTATTCCTCTTTATGCTGCGGAATATTACAATCGTTCAGCTTTGTCTATTCTTAACCCACATTCTGTTCAAATACGCCAGTCGTTATATGCCATTGACCTATGTCTTCCACACTTGCGGCTAGATTAGCAGAGCCCTTTATGAACGTTAGTACTGAACGTTATCTGTAGTGTTTGCTCCCCTTGTGGTTTTTAATTCTTTCTCCCATTTCTCCAACTGCTTTTTCAACTTACAAATTAAAGAGCAATGAAGATATTGTACAGCCATGACATACACCCTTCCGAACACGGACTTACCTGTGCGATCTTCCACTTTTATTACCTCTGCTTGGCTTTTCGTGTAGGTTTAAAGTTGCCTGTTAAACAGACCTTTTCAGTTTTCAGTTATATTATTCATTTATCTCACGAACCCGTTATTGCTGAAGGCGCGAAGGATTAGCTAAGCGGTCTAAAGCGCTGTAGTCATTGACTGTGCAGCTGGTTAGGTTAGTGTGTAAGCTTAGGGACTAATGACCTTAGCAGTTAAGTCCCATTAGATTTCACACAGATTTGAACATTCGTATTGCTGAAGTATTGCAGCGATGGTATTCTGTTCCAAAAAACGACTACAAGCAGCTTGTGGGAAGTCAAGTGTTCGGTTTCCGGTTCAGCACGTCAAACAAATCGCTACCCACTGAGCGTGGAACTCTGGAATGAGGTTTGAATAATCCTGCCGTATGCTGGGTTGAATGCAGGCGATTGCTGTGTTTGCTGTTTGGTGAGGCAGTTTATAATACTGGGGTTATACGTGGACATTGCTTATGTGTATAATTACCTCGTTAACCATTTGCGAGGTATCTGCATTCCTTGATCAAATTTTCACTGACTGAAGTTGCGAATTAGCTATGAATGCCGGAGTGAAATAACGGTCCGCGTGCCAATGCTAATTCCTTGTCTTACGAGGCCAGTAGCTACGAAGATTGGTACAGGATCCGAGTTTAGACATTTAACCTGAAGAATAGTACAGTCAACTGAGTCATCCTTGGACGTCAGTACGACCATGCAAAATTATACCTCACCACATAATAACACGTGTACCACCAAAACGATCATGTCCGACAACTGTGGACACCCTTCATTTCGCAAGAGGTAGGAACACGTAATGCATCCAGGTACCGCCAACTCTTTGAACGCGGACCACGCACCAGTCGAAGTTATTGTGAAACGTCCCCTTAGAAAAATTGTACATTACTGTGCTTAAACTGACACACAATATTTTTAGCGCAACGCAATCTGACTTTCAGAAATCCCTACAAAAGAATGGCCCTGACTAACATTAACCTATACCTTTCACAAATCACTTACCTCACAAAAATCTTCATTACTCGAACTACTGCAATACAGCGAGCGCCACTACTGCCAGCTAAATAAAAGATTCAAACTACGGAAGGCACTAACTACTGATAGGCATAGTTAGCAAATGAAAGATTTTAATAGAGAACAAACAATGTATTTGCCTTAATAGTCATAATATACATAGCAATTCATAATATCCAGTATTACAAATTTCAAAACTCCGCCATCTCTCTCCCCACATCCACCACTGCTGGCGGCTCACCTCCAACTGCGCAACGCTACGCGCTGTTCACATCCAGCTGCCGCTGCCCAACACTACAATGGGAGACAACAATGCAAACTAGCCACAGACTGCACACAGAACAGCCAGTGATTTTCATACAGAGCGCCACGTGGCGTTACTGATAAGAAAACATAAACAGCCTACTTACAATTGTAACACTGTACTCCTTCCTCGCGTGCGTCTTTTGTGGTACATTTGGTCCTGATTTCATTTTTGTGGATGATAGCGTGCCATAGCATCGAACAGCGCAGGTAGAGGAGCTCTTGGAACTAGAGTATATTCGGCGGCCTAGCCTGCCCATTCGCCCAACTTCAATCTCATAGAGAACACGTGATATGTGATGGGAAAACGTATTGCAGCGCGTCCACATTCACCAACGACCATTCAGCAGTTATCAGTCGCGCTGGCAGAAGAATGGAATGTCCAACCCCAGGAACTCCTTATCAACATTGTCACCAGCATAGGAGCACGTTGCAGGGCATGCACTGCTTACATGGTGATGACACCCTATGAAGAACCATGTCCGCCTCCTGCAACGTCCAGCGAACCATCATGAATAGCGGTGACTTTGTGTAATGGTTTCTTTCATTAAAATGTCATTTCTGTTCGTCCAATAGCATATTTCTGTCAGTCATATTCTGTGCTATATTGTAGCAATTCTTTCTATGTATTGTTCAAGATTCATCGGCCTGTTTTACTTGGCACTGACACATAACGCAGAAGTTACTTTCATCCTTAAATTTTGTTCTCCACATATTACACTATTCATTTGATTTTTGAATAAATATCACTTGGAACTTAAATATTTTCTATCATTTCAACTTCCCTGGTCACTTATCTGATATTTAAATGTATTGGAATGACCGTCATTCTGCACCGTAACATGAAGATGTGTTGCGAAACGCAACCTTTATCTCCGCTAACTGATGCTTTTGATAATTTTCGTCTAGTATTTCATATCGTAAACAGTACCTCCTATTCTAAGCATTGCGTATTCCCGTTCTGTGCATCCATTTTACAGCAAATGACGGAGGATATGGAACTTGGAAAGAGACTTACGTTATTTTACTGAAGTGTTCACGTTCAGTACTTCATATTAGACTGTTAAAATCCCAAACCAGTGGTTGCATCCCAACTACATTGCGGCTGACTAAGAGACACGTTTACAGTTGTTGAAATATTAGAGGCGATTTTTCCTGTTCACTTGTGTTCTATTTACTGAAGCTTTTCCTGCTGTTTCACGATTGCGCCATTAATGTAAGTATATTCTGCTCAGTTAGCTTTCATTAGTCACTGTGCATTCATGCATAATTCATTACTTAATCCCTTGGGTCATAACCTTTTCCAATAACAGAGTATATTGGATTTTACTTGTACTAGTATACCGAATTAAAACACTGCAGACCGCCTACAAGATCACTCGTCTGCCTGTCTACTTTGGTTCCCCTCTATCAGGATTACGATCATCGCAGTCCATACTCTGTAGGTTTGTAACCAAGATCCTCCCTCTCCGGTAATATGATGATAATTCTTTTCTTGAAATACATCGCCAGCTATAGAGTTTCGACACAGGCTGAAATAACCTCCTAGTTCCTACCCCTCCCTCAGTTTCAGTCCCTGCAAAGGTTAGCATCCGTTTCTGCTATATTGGTTCACCTCAGATCATTGGTATTTTGTCAGCAATCTGACAACATTACTGGATCCTTCCCTTAATTTACCTCGTTTGTAAATGTTTTTGGACAGTTCTGTTTTGTACAGACATTTGATGTACAGCTGTCATCGACAACACTCTTTTTTACACCTAACAGAGGTTTGAAAACTACACCTTATTCTTTCCTGAAGCTTAATCTTCCTGTACTCCAGATTGATATATCATACAGTCACCTCTTTTCAATGTCTTTACATATATCACCTAGCCATTGTTATGTAGCCTGTCAGCACTTACCGTTAACCTCATTCATAAGCTACCCACGCAGCTGACTGTGTAGTTGTGTTATACCACATCTTGAGCAATCTTACACTTAAATGTGTAAGGTGTCAGGCAAATCCAACACCTCCCATGAAAACCCTGACATGATAAGCAAATCCGGCAGTATGTCACACAGCTCCGAATAAATACTGACATTAAATTAACCAAAGTAATACGATCAACGAGTGAGCAAATGGAATACCACAGACTAACACAAGAACACCTAAATGAATGTCATACTTTCCCACCGTGAAACAGACGCAGTTCCGAGGGAAGAAACGAGAACAGAAGCCGAGAGCAGAACCGTGTTAAGCTAGAAGGCCCTACGATAAGGGACGGACACCCACGCGCCACCCAACCACCAGGACCACCCCCCAGCCCATGTTAAAAGATAGAGCCCTCCAGAAGAACAGTATAGATCTTACGATAACACTAAAAGGGCCACACCAGCCGCAAGTTTTAGCGTGAGACTTTTTCGCGTCTCTGTTACGTTGCAAACGTTAAAAACATTGCCCCACCACGAAAAGTATAACTTTTCTGATTGGATAGACAGAATTTTTGTAGGTGGAGCTTAAGGTTAACATTCAGACCCTGATTGGTCAGATGAAAACACAGCCAGATAGTTTTTTTAAACCAACTTACGGTAAATTGTAGTAAGGAGAAGTTAGGAGAGAGTTGCTTCCGAGACGGCGAGGTGCATGGAGCTGTGCCACCCGCCGCCCCCTGACGAACAGCGACAAGGTAATGAACGCTCGCGATGCCGCATTTTTGAGCGCATAAGGCTCCACTCAGAACTGCAGAAGTCTCATCTGTTACATCCCCTTTTTACATAATACTAATGTCGATCGTCAATTAAATCTCGTGGTATTCACATTTGCTACATGAAGTTAAAATCTGAAACGTGATGATTTTTCTGTTATATAATGATTGAGAAGCCACATCAGCCACTGTAATTTACGACAAGTTAGGTAAGTAATTAAAGATAATTGAGGGTCACTGTAGACCATTTTGATAGTTTTCTCTTTTATGAAACTTAACTTATATCTGGATTATAGATGTGATATGGCATAGGTCATCCTTCGATCCATTGTAGAACTCGGAAATCCACTCAGGGAATATTCGTTCACATTTTTGTTGAACGCAGTTGGTTTTTATCACGCTGTATTAAAATATTTCCTTTTATCAATAGAGCAATTTATAAACAATGTTTTGTGAGTAGAATAAAATTTCCAATGGTAAACTTAACTGCTTTTTCGACATTATTCTACCAGCTAACTAAAAATAGGAAAGCCATGAACCCCTTCCACTAAATATAGTTAGTATCAAATTTTTTTTTTACAGGGAGTGGAGTGGAGCTGATGCTGAAATCATTAAGTATTTGATTATATCATCGCTAGTCTCACTGAACTCTTCTGACCTCTACATGTCATGTGTGGTCTGGTGTCTCCTTACCAGCAACAGGTCCCAGGTTCCAACTAGTCAATTCCCTAAAAAACACGCTCAGAGCGTCGTTGCGCTAAAGTGGTAGGGGGACATGACTTAGAACAAACAGACACCACGCAGAATGTTAGAGAATGGCGACCCTGCCAGGATGGTAAAATACCACGATTGAAGGTCGACCACATGCCTAACTAGGTCAGAAAAATATCTTGTTGAAAAATTTTTGTAATAAAATTTTTTTCCTAAAGTTATAAATAGTCGAAAACAGTAGCAGCAGCGACAGATAGTAAGAAAGTATTCAATAGAACGTGAGACATTCTAGCAGAGACGGTAGCATAATTAAGTTATGAACTTTAATATTGTTAGAATTAAGTTTTCTCTCTAATGCAAGCGCACAGGTGGCGGATATATCGTTGACAAGTTGGTTCTGACCCAACAAGTACGTGAATGGATTGTCAAGTCGTGGGTGCAAAAAGTTTATGAAACGCGTGATATCGTATGAGCGCATGTTGACGCGAAATAGGGCGACTGAATTGCTTTTAAAACAGAAAATAAAGGATTCGGAAAGATTAGCAATTGCAGATCGAAACCTTGACCGAATTGAGGTAGAGACCAAGCATGAAGATAGACAGAGAATAGAGGACAGTACAACAGACGATGCAATATCGCGAGAAATAGGACAGATAACGTACCATAAAGAGGATAATGTACGTCAAGGCATAGAAAACGTAAGTCAACATACGACAGAGGAGCAGGAAAGTAGAAAGACAGTCGATGAGGATTCTAAGTTGCGTCTTGAAGACGTAGAACCCATAGTACAAGTAATCAGAGCTCCCTCGCCACAGAGTACAAGGAATTCGAGCAGAAACGTGTCACCGCACAGTTCAATGCAATCGGTTGCAAAACAACACTTGGGCGAAAACACAGAGCTTAGGACGTCGGAAGAAAACGCAATAGGACCCACCAATCTGGCAGAATTATTACAATTAATGACGGAAACCATAACAAAGAAAAATAAAGAAATTGCGAACCAAATTAAAATTCAGAAAGCAGAAACGACGAAACAAAATGCAGAAACCACGATAAAATGCGTGAGATTAAAGAACAAAACAATAAAATTCAGTTAAACCTAAGTCATATTGAAGACGAGGCAAAAGAATCTCGAGAAGTGATAGGAAACTTAGTAACAGGTCACAATCAATTGAGAACAGACATTAACAAGGTACAAGCGGACGTACAAACATTGCGTAATGACAGGGAGAGATTAAAACATTACGTAACAACACCCAGGGAGAAGTCAAGAAACTAGAGAAACAGATAAACGTAATTACTAGATAAGCAGCAGGTACAGCGCGTGAAATTGTTGAAAACAGTGTGTTACGCAAACTATCACCAAAGCAGCGCTGAAAAGATATGATAACCGCATAGTCAAAATAGAAGCGCAAACGAAGCAACAATTTCAGAAATTGCGAACAGAGTTGTTGCAAACTATTGAAGAGTGTAGTGAACAGTATCGAACAAGCACTGAGTCTGCAACCACATCCGTATCTGTAACAGCACCGGAAAAACAAGCAATTAACGAAGATATTACGCGTTTGCGATTCCAATCACAGGCGGAAAGTAACATACGTGAAATCAGACAGCCTGCACGGCAACAAACACGTTTCGAAATTCTTGATGAACAAACGGCACCACAAACACATGCGGAACCACAAATGTATGTTTCAAGACAGTTTGGATCGTGCAATGAAGCAGCAAGGTAGCCAGACAAGATACCGAACCAATACGTGACAATGGAAAGCCAGGTCGCGAAGAGTACAGTGCAATGCATTCAGCTACACGTTCAATACCGATGGAAGAAAATTATTGCGTACCACTCCAATGATACTACGCAAGGGTAGGCGAAAGTTACAGTGGACAATATCCAATGGATCTACCACAACCGGAAAGAACGACGGGAGAAATGATCAGAAACAAAAGTGGCGAAGAATCGCGAATTTTATATGGAACTATGACGAAGTATGACAACGATCATTTCCTCACAGTCAGAGAATTTCAACACTTTCGAGAAGGAAACTCATTACATCCACGAACTTTTATTGATCAATTCCGAGTAGGATTACCAGAACACTGGACGCTAGCACACAAATTAGACTTTATATGTGCACACATGTCAGGAGCAGTCGCAGAAACCATGCAGAATGTTGCAGCGACATGCCGATCGTACGAAGATTTCAGAGAGAAGTTTCTCTCACGATATTGGTACAGCGAAGCACAGAACAGAGTGAAGTACGAATTATTACAGAACCCATATTTTGAAAATTCAGGAGAGAAGAGTCCCGTGAAATTTTTCGAATTAATGGCAAAGAAAAATCAATGCTTAGATGTACCATACAGTGACGGAGAGTTGATTAAATTACGGGCGATGAAGTTACCATTGAAATACCAGCAATCATTAGTAGGTCGCGGAGGCAATGACGTCGAAGCATTTAAAGGTATTCTAAGGGAACTAGAGTTCATATTTTCGGAAGATGACGCAAGAAAAAGACGAAGCGCACGTGAAAACGAAAGCAAAAAGCAGTGGAATCCACAAGACACAGTACGAAGAAACAATAATTACGAACCACGTGATAACTTCGCACCAAGAAACGACAATAGATTTCAACAAAGAACCGGTTATGGATTTAGAAGAGCATGTGGCAATAACTATAATTCACCCAGGAACGGCAACAACTATTACAGAGGGAATAACGACAACCGGAACGGGTATTGGAGCGCCAATAGACCGACAAATTATCAACAAAGAAACGAATATCAACAAGCGGAGCAAGAAAAGAGAATACAGGTAGAAGAGGTGGAGGTAAGACCACCAAACCCCCAAAAACGTTCGAATTGACAGCTAAGCGCCCATGCCAAAGGGAATGACGCACCGACCCAGGACAATTGCAGCACCTTGAACAGAGAAGTAAATACCTTATCACGAGAAGAGAAGAAGGAAGAAACAAAACCGCAGGGACCAGATGAAAACGAAGACAGGAAAATAACAATATCGTGTTGGGACGAAATTAATTGGGAGAATACTGACGAGGAAGATGAATTACCAGAGGCATGCACAACGAATGTAGGATTTAAGGACGAAGTAATGAGTATTGCAGAGCTATTTGAGATGGAAACCAGGGAAAGCGAATTCAGTGAGGATAATGCGCTGTCGACAGAAGTTGAAAATAAGTTACTAGTGGGCACACAACCCAAAGTATATAATAAAGGAAGTTATGAAGCGATAATTAGAGCATTTAGATGCGATTATGTGGAAGTAGCGACGAAGAAGGAGAAGACAGACGAGGATGAGGAAAAAGTAGAGGATGTTGAAGAAAGCGTAAATGAAGGAAGAAATAGAGAAGAGGAAATAAAAGAGAGAGTAGTAGTAGTCGAAGCTTATCATACAGAAGTTCGAATTCACAAGGGAAATTCCTGAAAAGACTCATGTATGATTCAGTGGAGGATTCGTTGATGCAAGAAGAAGAAGAACAGAACCAACCCTTTCAAATTCAACCAGTTGTGAAGGCCATGGTAAAGCATATCCCAGTCAATATTGTAATTGATAGCGGAAGTGAACTGACTGCGATCTCAGAAAATTTATTCATGCAGTGTAATGCCAATGAGGAATTGCCAGTTCTGAAAACACGTAAGATTTAAGTAAGAGGTCCTATTAGAAACAATGCTGCGGAAGTTACGAGACAAACAAGGTTAACTCTTTCGTGTCAAGATCAAAAGATCGAAGCCAACTTCGTGACTATACCTAAATTAACTGTAGATTTGATTATGGGTGCAGATTTTTTAAATGAGAGACGAGCGATAATAGATATTGGGAAAGGTAGCGTAACATTCGGGAATGTCACACTTCTCTTTCAGCAAAAGCTAAAATTAAAAGAAATACCAGTTATAAACAAACAATTAAGAATGACGCGAGATAAAGAGGATGAAGAATTAGAATGGTATGCACAAAAGGGGGAATCGCCTCAACTCATGTTAGAAGTCCATAAAGAAATCGACGAAAAATTGCAAGAAGTTCAAGGTATTTCGGAACACAGTAAAAGAGAATTAGAGGGTATTTTACGAGATAAAGCAGAGGTATGTTTACCTAAAATTGGCAGTATCAAACACTTTCAGTACAAGTTCGAAGTAAAACATCACAAACCATTTACAGTGAAACCCTGTACAATCCCATTATGCTACAGAAATAAAGTATTCCAGGAGATATCTAAAATTTTAGATGATGATATTATTGAACCAGCTACCTCCACATATAACAGCCCGCTCCATATTGTACAAAAACGAGATGGGAGCATCAGGTTAGTGCTTGATTCCAGACAGATCAACACAATCATAATCACTGAGACAGATCGCCCAGAAAAATTAGAGGAATTGATACAAAACTTCCACGGTGCTAAGATATTTTCATCAATTGATTTACAGAGTAGTTTCTGGCAATTATAATTGGCCCCAGAATGTAGAAAATTTACAGCATTTATCGTATTCGGTAGATGTTACCAGTTTAAACGATTGCCATTTGGTTTAAACATATCATCAGCAGCGTTTATTAGGGGATTTAATGCTATACTCAGTCCTGAAATTTTACAAAAAATTACTTGTTATGTTGATGATGTGATTACAGCAGAACCCTCTTGGGAACATCACAACGACACATTAAATCAGTTTTTACAGATCATGAAAGAGCATGGGGTCACAGTAAATATAACAAAATCCAAATTTGGAAGGCGAGAGGTCAAATTTCTAGGACACATAATTTCAGAGAAAGGGGTAATGCCCTACCCAGAAAAACTAACGGCAATCAAAGAATTCTGTACTCCATATAATAAGAAAACTCTCAGAGGATCGATTCTCTCGCAACACCACGCCTATGTGCATTGACTGGAAAAAACACGCCATGGGTATGGGATCAACAAGCCAATGAAGAATTTTTAAAAGTGAAAAACGCACTAACAACAGCACCGATTTTAGCACATCCTGATCTAAGACAAAATTTTTGTATGGCCACTGATAACGCGAAAACAGGTTTAGGAGTTTTTTTATTCCAAGAATACGAACATGCAGGGCTAAGATAATATAGAATAATTGAATTTGCCAGTCGTGTACTCACAAAAAGCGAGAAAAACTATTCAGTCACGGAGCTGGAAGCATTGGCCATTGTATGGGGCTTCCAACGTTTTCGATACTTCCTATGCGGAAGACAAACAAAAGCATACACTAACCACAAAGCATTAGAATTTCTGTTATCCGCCAAACTAATTGATGGGAGGTTAGCCAGATGGATGTTAATACTACAAGAATTTGACTTCACTATTACACACATACCAGGACAAGCGAATGTATTAGCAGATGCTTTATCACGATGTCCACAGGGTGCATCCAATAACATAGGTTTGGAAGCAGCAGAGGACCAGTTTACAACGTACTATATGAAACAAGTACCTTTCGAAAACTACATTACGACAGCATTGAAAAACATATGCAAAGAACAGGACAAGGATCCCGAATACTAGGAATCAAACACAAGTGGAGAAGTAAGGATCTTCCAGACATTCGACAGCACTATCTCGTAAAAAACAATGTTTTATTTTTTAGACGAAATGTTGCAGCGAATGAATGTTTAATTTATATCCCAGATTAACTAATTAATAAGTACATATGGTATACACATTTAAATAATGGCCACTTTGGGCCAAAGAAATGCTTTTTAAAACTGAAACAAACAAGCCATTTTCCTAATATGGAAAGACGAATTAGAATAGTATTAATCAAATGCAAAAAATGTATTAGGGCTAAACACCTCACTTTCCAAACCAAACCACCTATGTTTCCAATAATCCCTAAAAAATTAAAACAAATAGCTGCAACAGATTTGATGGGGCCCCTCCCACGCACAAAAAATGGATATATTTTCATATTTGTCGTTTTGGAACTTACTTCTAAATATGTTACCTTGACACCATTAAAACGGGCAACAGGTCTTACTATAAGTAAAGCATTTAGACAAGATTTTCTCAGACAAGTAGGTCGAGTGGAACGAATAATTTCGGATAATGGCCCACAATACAAATCAGTGCAATGGCAGAACACATTAAAACAACACAAAATAAAACCCATTTACATATCTAAGTACAAACCTAGCGTAAATCCAGCAGAACGATCTATGAAGGACATAGGCGCTTTATGCCGATTATATGCAGGCAAAAGACACAACACTTGGGATATATACCTTAAAGATTTTCAAGAAGTAATAAATGAATTGCCACATAGCACTACACTACTACCTCCAGTTACTGTACTTAAAAATATTGAACCCCCAAACATAACCAGAGAAAATGTTAGATTTCCTATTGTACCACGTAGACAGCACAAACAAGTCATAGCAACAGCACTCTCCAACATCATAAAGGCAGCCATTAAAAGAAAAGAAAGAGGAGGTAGAACAGAAATTAAAAGAACATTTTCAGTAGGCCATAAACTATTTGTAAAAACACACCATCTCTCCAGCTAACAGAAACACAAAATACATAAGTTTTACGCTGCATACAAAGAACCTGTCATAATTAGCCAAATTGCTCATGATAATGCTGTGGAACTAATGAACCCAAAAACAGGCAAAACCTTAGGACTTCTCCATGTGAGCCATATCAAAAAGTTTGAAGATTAATTTTATTACTGATAAATAATTAGCACAATATTTCAATTTTATGTTGCAGATAAGATCATCAGGAGAAAGAAGAATGAAGAGAGAGGAAGGTGGAAAAAAGACAGTAGTTTCAAAAAAACAAAAACAAAAATGACAACAATAGTATCATAGATTAAGGTAAAGGGATAAACTGTAGATAGTCTAACAGCATGAAATACTAAAATGCTATACACCACTACACTACACAAAAATAAAAAGCGAAATTGAGGATTCTTGTAGAAGTCAAGACTCAAAATATCTTAGAATTGGAACGTGGAAAGGGCGCCGAAATTTGTAAAGCTTTTTAAGAAGACGTAAAACAATGTAGGTACTAGACATAAGTTAGATAATTATAAGTAAAACTTTTTGTAAGAACCATTGTAAAAACTCCAGCAAGGACCAGATGCAACGACCCAGAAGTTGCAACATGAGAAGTACCAAGAAAGAAAAGGACGTAATTAGCAAGACATGATTCCTACAAGGCAGAAGCGTTGAGAGAAGGGAAAGGACAGAGACCGGTGCAGGGACAGACAAGCAAACACTGGACTTTCACTGCTCGTAAACCCCGGGACGCCCCCACTCAGCGGAGTGAGCAAAAATCGGCCCGACGAGAAGAACGCTTGGGCAAGCCATCACTGGCAAAAAAATATGTGTAAAAGTCACACTACTGCTATTAAACAGCACGCTGATGCACGAAACTGAAGAAAACTTCCACATAGTAAAAATTACATGCCCAAACAATTTATCAAACTGTTACTAAGAGGAGAACTTCAAAGCGACTAGTTATCAATAAATGTTTTCATATCCTGCCCAGAGAAGAACCAAGAATCAAGTAAGAAGCAGAGAAAAATCAGGAAGAACAGAAGTTGAAGATTCGCAAGATTGAGACCAAGAAAGAAGATGGGTGAAGAATAGACGACATACCTTCCCAGATCCCTATCCTACTGTAAACTAGTCATCTGCGACATATTACAACGAAAAACGGCCGCTTTCAGCGACACATAACGATGACTTTCACACGTACAAAGCCAGTAAATCACGAGATTCTGCACTCACAGCTCCATTCCATTATGGGACCTCCACAACAGCAACACACACTTGCAAAGCCAACAAGGAACGACAAACGAAGCTGTGCATCAAATACGTGCCCACATCCATCTCACTCAAGTCCATCACCTTCGTGCAAAAACATTGGCCAACCTCATGCTTAAACATTCATAGGATTGTGTGAATGTGTGAAATCAAATTATGTGATGTAGGAATTGTGCAAAAGAAACGTGTGAAAAACTAAATACGTTAAGCACACCAGACAGCTAATAAACTACAAAATAACAGTCATTGACTATGGACTTAAGTAAAAAATAGACTATCGATAAAAATAAGTCATTAGTTCTGAAATGGACAGTACAGGGTTATTACAAATGATTGAAGCGATTTCACAGCTCTACAATAACTTTATTAATTGAGATATTTTCACAATGCTTTGCACACACATACAAAAACTCAAAAAGTTTTTTTAGGCATTCACAAATGTTCGATATGTGCCCCTTTAGTGATTCGGCAGACATCAAGCTGATAATCAAGCTTCTCCCACACTTGGCGCAGCATGTCCCCATCAATGAGCTCGAAAGCATCGTTGATGCGAGCTCGCAGTTCTGGCACATTTCTTGGTAGAGGGGGTTTAAACACTGAATCTTTCACATAACCCCACAGAAAGAAATCACATGGGGTTAAGTCGGGAGAGCGTGGAGGCCATGGCATGAATTGCTCATCATGATCTCCACCACGACCGATCCATTGGTTTTCCAATCTCCTGTTTAAGAAATGCCGAACATCATGATGGAAATGCGGTGGAGCACCATCCTGTTGAAAGATGAAGTCGGCCTCCAGTTGTGGCATGAGCCAATTTTCTACCATGTCCAGATACATGTGTCCTGTAACGTTTTTATCGCAGAAGAAAAAGGGGCCGTAAACTTTAAACTGTGAGATTGCACAAAACACGTTAACTTTTGGTGAATTGAGAATTTGCTGCACGAATGCGTGAGGATTCTCTACTGTCCAGATTCGCACATTGTGTCTGTTCACTTCACCATTAAGAAAAAATGTTGCTTCATCACTGAAAACAAGTTTCGCACTGAACGCATCATCTTCCATGTGCTGTTGCAACCGCGCCGAAAATTCAAAGCGTTTGACTTTGTCATCGGGTGTCAGGGCTTGTAGCAATTGTAAACGGTAAGGCTTCTGCTTTAGCCTTTTCCGTAAGATTTTCCAAACCGTCAGCTGTGGTACGTTTAGCTCCCTGCTTGCTTTATTCGTCGACTTCCGCGGGCTATGCGTGAAACTTGCCCACACGCATTCAACCGTTTCTTCGCTCACTGCAGTTCGACCCGTTGATTTCCCCTTACAGAGGCATCAAGAAGCTTTAAACTGCGCATACCATCTCCGAATGGAGTTAGCAGTTGGTGGATCTTTGTTGAACTTCGTCCTGAAGTGTCGTTGCACTGTTATGACTGACTGATGTGAGTGCATTTCAAGCACGACATACGCTTTCTCGGCTCCTGTCCCCATTTTGTCTCACTGCGCTCTCGAGCGCTCTGGCGGCAGAAACCTGAAGTGCGGCTTCAGCTGAACAAAACTTTATGAGTTTTTCTATGTATCTGTAGTGTGTCATGACCATATGTCAATGAATGGAGCTACAGTGAATTTATGAAATCGCTTCAATCATTTGTAAAAGCCCTGTATATAAAGAACAAAAGTAAGGCATAATAAACACTAAAACCATATGCCAATTATTTTCTCCTCATAAAAATAAATGAATAACTATATTTTACTTATTATCTCTTTATAAAAAACAAAGAATAAAAAATTATCTTGTTGGATGTTTTCCCTTTTTTTTAACATTTGTACCATTTGTTGGGATAATATCTCAATACTTGTGTATGTATATTTCTTTCTCAAAGCAATTCTTGGAAATAATTCTTATTTGTTAGTGTAACAATGTTGAAATGAGTGTCTAGAAACAAAAACATTTTACTTGTAATAATATTTAGAAAATGTGTTAGGAATAGATTTTACTTAATTACTACATATATTAAAAAGACAATATTTCTAAGAAAATCGATGTGAAAGACTCCTCACTTTCGGTAACAAACTTATTAAAAAACAAACTTCACACTTAAATAAAGAAAGAAAATAATTAAAAAATAATAATTATAATAGCATAAAAATATTCTTCTCTTGTCAGTATAAACTTATTTTTTGGAGTAATGTGGAAGAATATAAAAATATAAATTAATAATACAAACTAGCATAGAACCAGGATAACGTGGCTGAACAGTAGACAACAAAATTTAGACAAAGGAATAATTTTTGACTGACTTAGACAACAATTCAATCATTGCCTAACTTCAGTGCAAAAATTAAGTTTGAAGGGTGGTGATATGTAAGGTGTCAGACATATCCAACACCTTCCATGAAAACCCTGACATGATAAGCAAATCCGGCAGTATGTCACATAGCTCCAAATAATTCCTGACATTAAATTAACCAAAGTAATACGATCAACGAGTGAGCAAATGGAATACCACAGACTAACAAAAGAACGCCTAAATTCATGTCATACCTTACCACCGTGAAGCAGACGCAGTTCCAAGGGAAGAAACGAGAACAGAAGCCGAGAGCAGAACCAATAAGGGACGGACACCCACGTGCCACCCAATCACCAGGACCACCCCCCAGCCCATGTTAACAGATAGAGCCCTCCAGAAGAAGAGTATAGATCTTACAATAACACTAAAAGGGCCACACCAGCTGCAAGTTTTAGCGTGAGACTTTTTCGCGTCTCTGTTACGTTGCAAACGTTAAAAACATTGCCCCACCACGAAAAGTATAATGTTTCTTATTGGATAGGCAGAATTTTTGTAGGCGGAGCTTAAGGTTAACATTGATACCCTGATTAGCCCTGTGCCACCCACCGCTCCCTGACGAACACCGACAAGGTAATGAACGCACGCGATGCCGCATTTTTGAGCACATAAGGCTTCACTCAGAACTGCAGAAGTCTCATCTGTTACATCCCCTTTTTACGTAATACTAGTGTCGATCGTCAATTAAATCTCATGGTATTCACATTTGCTACGTGAAGTTAAAATCTGAAACGCGATGATTGTTATATAATGATTGAGAAGCCACATCAGCCACTGTAATTTACGACAAGTTAGGTAAGTAATTAAAGATAATTGAGGGTCACTGTAGACCATTTTGATAGTTTTCTCTTTTATGAAATTTAACTTAAATGTAGATTATAGATGTGATATGGCATAGGTCATCCTTCAATCCATTGTAGAACTTGGAAATCCATTCAGGGAATATTCGTTCACGTTGTTGTTGAATGCAGTTGGTTTTTATCATCCTGTATTAAAATATTTCCTTTTATCAATAGAGCAATTTATAAACAATGTTTTGTGAGTAGAATAAAATTTCCAATGGTAAACTTAACTGCTTTTTCGACGTTATTTTACCAGCTAACTAAAAATAGGAAAGCCTTGAACCCCTTCCACTAAATTTAGTTAGTATTAAAATTCTTTTACAGGGAGTGCAGTGGAGCTGATGCTGAAATCATTAAGTATTTGATTATATCATCGCTAGTCTCACTGAACTCTTCTGAACTCTACATGTCATATGTGGCCTGGCGTCTCCTTGCCAGCAACAGGTCCCAGGTTCAAACTAGTCAATTCCCTAAAAAAACACGCTCAGAGCGTCGTTGCGCGAAAGTGGTAGGGAGACACGACTCAGAACAAACAGACACCACGCAGAATGTTAGAAACGTAATTATTTAATTCCCTTATGTTTTCTGAAGGCTTACCTTATTTTCTAAATCTATGGTGAATGAAAATACGAGTAGAAAGACATTAAATTTCAAAGCGGTTTTAAAAGTCAGAGTGTAAACAAAAAAACTAAAATATGGGTAAGGTACTTTAACGAATTATTTACTGCTCATATTGTCTTATGTATTATTATATAATGACCATAGAAACCACTCATAAAAGGAAATAGTTCTGTAAGGTTTTAATAACGTTTTAAAGAAGTAATAGTCTGTTGGGTGAGTGAGCTAGCTAATTACTTGTACCACAAATCGCTAAGACGATAGAAGATAGTGATATTGGAAGAAACAACACATTATCCACTACTTAATTTAATTTTGAACCTACAGAATAAGGTGGCGCATTGAGCAAAAGTCTCTCCCGCAGTCGGTAAGTCCATACGCCCATCCAGATTCAGAGTTCTGTGGTTTCGCTGGACCACTTGAGGCAAACGCCGCAAAGCTTCCTGTGAGACGGACAAGCCCGATTTCCACCCCAACTCTTCCAATCTGAGTATGTGTTCCATTTCTGGTGACATTGACGTGGAAGGGGCGTTTTAACTTGGATAAACAATGCTAATGTACTGAACATTATAGTCAGTAGTAAGAATACTTTACTTTCTTTCAGTGTGTAACGGTCCAATTACTATATTCATTTTTATTCCCTTCTCATATGTTACGCTAATGGCCATTAAAATTGCTACACCACGAAGATGACATGCTACAGACGCGAAATTTAACCGACAGGAAGAAGATGCTGTGATCTGCAAATGATTATCTTTACAGAGCATTCACACAAGGTTGGCGCCGGTGGCGACACCTACAAGGTGCTGACATGAGGAAAGTTTCCAACCGGTTTCTCATACACAAACAGCAGTTGACCGGCGTTGCCTGGTGAAACGTTGTTGTGATGCCTCCTGTAAGGAGGAGAAATGCGTACCATCACGTTTCCGACTTTGATAAAGGTCGGATTGTAGCCTATCGTGATTGCGGTTGCTCGTATCGCGACATTGCTGCTCGCGTTGGTCGATATCCAATGGCTGTTAGCAGAATAGGGAATCGGTGGGTTCAGGAGGGTAATACGGAACGCCGTGCTGGATCCCAACGGCCTCGTATCACTAGCAGTCGAGATGACAGGCATCTTCTCTGCATGCTGTAACTGATCGTGCAGCCACGTCTCGATCCCTGAGTCGACAGATGGGGACGTTTGCAAGAAAACAACCATCTGCACGAACAGTTCGACGACGTTTGCAGCAGCATGGACTATCAGCTCGGAGACCATGGCTGCGGATACCCATGACGCTGCATCACAGACAGGAGCGCCTGCGATGGTGTACTCAACGACGAACATGGGTGCACGAATGGCAAAACGTCATTTTTTCGGATGAATCCAGGTTCTGTTTACAGCATAATGATGGTTGCATCCGTGTTTGGCGACATCGCGGTGAACGTACATTGGAAGCGTGTTTTCGTCATCGCCTTACTGGCTATCAACCGGCGTGATGGTATGGGGTGACATTGGTTACACGTCTCGGTCACCTCTTGTTCGCATTGACGGCACTCTGAACAGTGGACGTTACATTTCAGATGTGTTACGACCCGTTGCTCTACCGTTCATTCTTTCCCTGCGAAACCCTACATTTCAGCAGGATAATGCACGACCGCATGTTGCCCTGGTCAGCACATTCTCCAGATCTCTCATCAATTGAAAACGGCTGGTCAATGGTGGCCGAGCAACCGGCTCGTCACAATACACCAGTCACTACTCGTGATGAACTGTGGTATCGTGTTGAAGATGCATGGGCAGCTGTACATGCACACGCCATCCATGCTCTGTTTGACTCAATGCAGAGGCGCATCAAGGCCGTTATTACGGCCATAGGTGGTTGTTCTGGGTACTGATTTCTCAGGATCTATGCACTCAAATTGCGTGATAAATGTAATCACACGTCAGTTGTAGTATAATATATTTGTCCAATGAATACCCGTTTATCATCTGCATTTCTTCTTGGTGTAGCAATTTTAATGGCCATTAGTGTAATTTCAGATCTATAGTACTAAACAACTAAATCAGTGCACAGTCATTCATACCCGGTTGCAGGTTGCCGATCTAACTGCTTAAAAGGGCAACCATTATTGGCTCTTCAACGTTTCATGTAATTAGCGAGCGAATTTAAAAATTTAAATAAAATGCTGTCATGTTCTATTCATTCGAATGTATAATCTTATGTTACAGTTTAACACAGTAAAATAAGTATTACAGCTAGACACTGTGTATGTGTCTTGAGGTAGCATAAGCGTAACACACGGCGCTCAAATCACCCGCATTATATTCATTTATTATTTGGGAATGAGAGCAGCCAGCGATTTCTAACCAACTTTACATGTAATTTGAAAGTTTTACGAATTTTTTATTCACCTACACCCCACCAATAGTATGATGAATGGAAAACCGGTCGTCGATTACTATATTTTCGCTGTTCATGCAGTTAAGCTTCAGCATGAGGCATGAAGTTTAAGTTATTATTTCTTTACTAAGCAGGTACGTGAGAAGAAATCTCAAAACGTGTTTACAATTATGCTATAGTTTGTTGGCAGTCACTAAGTTTTTGCCGGCTGGAGTCGCCATGTGGTTCTATGCGCTACAGTCTGGAGCCGAGCGACCGCTACGGTCGCAGGTTCTAATCTTGCCTAGGGCATGGATGTGTGTGATGTCCTTAGGTTAGTTAGGTTTAATTAGTTCTAAGTTCTAGGTGACTGATGACCTTAGAAGTTAAGTCGCATAGTGCTCAGAGCCATTTGAATCAATCACTAAGTTCTCATCAAACACTAGGTGCGTATGGTCTAGCTGATCTGCGCTCTGTTTTAAGCGAAAGCCAAATTTCCCTGAATGTCTAGGTGTACTAAGTCGGATATCCTGAACTAAGTCATACCGTGATAGAATTTTGTAGGTACATTCAGTGGTAAATGTGCATACTCTCTAGAAAAGATGCTGCGAATAGAGCTGGTCGAAGTGACGAGACGTCCGCCCGTCAGGAGTTCTAACGACGCGCAGGCGTCGGCCACGGCGACGCTAGATGACGTCAGGTCGAAACCACGTGGCCAGAGAGGCGCACCCGGACGGAACCGTCTCAGAGTCGGAGACGCCGGCGGACACGGCTTCCTTTGCAGCAGGGAAAGGAGTGTTCGCAGTTGGGGTCCACGAAGCAGCTTCGCACAGCCTCTTGTACCCCACTGGAGTGAAAAAGTGAACGAACTCTTATTTCCGTGCGACAACGGCGGAGTGTGGATTTCTTGGAATGCAAACCTGGATGGTGGCTTTGATGCCTATCCAAACAGGCAGCCACGTGAGGGTGCCTGATGTTCTTGCACGTACAACAGCTTGCTTGAAACTTCCTGGCGTATTAAAATTGTGCGCCAGACCCAGACTCGAACTCGGGACTTTTGCCTTTGGCGAGCAAGTGCTCTACGAGATACTGGCGGAAGTGAAGCTGTGAGGAAGGGTCGTGAGTCGTGCTTTGGCAGCTCAGACGGTAGAGCACTTGTCCGCGAAAATCAATGGTCTCTAGTTCGAGTCTCGGACCGGCACACAGTTTTAATCTGACAGGAAGTTTCATATCAGCGCACACTCCGTTGCAGAACGAAAATCTCATTCTGCAAACATCCCCCAGGCTGTGGCTAAGCCATGTCTCCGCAATATCCTTTCTTCCAGAAGTGCTATTTCTGCAAGGTTTGCAGAAGAGCTTCTGTGAAGTTTGGAAGGTTGGAGACGAGGTACTGGTAGAACTGAGGCTGTGAAGACGGATCGTGAGTCGTGTTTGGGTAGCTTAGATAGTAGAGTACTTGCCCGCGAAAATCAAAAGTCTCGAGTCTCGGGCCGGTACAGAGTTTTAATCTGCCAGAAAGTTTCATATCAGCGCACACTCCGTTGCAGAGTGAAAATCTCATTCTGGAAACAGCTTGCTCACTCACCATTACCCATCATATGATAACTGACACGAAAGTACAGCTGTGGCTAACTGCTCCTTATTAATGTAAGGGATTTTTTCTGCTTGTTGCTCTTCTTCCATCAGTCAGCAACAATTTGAAATTAATGTTGTCCTAGCTTCATACGAGTTACAATCGCCCGCTCCCCTCCCCCCCTTTTCCATGATTCTCTACACAAATGAACTACCATGTTTAACGCAGCTACAAATTTCTGATTACTTTCCAAATGTGCATATGTGGAAGCCCATCCTTTTCATGGACATGGGACTGCGCCTGATGATATAAATAAAGGAAACGAACCACCACAGCTGTATCATCAGATAAATTTATTTCATACGACTAGTTTCAGCGCAACACTTATTCTATCATCAGATCCACTATAAACCAAAAGGTTGCTTTCATTCCTTGCCCCATGTATTATCGAATCCATATAATAATAGTGGTCATGGACTGCAGACATAAGTAGTGTATATCCTATAACATGTTGTGAGTCACGTCACTACACATTACAGAATATACATTCCTGATGTATGGAATCCGTGACAACTAGTATTATATGGGTTCTACCATAAATAGGCGAAGGAATGAAAGTACTACTTTGGTTTATAGTGGATCAGAAAATTGCGTAAGTGTTCCGCCGTAACTAGTCGTTTCAAATAAACTACGAGGGTTGCCCAGAAATTAATGCATCACAGTTTTTTCTTCAACAATTTTTTATTGAACATAATGAGAATTATATACACGAAAGAATGATGTTTTACCTTTTTTTTGTCATCAGTCTACTGACTGGTTTGATGCGGCCCGCCACGAATTCCTTTCCTGTGCTAACCTCTTCATCTCAGAGTAGCACTTGCAAACTACGTCCTCAATTATTTGCTTGACATATTCCAATCTCTGTCTTCCTCTATAGTTTTTACCCTCTACAGCTCCCTCTAGTACCATGGAAGTCATTCCCTCATGTCTTAGCAGATGTCCTATCATCCTGTCCCTTCTCCTTATCAGTGTTTTCCACATACTCCTTTCCTCTCCGATTCTGCGTAGAACCTCCTCATTCCTTACCTTATCAGTCCACCTAATTTTCAACATTCGTCTATAGCACCACATATCAAATGCTTCGATTCTATTCTGTTCCGGTTTTCCCACAGTCCATGTTTCACTACCATACAATGCTGTACTCCAGACGTACATCCTCAGAAATTTCTTCCTCAAATTAAGGCCGGTATTTGATATTAGTAGACTTCTCTTGGCCAGAAATGCCTTTTTTGCCATAGCGAGTCTGCTTTTGATGTCCTCCTTGCTCCGTCCGTCATTGGTCATTTTACTGTCTAGGTAGCAGAATTCCGTAACTTCATGGACTTCGTGACCCTCAATCCTGCTGTTAAGTTTCTCGCTGTTCTCATTTCTACTACTTCTCATTACCTTCGTCTTTCTCCGATTTACTCTCAAACCATACTGTGAACTCATTAGACTGTACATTCCGTTCAGCAGATCATTCAATTCTTCTTCACTTTCACTCAGGATAGCAATGTCATCAGCGAATCGTATCATTGATATCCTTTCACCTTGTATTTTAATTCCACTCCTGAACCTTTCTTTTATTTCCATCATTGCTTCCTCGATGTACAGATTGAAGAGTAGGGGCGAAAGGCTACAGCCTTGTCTTACACCCTTCTTAATACGAGCACTTCGTTCTTGATCATCCACTCTTATTATTCCCTCTTCGTTGTTGTACATAATGTATATCACCCCTCTCTCCCTATAGCTTACCCCTACTTTTTTCAGAATCTCGAACAGCTTGCACCATTTTATATTGTCGAACGCTTTTTCCAGGTCGACAAATCCTATGAAAGTGTCTTGATTTTTCTTTAGCCTTGCTTCCATTATTAGCCGTAACGTCAGAATTGCCTCTCTCGTCCCTTTGCTTTTCCTAAAGCCAAACTGATCGTCACCTAGCGCATTCTCAATTTTCTTTTCCATTCTTCTGTATATTATTCTTGTAAGCAGCTTCGATGCATGAGCTGTTAAGCTGATTGTGCGATAATTCTCGCACTTGTCAGCTCTTGCCGTCTTCGGAATTGTGTGGATGATGCTTTTCCGAAAGTCAGATGGTATATCTCCAGACTCATATATTCTACACACCAACGTGAATAGTCGTTTTGTTGCCACTTCCCCCAATGATTTTAGAAATTGTGATGGAATGTTATCTATCCCTTCTGCCTTATTTGACCGTAAGTCCTCCAAAGCTCTTTTAAATTCCGATTCTAATACTGGATCCCCTATCTCTTCTAAATCGACTCCTGTTTCTTCTTCTATCACATCAGACAAATCTTCACCCTCATAGAGGCTTTCAATGTATTCTTTCCACCTATCTGCTCTCTCCTCTGCGTTTAACAGTGGAATTCCCGTTGCACTCTTAATGTTACCACCGTTGCTTTTAATGTCACCAAAGGTTGTTTTGACTTTCCTGTATGCTGAGTCTGTCCTTCCGACAATCATATCTTTTTCGATGTCTTCACATTTTTCCTGCAGCCATTTCGTCTTAGCTTCCCTGCACTTCCTATTTATTTCATTCCTCAGCGACTTGTATTTCTGTATTCCTGAGTTTCCCGGAACATGTTTGTACTTCCTCCTTCCATCAATCAACTGAAGTATTTCTTCTGTTACCCATGGTTTCTTCGCAGCTACCTTCTTTGTACCTATGTTTTCCTTCCCAACTTCAGTGATGGCCCTTTTTAGAGATGTCCATTCCTCTTCAACTGTACTGCCTACTGCGCTATTCCTTATTGCTGTATCTATAGCGTTAGAGAACTTCAAACGTATCTCGTCATTCCCTAGTACTTCCGTATCCCACTTCTTTGCGTATTGATTCTTCCTGACTAATGTCTTGAACTTCAGCCTACTCTTCATCACTACTATATTGTGATCTGAGTCTATATCTGCCCCTGGGTACGCCTTACAATCCAGTGTCTGATTTCGGAATCTCTGTCTGACCATGATGTAATCTAATTGAAATCTTCCCGTATCTCCCGGGCTTTTCCAAGTATACCTCCTCCTCTTGTGATTCTTGAACAGGGTATTCGCTATTACTAGCTGAAACTTGTTACAGAACTCAATTAGTCTTTCCCCTCTTTCATTCCTTGTCCCAAGCTCATATTCTTCTGTAACCTATTCTTCTACTTCTACCCCTACAACTGCATTCCAGTCGTCGATGACTATTAGATTTTCATCCCCCTTTACATACTGAATTACCCTTTCAATATCCTCTTACACTTTCTCTATCTGCTCATCTTCAGCTTGCGACGTCGGCATGTATACCTGAACTATCGTTGTCGGTGTTGGCCTGCTGTTGATTCTGATTAGAACAACCCGGTCACTGAACTGTTCACAGTAACACACCCTCTGCCCTACCTTCTTATTCATAACGAATCCTACATCTGCTATACCATTTTCTGCTGCTGTTGATATTACCCGATACTCATCTGACCAGAAATCCTTGTCTTCCTTCCACTTCACTTCACTGATCCCTACTATATCTAGATTGAACCTTTGCATTTCCCTTTTCAGATTTTCTAGTTTCCCTACCAGGTTCAAGCTTCTGACATTCCACGCCCCGACTCGTAGAACGTTATCCTTTCGTAGATTATTCAATCAATATACACCCTATTTTTCCACATAATCTGCATCCCGTCACGGTCTTCCTCCAGCTCGAAACAAGGTCGTGTATACCCTGTCGGTAACAAGCCTTGTCCTTGTGGACTTCCACATTTGTAAAGTAATCATATATTTGAAGATGTGTTATATATGGGAGTTCATTTGCGTATAGAATCATGGAAGGTGGTGGGGGCGTCGTGGTAGAAAAGGAAAGGCTAACAGGTATAAAGGTAGGATAATATTAATTTCAAACTGTTGCTGAGTGATGGGAGGAGACCAAGAAGCAGGAAAGATTCATTCTGTGAATAAGGCACAGCTGCACTTCCATCCGCGCGGACGCTACAGTCGCAGGTTCGAATCCTGCCTCGGTCATGGATGTGTGTGATGTCCTTAGGTTAGTTAGGTTTAAGTAGTTTTAAGTCTTGGGGACTGATGACCTCAGAAGTTAAGTCCCATAGTGCTCAGAGCCATTTGAACCACTTTTTGCACTTCCATATCAGTAGTTATATGATGGGTAATAGTGAGCGAGTAAGCTGTTGTAGGTACACTTAACATCAGCTGTCCTCAAGCGACTGCCTGTTTGGTTAAGCATACTTCGATACCTCGTGATGTGCGCCCCCCCCCCCCCCTCCGTGTCGCAATTCATGACGCAGCAGCAGCACACCCAGTGTCACTGCCGAGTGGTGTATGCGGAGGTGTATGGGTGGAAGCACACATGTGCCCATCACGCTACTGAAGTGGCTACGCATAATACAACGTCCACATTATGCAACAGTTTAATAACTTATAACGTAGTTTATGTCTATTAACGTAAAAAAGATGTTTCACGCCCTATTTCACCGTCTTAGGGATTGATCTTTTTTACTTTTTAAAGTGACTATAAAGTAGTTCTTGCTCAGATTTTAAGCTATCTCCATGTCTGTCATAGAAATCGGTTCCGGGATTTCGTCGTGAAAAGGTAACAGATAAATACACTTTCGCAGTTATTATATTAGTAAGATTTATGGAGTAGATTTGTTTCATGATCACTTCTGAGAAATCCGAGCCACCATCCAGCTTCGTGTCCCAAGGAAGCCACACTCCGCTGTTGTCTCACAGAAACAAGAAAATTGGAAATTGTTCAAATAACTGACGGAAATTGAGTTGGGTCACGTCGTCGACAACCGCCGATATTTAGACAGACCCCGCCATTTTCAGAGTATACCTACAGTAAGTAAGCGCTAAGCAAAAAAACATCTGCAAAGATAACACTTACACTCACGCGCCACACACACGCAATAAACACTACCACTAATCACAAACCAAGATGACGGACGTCAGCAGTTATCGATAGTGAAATTAATAATCAACGGGAGAGGTAGCATAAATTCTGTCCCTTTGTCAGAATTCTTATAGCGAATGACAGATCAGACGTGGGTTGCGCTTCGACTGTCTTTGTATCGGGTGAATGATGATAATACCGAGATGGCGCAATAGTCTACGGCCTTTTTGCCGTACGCAGGCAGCTTTTCGAAAAGGATTGGTCGTATTTTGCGAAAATATGATGCGAAGTGTGTTTTCCGACCACCGTCTAAGGTCAGGGTCCCTTTAGGTTCCGTAAAAGATGAAACTGGTTTGCGTGAAGTAGGTACCCAACTTCTTCCTTGCAGTTGTGGCATGTCACTTATTGGTGAGACTATCAGGAATGTGGAGGACCGTTGTACTGAGATAAAATATAACAACACGGAGACTCCTGCATGCACTTCCAGTTACTGGGATAGTGTTATTAAGGAAGCTGCTGAATTAAATTAGCAAGTAAGCTTATAAATAGAGATGGTG
Source organism: Schistocerca cancellata (assembly GCF_023864275.1). Classification (NCBI taxonomy): domain Eukaryota; kingdom Metazoa; phylum Arthropoda; class Insecta; order Orthoptera; family Acrididae; genus Schistocerca; species Schistocerca cancellata. The sequence goes on from NC_064632.1 coordinate 459,868,373, forward strand.
GTTTTTGATTAAATTCTACATGGAATTGTGCTCTCTCCCTTGTCAAAAAGCAGGGTAAGAAGTTTATGTTACCCTCACCCACCGATATTAATTTCACTATCGACCATTTCTGACGTCGATCATTTGTGCTTTGTGATGATGCTAGTGACTACAGTGTATGTGATATGTGAATTTTCAAGAGTTTTTCTGGAAACCGGGGTTCTAAATTCCCTTGCACAGCGCTTATTTGCTGCAGCTACGCCTTGGAGATGGGAAGGCGGTGCTCCTGCCGAAATATCGGCGGTTATCGATGACGTCGTCGTCGGGCTGCATTCTGTAAGTTGTTTCACCATTGTTGCTGTGAGAAACTCATGTCTCCTAATTTTGAAATTATTTAGTGAGGCTTTGCTTTGTATTTGCTCGGGACTGGCCAGTATATTTTTGCACCGGAGCTGCTGTAGTTACAGTCCATTTTTTAAAAAGGCTATTTGAATGTTATTACTACGAGGTAGTATTTTCGTAATATTATTTCAGTAATACACAGTCTGTTTTATTCTCAGTAGTCCGTCGTTCATTTACAAAGTGAACTGAAATTACATTGTTGACTTTTGTAGCAATTAATTTAATGCACAGTGCAGTAGTATCCATTGCCGTGTGAAGCTGAATTATTTATTTACACACTGTTTTGTCGCTCAGTGTTCTTTGGCTGTTAGCGACAGCCGAAGCCTCGGAATATTACTGAACGCAAATAGATGCGAATTCAAGAGACCCAGTTACGATTCATATAGAGATAATTTAAATTTTTCAGTGGATTTTTACTTTGGTCGATCATACAGTGGTGGCTCATTTGAACTATATTACTTAAATTTAGCGCTTGGGATAGGAGGCAAAACTTAAATACTTTTAAACAAATTGAAATCTCGTTTTATTTTTAAAAGAGCGAGCCGCCACATCTTTGTCAGGGCGTATCGATCACATTTTTAATCTTTATTGCATTCGTTCATAGTTCTGTGTTCCAATAAGGTGATTACCACCCAGGTGTTCCGCGCCGTTTTCTAGCCTTCGCAGTATAGCACACACTGATCTGTGAGACCCAGGATGGATTCAGCTAATGATACGTGCCATCAACAGTAGATGAACGATCTCTGCGCGTCTGCATGTCATGTCAAAGAACTTCGAAGCAGACATTCCTCACAACACCAGCATCGCATCTCTTGAATTACAAGGGGCAGTCAGATGCAAGGGAGACAGATGAAAAAAAGTAAGTAAACTGTTTGTCACTTCGAAAGTAACCGCCATAAATATTAACACATTTATTCATCTGTGAGACAAGACCACCAATGGCTTCATGAAAAAATGTCTGCGGTTGCCTACGAAATTATCACTGTTCCCAGGCGTGCCCCTCTCCGTCCGAAGCAAATCGACGACCACGAATGTCTTTCATCAGGGCTGAAATTGAGGTCGCAAAGGGACTGGATGGTGAATGTATAAGGCTGTCCAGCGAAACTTATGGAGCGTACTCGAAACAATCTGCCAACAAAATGGCCTCCCAGAGCCCACATGTTGCCTAGGTTATATAAGTTTAGGAGGGAACGCTCACAGATGCTCCACACTGTCCCTTGATCTTCTCATGCGATTTCCACATTTTTGGAGCCCTGAAAAAGAAGACATTCGTTGCCGTTTATTTGCTTTGGACGAAGATGTGGTTTCGTGGACAACGGCAAACATTTCTTTGTGAAGGCTGTCACACAACGAGACAAATGTGTTAGCAGTTACGACGATTACTTTTGAAATAATAAACACTTTTCTTACTTTTTCCATCTGGTTGGTTTTAATGATTGCGACTTATAAATCACACTTCGTACGAAAGATCCAACTACTGTTGAGCATGAATGTAGAAAATGCATATTTAATGACGGTTTTGTGGATTAGGAAGGTGGATTGATAATTCTGGCTACATACTTTATTTCCAAATATATTCTTGACAATAATACGCCCAATCCAGAAATATTATCAACATTTTTAATCCCGTTAGAGAAGTATGTTCTACCAAACTCTCAAAATGCTCTACAGGAAGAGAGTGGAAAAAATATACTTATTATTCAATCAATATCGATGTTATTTCATCTTATAAATTTCTGTGTTAGTTCTAGGCAGCAGATATTTTTCTTTTTTCTTCTTGTCCAAAGTTGGCAATTTACTGAAAACGAGAATTACAGGTAACAATTACATTGTATTTATTACCAGCCGTACATCAGAGTTAAGTGCGTTTCATGTTATGCTGGATTAGTTAAAGAAGATAACAAAACTGCCTACAGTGTTTAAAATAACAGAATGGTCGTGTTTATTATTTTCTTTCAAGGAGAACGAGACGCTTAGTTCTTAATATGGTGCTTTATAGGTAAAATAGCTGGCTATTTTGCGCATTACAACATGGAAACTAACCTACCTTCAGTGTCAAAACCTCTAAGGGTTAATAACTTCCGTCCCCCACTAACATTCGACCATATGCCAATGTTAGCTTATGTAATAGAAAGCGACTTCCTGATTCACATTCTGTAGCCATTTATGTCCCCTCAGGACATCCACACTGAAGATATTTTATTCCACATACAGGTAACATGGTTTTTAGCACTTAGATATTAAGAGAATTTAGTAAGACCATCCTACGATTCAGCGAAAGACTAAAAACATTGTAGATAAGCGAAATAAATAAACAAACCATAAAATTAAACGTGACCTGAGGATAGTTCTAGGCTGAACGCCTGAGCAGAAGGGTTACGTTGCCACCGTCTCAGTATCGCCAACGTAATCGTCAAATCGTCAACACATTCTAGAGGAGAATACTTGTTCCATTGTCGGTGAGTGTGAACACCGCCATATAAACTGTAGCAGAGAATACTATCTTCACCAGCTGCGACATAGTCGCGAATATAAACAGTGATCCAGGTACTGTCAAATATTTTCTTACTCCAGTCTTTGATCAGTATGTAAAGTCCTTAGACGAAGACTTGTTTCAGTCAGTAATGATCTACAATATAACCTTCAGATCTACAACATATAAAAATTATACACCCAGTCCCCACTCTATTTTTCAAAACAATGCAGCATTTCATATCACGATATACTCTCATAGAAACTGGGAAATGTACAGATAAAATAAGGTAGTGTACCTGTTCTACACCTTGTCCTAATGTGATAAAGCCGTAATGGCATTGTCAAAATACATAAAGCATCGTCACGTACAACTAAAATAGGGCCGGAGTGGCCGTGGCCGTGCGGTTCTAGGCGCTACAGTCTGGAACCGAGCGACCGCTACGGTAGCAGGTTCGAATCCTGCCTCGGGCATGGATGTGTGTGATGTCCTTAGGTTAGTTAGGTTTAATTAGTTCTAAGTTCTAGGCGACTGATGACCTCAGAAGTTAAGTCGCATAGTGCTCAGAGTCATTTGAACCATTTTTGAGCCATAGGCCACATCGATCACACAGTCATTTTGCAAGTGGCGTTACTGTACAAAACCAACTGAAGTGCAGTAGCTACCAGAAATCTGTTTGCCTATACGCATCATAGATGTCGCTACTGTAGGCGTAGATGTATTCTTAATTTACGTAAGAACCATAATCTGATAAAACACATTAGGTAAAATACATGTTTTAGTCTTTTAAATTTTGTTAACTATTATAGAAACCAATTATAATAAAATAAAAGACGAATACATTTAACCGTGTAACATTACTAAAAGGAAATATATAAATAAAATAGGTCTGACAATTTTATGGCGAATTTGATGTCAGAAAAAAAATATACGTAATACACTGCCTATAGCAACCTATAAATTATCTAAGAAAGATAAAATGTCTATATGACAAAATAATTGAAGAGAAGACAGATCAATGACCAGCGTCCTCTGTTGGCTCGGCCGCCGGGATGTTACGTAGGTGCGCAGCAATCGTAAGAACTTAACCACTAGAGGGCTTTTCTTACATTGTGATATGTCTCCCGCAGAAACGTTTATCCATCATAATAGCAGTCAATACATTAAATTATATAGTTTGGGAATACAATCCATGAATAGATAGGATATAATCAGTTACAGGGTTACAGTGACGAATGTGTGGATGTAAGGCAAATGCATATTGTTCACGACATAATTCAGCAAGAAGGGTCGATTAAAATTAGCTAGGCATTAAGTGGTTGTCCCCTCCTCCTGACATCCATTCCCTAGAGACCATCATCCACACCTTCGTCCTGTCAACCCCGGACCCCAAGTTCAATTATGCCCGTACCCTCACCAAGGAGGTACGTAAGCATCTACCCGGTGCTCCCATCTCCCAACTGATTCCCTGTAGGGACTCAGTCTCCATCAAGTCCCCCTCCCTCTCCTTTCTTACAGACCTTCTCTGTAAACTCCCACGCATTATGTTTGGCCCTCACGTGTCCCTGACACCCTTCCTCTCCTCTCCTCTCCTTTTCCTTTTCCTTCTCCTTTTCCATCTCCTCCTTCTCCCTCTCCTTCTCTTCTCCTCCGCTTCTTCTCCTTTTCCTCTCCTCGTCAGCCCCAGCCCCAGCCTCCCCATCCCCCCATGCCTACACCACCATGATGACCAAGCTCAGCCCAGGGATCACGGACATAGAGGTGTTGACAGAACTGAACTCACACCTGGACCTGGCAATCTGCTCTGCCTGCCATATCCACAATGCCTCCAGTTCCACGTATCATATGCAGATTTATCTGTAGTCTAGTCCACCCCTTCCATTGAACACATCTGCACCCAGGGTGCCCTTATTTTCCACCACCTCAACCCTGTTGAATCCTCCAAATCCCCTCCCCAATTCTTACCGCTGCCAGCGCTGCCTCATGTGCAATGATCACTTGACACCCAACTGCAAACCCCCCCCCCCCCCCACCACCTGTCCCCATTGTAGGGCATCACACTTTCTCAAAAGCTGCCCTAACCTCGCCACCCCTACTTCTTGTAACACCTACAATGGCCCCCATTGACCCCACTGAACACCTTATCCTCAGCATCTTCTGCCCTCCCCCACGATTACCTGTCCACTCCACTGCATCTCTTCCCTATGACTTAGTCTCCCACCTTGACCGCACCTTACCCACCTACGTGATTGCCACTGACATCATCATATGTAGCTGCTCCCCTTCTACCCTTTGGCAGTGGCATCAGTTCCCACCCATGATCCAAGGTGACCTTGTTCACCTTCCCCAGCACACCCATCTGGGAAGCGACACCACCGCCAATGTTGTCATTGCCTTCGCCAACCTCCTTGAGCCCACAGGTGGCGACCACCCCCCATCCTTCTCACCATACAGTCTGCTCACCAACCCCCTCCGGCTCCCCACCCTGCACCCCTTCCCAAGGTAGTCCATGTCTACCATTGTGCCAAATGGGATGTCTACCAGCGATCCATTGCCACCCCGGTCGAAAAACCACCTTTTTACCTATCAATGTCCTGACAACATTGTCCATGCCTCGTCCTTCCTTCAGAAAGCCATTGTGTCGCTGTTGAGGCTCATGTTCCCACTAAAACCATCCACCCCCACCGTCCCACTCTCCCTCTGAGGGCTGTCCTCCTCCTTCTTCGCGAATGCCACAATCTCTATCGCTCCTTCTTGTGCGGTCTTGACATTGGTACATTCAAATGCCACCTGCAAATACAGCGACACTTGCAGAAACTCATTACAGCAATGAAACGCTGGAACTGGTGCAAGATTCTTTCACTACTCAATGCTGCCCTCCATATCAACTCCTCCAAGTACTGGTCAGCCTTCCATCAGCTTACTGGTTCCCATTCTGCACCCCATTACTTCCTTCACCAAAATGTCCACCCCCTTCCCAATAACCACAGTAAGGCCAACTACTTCGCTTCCCACCTTTCTGAGGTCTTCTCCATCCCTGATGATCCCCACTTTGATTATATCCTTTTCCCCGACCTCATGGAATGCACCGGTCTTGCTCCCAGTCTCCAGTATTTAGGGCAGTTGCCCCCCTCCGATATCAACACTCCACCAATCTCATCACAATAAATTAAATGTATCCTCCAGTCAAAATGCAACACAGCCGCTGATCACGACTATGTTACCTACCGCCACCTCAGAGAATGCCTATTCTCCTTCCTGATTGTCCTTGCCAATTCCTACAATATCATCCTCTCTAATGGCTTCTATGCCATCCTGTGCAAGACTTCCCCTTGTCCTCTTACTCCTCAAACGCAACAAACCCTCTTCCATTGCCTCTTCCTATCATCCCATCTGCCTCACCTCCATCTTCAGTTATGTCTTCCAATCCATCCTCTCCCATAGTAAACATCACCACCTCCATCGACACCACCTCCTCTCCCTTACCCAGTGTGGCTTCCGAAACTCCTTCTCCACCAAAAACCAACTCCTTAATCTCATTCACCTTCTCTCCCTCCAACTTAACTCCCCTTGCTCCGCCATTTTTGTTTCACTCAACCTCCAAAATGTCTACGACTGTATATGGCGTCCTGATCTCCTCTTTAAACTCCAAACCTATGCCCCGCCTATCTCTTTGTGTATCTGGCCACTTCCTCCCTCTCATGCGGTCCTTCCTATGTCACCTTCCACTGATGGTGCCCCTAGGGTTCTGTTCTCTCCCCTCTCCTCTGTCTCCTGTGAAAGGCCGATATCCCCACCTGCCCACCTCCACCTCCTCCAATATGCTTCCTGGCTGTCTGTCTTACTCTTCAACTGTCCCATCACACCTTCCAAACCCACCTTCACCAGTTCATCACTTGGTGTAACCAACGGTTCCTTTGTATCAACCCCTCCAAAACCCAGGCACTCATCACAACCCACACCACCTGCTCCTTCCATCTCCATGATTTCTACCTTACTACTTATGGTCGCCCCATCCAGCTCACCCCCATCGTGAGATGCCTTGGCCTCACCCTTGACCATCACCTCACCTGGACCCTCATCTCCTGACCATCCAGCAGAAAGCACATTCCTGCCTCCACCTCCTGAAACTCCTGTCTGGCCAGATGTGGGGATTTCATCCTTGCACCATCATCCAAACATACAAATCCCTCATCCATCCTATCCTCTGTTACACCAACGAGGCCTGGATCTCCCACCCCCCCGCTTTTATAAGGCCCCCACCTCCTCCTTTTCCTCCAACACCTCTGCATCCCTTACACATTGTGCAAGGTGGACTCCATCAACTCCCCTCCTGGATGATGCCCTCTCTATCTCCATTTATGCCTCCTATCAATTCTGATTCTCACCTCCCCCTCTGTCCCTCTGTCCTTTTCCCAGGGTGCCTCTCCCCCTTTTCCCTCCTGTTTTTTCCCTGCCTACCCTCTCTTTGACCCCATTCTCTCCCCCAAATCCTTTTGTTTTCCCCTCCTCTACCTTCCCTCTCCTTCCTGCGACAGACCTGCTCCCTGTTTTATGTGTCCTTTCCCTCCATCAGCTCCTCTGTTTTTCTTTACGTCTACCCCTTTTTTCCCCTCATCGGCGCAGGTCTCTCCCCCCCCCCCCCCTTGGCTGCCATTGTGCCTACTATATGATCTAGTTTTAAATGAGTGTTCAGTGTTGTGCATGCCTGTTCAGTGTTGCCTGTCTAATCACTATGTGTTTTAATCAGCATCACCAACCGTTTTTTTTTATTTTAATTTCGCAACTTTTCGCCAAGTTCCAGTTTTTAACCAGTCCCCATTTAGTCGCCTGTCTTATTGTTTTATTATCTCCTCATTATTTTTTTAACTCCTTAGGCTGCAGAGTTGCATATTACACTGCTGCCAGCCCCCCTCCCTCCTCTTGGGGGGGACTGGAAATTCAATAAAGAATAATAAGTGGTTATCAAACAAAGCAAAGTAGGCGTTGGTCACAAAATCGCTTTGCCAAATGAGTACCCCTGTGGATTCACGCATTTTGGCACCAGAATCATCAAATTGTTTCAAGAAACCTAAGGTTATATGTAGTTATCAAGTTAACAACACTCTGAAACTCCATGTAAAACATAATTTGAGTAATAATTCTGATAAATTCTGATAAATTTGATGATTCTGGGGTTTAGAATATCGTTTCTAGCAGTTGGGACAAATTTAATATCTGTCAAACCAGCCGTTCTTTTAAAATAAGATTCAGGGAGCATTTGCAGGCACATAACAAAACTGCATTGGGAACGTATTTTGCAGAAACTGGCCACAATATATGGAATATTGAGCGATGTATGCATCTTCCAAAAGAGCAGGAGGATCGCGCTCTCGACTTGTTAGAGGAGTTGGGGATTTACAAGGGCAGAAAGCATGAACCCATAAGGTTACTCAATGAACAAAGCGATTTTGTATCCAACGGATACTTCTCTGTGTTTCATAACCATATTTTTTCTTTATTGTATTTCCATTCCCCATCTGGGGTGGGATGGCAGCAGCATAGGCGCTTCCCTTCAGCTGAAAGACATTATACGTATACAGGGCCACATTTAAAACAATATAAAGAAGGAAACATGGCGGAACGTAAGAGAAGATAGCACAAAAAAGCGGCGACTGAAAAACGGAGGTAAACATCTAAAAAAAGTATTGTACACACAAAATCAGGCGCTGTAAGGATTAAAGGGTGCCAGGCAAAGTACGGGCAGAGCATAAAAAGTCGCAGAATAATTAAAACAGCCACGTCATGGATGGTGTAGCGTAGAACAATCAGGTGGAGCACATAATTTAAGCCACATCACTGATTACACTGTAGAACGGCGCCGCACACAACACTAGCACGGTACACTTGATGATGGGAAACGAGGGAGAAGGGAAATAGAGACGAAAAAGAAGGGAGAGAAAGGGGGATGAAGTGGGGGACGTACCAAATGGGGGCTGGGGAGGGAAGGGATGGGAGAGGAAAACAGCCGAGGAGTGGGTGTACGGACGCAGAAGGGGAGGAGTAAAATCCACTCTGGGAGAAAGAGGGGGAGGAAAAGGGGGGCCCTGGGGAGGGGGGAACAAGGCCAGGCTACAGTTAGTAGGAAGGGTAGATGTCACAGCAAAGTTCAACATCTGGGAGGCGGAGGTGCTGGAAATTGCCCTGATGAAGGAGATGGAGGTTGTGAAGCTGGAGAGAGGGAGTGATACAGCGATAGAGGATACGGCAATGGATGGGAGGGTGGTGAGGAAGGAGGAAACCAGGGGGTGGGGGGATCAAGCCTGTGGACAGTGTAAAGGATGTGAAGAAGTTGGAGGAAAAGGAGGAGGTAGGGGAAGGGGATGAGGTCATACAGGAATCATGTGGGGGAGGAAGGCGGATATGGAAGGCAAGGAGAAGTGCATGGCGTTCTAGGATTTGGAGGGCCTTATAAAAGCGGGGCTGGGGTGAAGGGGGAAATCCACGCAATGCTGGCATAACAGAGGATAGGACAGATGAGGGACTTGTAGCTGTGGAGGATGGTGGAAGTATGCAATCCCCATGTCTGGCCATACAGGAGTTTCAGGAGGTGGAGGCAAGAATGGACTTTCTGGTGGATGGTCAGGAGATATGGGGTCCAGGTGAGGTGACGGTCGAGGGTGAGGCCATCTCAGGGTGGGGGTGAGGTGGATGGGACGACTATAAATAGTTAGATAGAAATCATGGACACAGAGGGAGTGGGTGGTGCAGCCTATGATGATTTCCTGGGTTTGGGTGGGGTTGATACAAAAGAATCACTGGTTACACAAAGTGGTGAACTTGTAAAGGTGGGTTTGGAGGGTGCATTGGAACTGTTAAAGGATAGGATAGAGAACCAGGAAAGCGGTGTCATCAGCATGTTGGAGGAGGTGGACAGGTATTGGTGGGTTGCGCATATTGGTGGTGTACAGGAGATAGAAGAGAGAGGAGAAGACAGAGTCCTGGGGGACGCCAGCAGTGGGATAAATGATACGGGAGTTGGTGTCGTGGAGGGTGACATTGGAAGGACGGCGTGGGTGAAAGGAAGTGACCAAATGGACTAAATTGATAGGCAGGGCGTAGGTTTGGAATTTGAAGACGAGGACGGGATGCCAAACGCGGTCATAGGCATTTTGTAGGTCAAGGTAAACAAAAATGGCAGAGCGATGGGAGTTAAGGTGGAGGGAGAGAAGGTGGACGAGGTTAAGGAGTTGGTCTCCGGCGAAGAAGGAGTGTCGGAAGCCATGCTGGGTAACGGGAAGGTGGTTTTGATGGAGGTGGTGTTGGATACAACAGGAGAGGATGGATTCGAAGACCTTACTGATGGAAGTGAGGCAGATGGGACGATAGGAAGTGGTGACTTGAAGGGATTTGTTGGGTTTGAGGACTAGGAGGTTGCAAGAAGTCTTCCACATGTCGGAGTAGAAGTTGGGAACTTTATTAGTGGCAAGTATTTATTTACAGCTCGTACAAAAGAGATACGTATTTCAAAGTTTTACTGACCTTCAAAGTAGTCACCAGTACTGTGTATAGTCCGTTGCCAGCGATGTGGCTGTCGTAGGATAGTCTTAGCAGTGCCATTTGTGCTGACAGTTGAAGACGCGCGGACTATTGCCCGACGAATTTGTAGCAGTTCTGTAGCGAATGCCGTGAAGTGTTTCCTTCATTTTAGAAATCGAGTTGTACTTACGAGGGGAAAAGTCAGGGGTGTGCAGTAGGTATTATAGCACTTAGCAGCTTGAGCACTGACCTGCAAAAGGACGGTCAGGTCCTGCTGAAAGTGTCAACACTTGTGTGTCTAAACTGGTCGTAGGTTGTGTTCCAACATAGAGACAGAAGTGATGACACTTTCTGCAGGACCTGACCATCATTTTACAGGGCAGTGCTCAAGCATGTACAGCGCAAGCTGTTGCTGATTTCTTTGACTGAGGGGGCTGCTAAGTGCTATACCGCCTACTGCACTCCCCTGACTTAAGCCCTTGTGAGTTCAACTCGATTTCTAAACTGGAGGAAACACTTCACAGCATTCGCTTCAGAACTGCTACAAATTCGTCGTGCAATAGACCGCGCACTGCTAAGACTATCCTACGACTTCCACATAGCTAGCAACGAGTTATACACAGTGCTGGTCACTACTTTGAAGATCAGTAAAACTTTGAAACACGTATATACTTTGTGCGAGCAGTAAATAAATACTTGCCACTATTAAAGCTCCAACCCTCGTACATATTTCGCTGATAAAGACCTTTTCGGGTCACTTCTCCGCGTTAGTGTTTAAACAAAATGTACATATCTCTATACAATGGCGATCACTTTCAAATGTAATGATAATTTCTCAGACTTCTAAATTAAAGAATGAATAGAAATCATTTGACTCTAAATCTGGATATAATATGAGTGACTAACCGTTTCGAATCTCATCCGATGTACTTTCGCCACTATGAAAGCCGAAGGGCTTGTTAGACCTTTCTACTGATGGGTGATCTCTTAATTATGACGGACCCTGGTTGGCTTTCAATCAGCCTCTACTGGCAATGAAGTACAATAGGCCAAGATTAACGTTCATATGTCGTCTGGGTAATCTATCAGGATCAGAATTTGTGAACCTAACAAGCAGTGATAGTCATTTCTACATCTGACAAAGCGATGTTTCGCCTACCGGGAGAACACCCACAATCCTGTATTGATGCTCGGTCACGAATTTTATACAAAATTCACATACGACGCGGCAAAGCATTGTGAGATTGTGTTGAAATGTTAACATCGCTATTTCATCAAAAGTCATCATTCACTCCACCTTGCACACGAAAATCTTTTTCATGCCCAGTATTTCGCCCGAGATTGTATGTACCCGTTCTTTTGAGTTGGCAGCGACATAATCTCTGTCGTATGCAGTTTTTCTCGATTTGCATTATAATAACCGTGATTCAATTCTCTGTATATTTTCCTCCTTTTTCCCCTTATGATGGGCTTCACTGACCAAATGGAACATGCTTCAATTTTTACGTTTGACATTCAGTAATGTCTTAAAGAGTCCCTACGATTTCTGTCACATTTGTTTCGATCTACACAGATATCAAATGCGTCAAGTTAAGATATTTAGCAACACCTCGAAAACCATTGTCGCTAATATATGATGTCACACGTCATCATACACAAATTTATATAACATTTTGCGAATTATTCACTCGATTACTTATCTCTGGTTAACATACTGGTATTGTGCTACAGAAAAACTGGAATAATACCTCTACTGCGTCTCGACGCCAGTTTCAACTTACTCTTCTTGAAATATTAGGCACTGGTGAAGTGACGGCGGCTGCTTGTGCTAATACTTACAGCCAGGCAAAGGAGATAGTGCAGAGAGGGCAGAGTGTCATAGAAGTTGGTATTCTGTGTAACCATACCCTCATTTCACACTATTAATTTCCCGCAAAATTAAAACTCGTACAGTCTCTAGATGTTGTGTTTTTACTACTCCGGTTGCCCGACGAAATGTATGCTGTCACAGGGGCGAGGGACAGGGTAAAAGAAAAGTGACCCTGTCCGCATAAGGAGTCCTTACCGCAAACATGACACGGTCGTCTCGTTTCGTCGACAGGCAGTTCTCCAGTCATGATGTGTGGATGTGAAAGTGAGTCGCATGGTCGCAACTCCAGTAAAGAATAGTCTTGCCTCTAGTAACACAGGTTGCACGGGGCAGTCGATTCGACACGCGGAGTAAGACTCCTAGCAATTCGAGCGGCTAACAACAGATGTCGTCAGCGTAACAGGAACTACGACGCACGTCAGGAGTCACGTGGGCGAGTAGTCTACATCTACATCTACATCCATACTCCGCAAGCCACCTGACGGTGTGTGACGGAGGGTACATTGAGTACCTCTATCGGTTCTTCCTTCTATTCCAGTCTCGTACTGTTCGTGGAAAGAAGGATTGTCGGTATGCCTCTGTGTGGGCTCTAATCTCTCTGATTTTATCCTCATGGTCTCTTCGCGAGATATACTTAGGAGGTAGCAATATACTGCTTGACTCTTCGGTGAAGGTATGTTCTCGAAACTTTGACAAAAGCCCGTACCGAGCTACTGAGCGTCTCTCCTGCAGAGTCTTCCACTGGAGTTTATCTATCATCTCCGTAACGCTTTCGCGATTACTAAATGATCCTGTAACGAAGCGCGCTGCTCTCCGTTGGATCTTCTCTATATCCTCTATCAAACCTATCTGGTACGGATCCCACACTGCTGAGCAGTATTCAAGCAGTGGGCGAACAAGCGTACTGTAACCTACTTCCTTTGTTTTCGGATTGCATTTCCTTAGGATTCTTCCAATGAATCTCAGTCTGGCATCTGCTTTACCGACGATCACCATTATATGATCATTCCATTTTAAATCACTCCTAATGCGTACTCCTAGATAATTTATGGTATTAACTGCTTCCAGTTACTGACCTGCTATTTTGTAGCTAAATAATAAAGGATCTATCTTTCTGTGTATTCGCAGCACATCACACTTGTCTACATTGAGATTCAATTGCCATTCCCTGCACTATGCGTCAATTCGCTGCAGATCCTCCTGCATTTCAGTACAATTTTCCATTGTTACAACCTCTCGATACACCACAGCATCATCTGAAAAAAGCCTCAGTGAACTTCCGATGTCATCCACCAGGTCTTTTATGTATATTGTGCATAGCAACGGTCCTATGACACTCCCCTGCGGCACACCTGAAATCACTCTTACTTCGGAAGACTTCTCTCCATTGAGAATAACATGCTGCGTCCTGTTATCTAGGAACTCCTCAATCCAATCACACAATTGGTCTGATAGTCCATATGCTCCTACTTTGTTCATTAAACGACTGTGGGGAACTGTATCGAACGCCTTGCGGAAGTCAAGAAACACGGCATCTACCTGTGAACCCGTGTCTATGGCCCTCTGAGTCTCGTGGACGAATAGCGCGAGCTGGGTTTCACATGACCGTCTTTTTCGAAACCCATGCTGATTCCTACAGAGTAGATTTCTAGTCTCCAGAAAAGTCATTATACTCGAACACAATACGTGCTCCAAAATTCTACAACTGATCGACGTTAGAGATATAGGTCTATAGTTCTGCACATCTGTTCGACGTCCCTTCTTGAAAACGGGGATGACCTGTGCCCTTTTCCAGTCCTTTGGAACGCTACGCTCTTCTAGAGACCTACGGTACACCGCTGCAAGAAGGGGGGCAAGTTCCTTCGCGTACTCTGTGTAAAATCGAACTTGTATCCCATCAGGTCCAGAGGCCTTTCCTCTTTTGAGCGATTTTAATTGTTTCTCTATCCCTCTGTCGTCTATTTCGATATATACTATTTTGTCATCTGTGCGACAATCTAGAGAAGGAACTACAGTGCAGTCTTCCTCTGTGAAACAACTTTGGAAAAAGACATTTAGTATTTCGGCCTTTAGTCTGTCATCCTCTGTTTCAGTACCCTTTTTGGTCACAGAGTGTCTGGACATTTTGTTTTGATCTACCTACCGCTTTGACATAAGACCAAAATTTCTTAGGATTTTCTGCCAAGTCTGTACATAGAACTTTACTTTCGAATTCATTGAACGCCTCTCGCATAGCCCTCCTCACACTACATTTCGCTTCGCGTAATTTTTGTTTGTCTGCAAGGCTTTGGCTATGTTTATGTTTGCTGTGAAGTTCCCTTTGCTTCCGCAGCAGTTTTCTAACTCGGTTGTTGTACCACGGTGGCTCTTTTCCATCTCTTACGATCTTACTTGGCACATACTCATCTAACGCATAATGTACGATGGTTTTGAACTTTGTCCACTGATCCTCAACACTATCTGTACTTGAGACAAAACTTTTGTGTTGAGCCAACAGGTACTCTGAAATCTGCTGTTTGTCACTTTTTCTAAACAGATAAATCTTCCTACCCTTTTTAATATTTCTATTTACGGCTGAAATCATCGATGCTGTAACCGCTTTATGATCGCTGATTCCCTGTTCTGCGTTAACTTTTTCAAATAGTTCGGGTCTGTTTGTCACCAGAAGGTCTAATACACTCCTGGAAATTGAAATAAGAACACCGTGAATTCATTGTCCCAGGAAGGGGAAACTTTATTGACACATTCCTGGGGTCAGATACATCACATGATCACACTGACAGAACCACAGGCACATAGACACAGGCAACAGAGCATGCACAATGTCGGCACTAGTACAGTGTATATCCACCTTTCGCAGCAATTCAGGCTGCTATTCTCCCATGGAGACGATCGTAGAGATGCTGGATGTAGTCCTGTGGAACGGCTTGCCATGCCATTTCCACCTGGCGCCTCAGTTGGACCAGCGTTCGTGCTGGACGTGCAGACCGCGTGAGACGACGCTTCATCCAGTCCCAAACATGCTCAATGGGGGACAGATCCGGAGATCTTGCTGGCCAGGGTAGTTGACTTACACCTTCTAGAGCACGTTGGGTGGCACGGGATACATGCGGACGTGCATTGTCCTGTTGGAACAGCAAGTTCCCTTGCCGGTCTAGGAATGGTAGAACGATGGGTTCGATGACGGTTTGGATGTACCGTGCACTATTCAGTGTCCCCTCGACGATCACCAGTGGTGTACGGCCAGTGTAGGAGATCGCTCCCCACACCATAATGCCGGGTGTTGGCCCTGTGTGCCTAGGTCGTATGCAGTCTTGATTTTGGCGCTCACCTGCACGGCGCCAAACACGCATACGACCATCATTGGCACCAAGGCAGAAGCAACTCTCATCGCTGAAGACGACACGTCTCCATTCGTCCCTCCATTCACGCCTGTTGCGACACCACTGGAGGCGGGCTGCACGATGTTGGGGCGTGAGCGGAAGACGGCCTAACGGTGTGCGGGACCGTAGCCCAGCTTCATGGAGACGGTTGCGAATGGTCCTCGCCGATACCCCAGGAGCAACAGTTTCCCTAATTTGCTGGGAAGTGGCGGTGCGGTCCCCTACGGCACTGTGTAGGATCCTACGGTCTTGGCGTGCATCCGTGCGTCGCTGCGGTCCGGTCCCAGGTCGACGGGCACGTGCACCTTCCGCCGACCACTGGCGACAACATCGATGTACTGTGGAGACCTCACGCCCCACGTGTTGAGCAATTCGGCGGTACGTCCACCCGGCCTCCCGCATGCCCACTATACGCCCTCGCTCAAAGTCCGTCAACTGCACATACGGTTCACGTCCACGCTGTCGCGGCATGCTACCAGTGTTAAAGACTGCGATGGAGCTCCGTATGCCACGGCAAACTGGCTGACACTGACGGCGGCGGTGCACAAATGCTGCGCAGCTAGCGCCATTCGACGGCCAACACCGCGGTTCCTGGTGTGTCCGCTGTGCCGTGCGTGTGATCATTGCTTGTACAGCCCTCTCGCAGTGTCCGGAGCAAGTATGGTGGGTCTGACACACCGGTGTCAATGTGTTCTTTTTTCCATTTCCAGGAGTGTATGTTATCGCCACGAGTCGGTTCTCTGTTAACTGCTCAAGGTAGTTTTCAGATAAAGCATTTAAAAAAATTTCACTGGATTCTTTGTCCCTGCCACCCGTTATGAACGTTTGAGTCTCCCAGTCTATATCCGGCAAATTAAAATTTTCACCCAGAACTATAACATGGTGGGGAAATCTACTCGAAATATTTTCCAAATTATCCTTCAGGTGCTCAGCCACAACAGCTGCTGAGCCAGGGGGCCTATAGAGACATCCAATTACCATGTCTGAGCCTGCTTTAACCGTGACCTTCACCCAAATCATTTCACATTTCGGATCTCCGTCAATTTCCTTCGATACTATTGCACTTCTTATCGCTATAAACACGCTTCCCCTTTCACTGACCAGCCTGTCTCTGCGGTATACATTCCAATCTGAGTTTAGGATTTCATTACTGTGTACGTCTGGTTTCAGCCAACTTTCTGTCCCTAGTACTATATGGGCGTTGTGACCGTTTATTAATGAGAGCAGTTCTGGGACCTTTCTATAGACGCTCCTGCAGTTTACTATTAGCACATTAATATTGTTATTCCCTGTTGTATTTTGCCTACTCCTACCTTGCCGCGTCTCAGGGAGGGGATTCTCTAACCTAAAAAAAACCCATGTGCACTCCACACGTACTCCGCTACCCTTGTAGCCGCTTCCGGCGTGTAGTGCACGCCTGACCTATTCAGGGGGACCCTACATTTCTCCACCCGATAGCGGAGGTCGAGAAATTTGCACCCCAGATCTCCGCAGAATCGTCTGAGCCTCTGGTTTAAGCCTTCCACTCGGCTCCAAACCAGAGGACCGCGATCGGTTCTGGGAACGATACTACAAATAGTTAGCTCTGATTCCACCCCGCGAGCGAGGCTTTCCGCCTTCACCAATTCCGCCAACCGCCTGTACGAACTGAGGATGACCTCTGAACCTAGACGGCAGGAGTCATTGGTGCCGACATGAGCAACAATTTGCAGTCGGGTGCACCCAGTGCTCTCTATCGCCGCCGGTAGGGCCTGCTCCACATCTCGGATGAGACCCCCCGGCAAGCAGACAGAGTGAACACTGGCCTTCTTCCCCGACCTTCCCGCTATTTCCCTAAGGGGCTCCATCACCCACCTAACGTTGGAGCTCCCAATAACTAATAAACCCCTCCCCCCGTGCGCCTGCTCGGACCTTGCTGAAGGAGCAGCCACATGTCCACTCACAGGCAGAGCGGGCGATGCCACACGGCCAGCCTCCACATTGCCCCTCCGCCTCGTGCGCCGCGAACGCCGCTGAACCCGCCACTCCCCTTGGGGAGAGGGTGGCCCAACCGCGCCCGGTTACCGCGAAGATGTCTCGACAGCAGGGACAGTGGGTGAAGCATGTAACACCTGGGGTGTACCTTGCGACTCCCCACTGCCGCTACACTCCGAGGCAGCAGCGTGAAGACGGCTGACCGCGGCCATCAACACGCTCAGCTGTTCGTGAACAGTGGCCAGCTCCTCCTGCGTCCGTACACAGCAGTCACACATCCTATCCATCCTAAGGAATCACTTTACTGAAGAGAGTTAATCAACCTTTAACTAGACTGCTAATTCACTAAAGGTGGCTGTTTATTGACTAAACTGTGGTTGCTAGCCACTTCTTGTAGAAAACAATGAAAATAGCACTACCTGTCTCTGGACTGTATTGAAAACAAACACTAGCACTACTGGCACTATGGTTGGCTAAAGGGACTCTCTCTGACTGTATTCAAAACAAACACGAAATCTATGGAACTATTAATAGCACTCGACAATTAAAGCTTCCTAAATGCAAAAACACACGGAAGAAGAAGTGACAAGTAAGGAAAATACAGTTAATACTTAAATTAAGGTAGCTCGCTGCACAGCAGACGTGAAGCAGACGGCAGTTACGACGACACTGACACTAGTAGTGCGCGGTTTATATCACTGCACAAGGGAACATCCTATTCCATGGAGTTCAGCAGTTCAATAGCAATTCACTTGCGGAGTAACATCGACCTGTTCGGCTAAGAAATCGCTACACTCGGCGATGACGACGCCGATGTGAAATCAGCAGCCCAGTGACAACGTATGACTTCGTCTTGGAGCAATGCCTACACTGGGAAGAACATAGCCATACACATTGATTTGTATGAGCCGTGCTGCGGCTCGCGTTGGTGCTGTTGTAGGTTTCCGTCCTGTGTTGGAGGCCAGACTGTATCATTTTGTTGACATGGTTGCGGTTGTTTGTATTCCTCAAAAAAAATGGTTCAAATGGCTCTGAGCACTATGGGACTCAACATCTTAGGTCATAAGTCCCCTAGAACTTAGAACTACTTAAACCTAACTAACCTAAGGACATCACACACATCCATGCCCGAGGCAGGATTCGAACCTGCGACCGTAGCAGTCACGCGGTTCCGGACTGAGCGCCTAGAACCGCGAAACCACCGCGGCCGGCCAGTGATTCATTAGACTGCCATTAGTCTGAGCTACCATCTTGTGAAGTGAATGCAACACTTGGCCGCCTTTCTCATCGCTCGCGAATGTGTTTTTGGCCTGACCTACTCAGAGGTCGATTCGTGGAGCACTGTCTGTGACTAGCCCTTGTGTTTTATTATTGCGTTATTATTTTATTATTTTATTACCAAGTTACCATCATTTGTCTCACCTGTTTGGTGATCAGTTGCTTGTCCTTTTGAATTAACCTTGTTATTATATTTGCTGTTTTATTGTATGTTTCTAATTTTTTTTAAATATAATTGCCATTATTGGCGTTACAGCAAGTTTAAACAGTTGTGCTATCAAGTTTACTATTATTTTGTCTCACCTGGTTGGTGATCAGTTTCCTGTCTTTTAAATTAACTTTTGCTATTGGCTTGCTGTTTGTTAAATATTTTTAATAATTGCCTTTCTTAGCGCTAGAGGCTTTCAGCCGTGACTCGCTACATGTCTTAAAAGTCTAATGTGGCAATTGTATTTTAGCAATTAACCTTTAAGACCTTGGTGATTTGTTTTCAATATTTTAGTAACTGTAGTTTGTAAGTTGCAACAAGTTCAACAATTGTTAATTTATTGCTATTTAGGCCTTCAGCCGTGAGTGTCGTTAACTGTCTTAAAATTTTGATTTGGCAATTGTATTTTTGCAGCGAGCTTTAAGACCTTGGTCACTTGTCTTTTATATTTTAATAACTGTAATTGTAAGTTGCAGCAAGTTTAATCAATTCTTAATTTATTACCATTAAGGACTTCAGCCGTGAAACAATTCTTAAATTATTGCCATTATTTTAATTTGTTGTTGATTTTAAATAAATTATGTGTGATTAAAAGAAAAGCCAACCAATATTAACTGATTAAGGCCCCATCCACAATCGTAACCGAATCTCGCCTTCCTTGACCACCAGGTCTCATTGTACTCATTTTCTGAACTGGGCGCTGGCAAAGACTGTAATTATTCGTTCAATCACCACACGTATGTTGAGCACACTAGTGTGCGATAATTAAGAACAAAAGTAGCTTTCACGTGATGTGTCACTCTGTAAGCACTATGGGACTCAACATCTGAGGTCATCAGACCCCTAGATTTAGAACTACTTACACCTTACTAACCTAAGCACCGCACACACATCCATGCCCTAGGCAGGATTCGAACCTGCGACCGTAGCAGCAGCGCCGTCGCAGACTGAAGCGCCTAGAACTTCTCGGCCACAGCGGCCGGCCAATATGTCACTGCTAAGTAACATAGCTCGATGAAACTTGGACCATACTCGGAAAAAAACTGCTACAGTATAGTACAAAAGGCAACTTAAACAAATGACACAGTAAGACGAACGGAAATGACACTTTTATTCAAGACAGTGATTACACCTAAGTCACTGCGATTTATGATGGTTCCGTAGATATTGCAAAAGGTGAGGCGTCGTTCGTAATAAAGTGTGTGATCACAACGGACGGCAGTACATGTTCTGCAATACGCTCCTATGCTGGCCTCAAGGTTGGAAAAAAGTTCTTGTAGTAGAGCTTTCCATTACTCCAGCAGCGGGGTTGACAACTGATGGATGGTCTTCGGTGCACGTGGACGTGCTGCAGTAGGTCTCGTCAATGCATCCTACGTGTGTTCGATGGAACTTAAGTCGGGTACTGGGGCAGGCCGGTCCATTCTCCCAATAGACTTTCGTTTCAATAACTCCTCCACCTGCGCGGTTTGCTGCGATCGCGCATTGTCGCTTATGAAAATGAAGTCAGGGCCGAACGTACTCTGAAAAGACTCACATGGGAAAAGAGTACAGTGTCACAATAACATTGACTGCTGAGTGTACCGTGTCCAAAGACCTGGAGATCAGCACGCCCATGTAACATTATGCATACCTACACCATAACACCCGGACAATCGAAACGTTAACACACCTTGTCAAAAACCATGTTCCGCCTTTTTTTAATCTCCAGGGAACCATCATAAATCGGGATGACGTAAGTGTAATTATTGTCTTTAATGAAAGTGTCATTTTATTTCGTCTCGTTACGTTTTTCTTTCAGTTGCCTTCTACAGTATACGGTAGTAGTTCTTTCTAGTATGGGCCAAGCTTCATCGACGTGTTACTAGGCAGTGACACGTCATGCGAAAGTTACTTTCACCGTTAAGTTTAGCACACCAGTGCGTTTGTTTTAGTGAACAAATTGGCCTTCGACTTTTGTAGTCATTTTATGTCTATACATACATTATACCGTTTATTGGGAATAGCGCTCCTGTTCGCACATACATACCAGCTACACCTCGTAGGCTTTTGTCAACATACTGAAGTCTCAGTAGCCGCATCCATTGGTGACGGTGTGAAGTTAAAACGCCGGCCGCGGTGGTCTCGCGGTTCTAGGCGCTCAGTCCGGAACCGTACGACTGCCACGGTCGCAGGTTCGAATCCTGCCTCGGGCATGGATGTGATGATGATGATGTTTGGTTTGTGGGGCGCTCAACTGCGTGGTTATCAGCGCCCGTACAATTACCCAATCTTTGCTCAGTCCAATTTCGCCACTTTCCTGGATGATGATGAAATGATGAGGACAACACAAACACCCAGTCATCTCGAGGCAGGTGAAAATCCCTGACCCCGCCGGGAATCGAACCCGGGACCCCGTGCTCGGGTAGCGAGAACGCTACCGCGAGACCACGAGCGGCGGACGGGGCATGGATGTGTGTGATGTCCTTAGGTTAGTTAGGTTTAAGTGGTTCTAAGTTCTAGGGGACTGATGACCACAGATGTTAAGTCCCATAGTGCTCAGAACCATTTTTTTTAAGTTAAAACAACGGCTAAGGGCTTGTGCCGCCTCCTTGGATCTTTTTTGAGATTACTTACCTATCTATACCATATTTTCATACATTTCATAACATGCTTAGAATCTTCTCTGGTTACACTGTAATAAAAAGAAACAGGTAGACTATTTCGGGACACGAAGTGGCCTCCTTCTCCACAGAGGTGGTCTTATCAGAGGAATTATGCAAACTATTTCTCTACCTTCTATCCTTCCACCTGGGATCTCCAGAAAAGCTTCCAGGACCTTGCATTCAAACAACCATATTGAACATTTCTTCACTCGACCAGCTCAGCCAAATTGGACAACAAAAGTTGGTCGGTAAACACACGAAGAAAAAGTCTCATTTTTTCCGATCAAAATGGTTGTGTTGAGAATATTATTCTAATAGTCCTCATAATTTAATAATCCACATAAAATTGCACATGTCAAAGTTCTGACTAAAAAATGTGTTATATTACAGAGGAAACAATGTCTGCAACGCTGTGAAGCAATTCGACACACGTATTATGGTTGCCATGGGAATGGATTCGCAGGCAGGCACAATCAGCTCTCTCATGTCATCCAGAGCACATGCCTTTGTGGCGTAGACAGTGTCTGTCAGAGTTCCCCACAGAAAGAAGTCTAACAGAATTATATAGCGAGATCTGACTGTAAACCAACACTCCCTCTTCGGCCCATCCACCTCTCAACATAGGTGTCGCACGTCACTATGGAAGTGTGACGAAAAAATATCTTCATCTTCG
This sequence comes from Schistocerca cancellata, assembly GCF_023864275.1. NCBI lineage: Eukaryota > Metazoa > Arthropoda > Insecta > Orthoptera > Acrididae > Schistocerca > Schistocerca cancellata. The sequence goes on from NC_064632.1 coordinate 459,890,776, forward strand.
TACAGATGGAGACCAGCTGGTGCAAATCGTTCATGCAATATGGTAAGATATTTCGTACCTGTCACTGTTCCTTAAAAAAGGATGGGCCTACAAGTCCTCTGACAGGCATTCCATGTTACACTGATAACCCACAAAGGCTAAAAGCTCGTTCTTCCGAAGCATGGGGATTATCTCTTGCTCTCTTGCCCAATACACGTAGTTGTGGCGATTTATGGTTCCAGTCAATTTAAACGTCAGCCCGTCAGACGAAACAATTATATTTTGTATTGAATCTGGGACCTAGAAAAAACGATGGAGAGGTTTCGTCCTGCCGTAGCCCTCAGTGGTTCACAACCCGACAACAGTCCACAGTAGTCTACCCACCCCGCCGCCGCCCCACATCGAACCCAGGGTTATTGTGCGGTTCGGCCCCCCAGTGACCCCCCCCCCCCCCCCCCCGGGAATGGGTAATGTCTATACCAGACGAGTGCAACCCCAAATTCAAATGTTTGCTCGGTAGAATAATTATCGTGTATGCAGACGTGGAGACAGTGTTTGCGCAACAATCGCCGATATAGTGTAACTGAGGCAGAGTAAGGAGCACCACCCCGCATTCGGTGAGGTAAATGGAAAACGACCTTAAAAACCATCCACAGGCTGGCCGGCAAGCCGGAGCTCGACACTAATCCGCAGGGCGGTTTCGTGCCGGGAACTGCCACGCCTTCCCGCTCGGGAAGCAGCTCTTTCGACCGCGCGGACAATTATATTAGTCAGCTGTTCATTATTGTAAATCCAGTCACGAACTTCGAGACGCCTATCTGTATCGCCTTTATTCATAGAGTGAAGCAGCCCGAGTATTTAGTGTTCCCTTTGGCATCCGAATGTGACCAATACTTGATTTGCTTACACCCGATGGACGTGCAGCTTGCCGCTTGGAATTCTTTGGAGCTCTTGTGAAATCTTGTACCGCTCTGTCCACCCCTCTTCGGTCCGCTACTGATTTCTTGCTGCCACAGCGTCCCTTCTTGAGATCATGCCCACTTTCTTCCCTCTTAAATCTATTGTCTAATTTCGTTATTGTTACATGTGACGGTGGTGCAGTATCAAGCTCTACTCACCATCGTCTCTGCCATTCCTTCACGTTTTCACATTGCCAATAACACTTCAAAATCCACTTCTTTCCTCCAAGGACAACTTTCCAGCCATCTTGTTAGTTACACGTAGTTACTAGCAAATGAAAATAATTAAAGAAGAAGAAATGAATCGCTACTCCCACAAGTTATGAGAGTACCATATAATCACAATTGGGTCAAGTTATCATTAATACCTCGTGAGCTATTAAAGGAAATTGAAAATTTGTGGTAAGGTCTTATGGGACCCAACTGCTGCAGTCATCGGTCCCTAAGCTTATACCCCGCGCGGCAGCTATTAAAGGTTAAATAATGTAAAACCCTCTGTGGGACATCCTTTAAATGTGGGTTAGGCACAAAGTACGTACCTTGCCCATTTGCGTCTTTCAATAAAATTGTTACAGAAATCATATTTTCGATTAAACTGTTTAGCATTCGAAAAATATTCTGCGCCATATAGTTCCACAGTGGAAAAACTTTTTAAAATGTAAATCAAATTATCTGTATACATATACAGGGTGTTACAAACAGGTACGGCCAAACTTTCAGGAAACATTCCTCACGCACAAAGAAAGAAAATATGTTATGTGGACATGTGTCCGGAAACGCTTACTTTCCATGTTAGAGCTCATTTTATTACTTCTCTTCAAATCACATTAATCATGGAATGGAAACACACAGCAACAGAACGTACCAGCGTGACTTCAAACACTTTCTTACAGGAAATGTTCAAAATGTCCTCCGTTAGCGAGGATACATGCATCCACCCTCCGTCGTATGGAATCCCTGATGCGCTGATGCAGCCCTGGAGAATGAAGTATTGTATCACAGCCGTCCACAATACGAGCACGAAGAGTCTCTACATTTGGTACCGGGGTTGCGTAGACAAGAGCTTTCAAATGCCCCCATAAATGAAAGTCAAGAGGGTTGACGTCAGGAGAGCGTGGAGGCCATGGAATTGGTCCGCCTCTGCCAATCCATCGGTCACCGAATGTGTTGTTGAGAATCGTACGAACACTTCGACTGAAATGTGCAGGAGCTCCATTGTGCATGAACCACATGTTGTGTCGTACTTGTAAAAGCACATGTTCTAGCAGCACAGGTAGAGTATCCCGTATGAAATCATGATAACGTGCTCCATTGAGCGTAGGTGGAAGAAACTAAAATGAGCTCTAACATGGAAATTAAGCGTTTCGGGATACATGTCCACATAACATCTTTTCTTTATTTGTGTGTGAGGAATGTTTCCTGAAAGTTTGGCCGTACCTTTTTGTAACACCCTGTATGTAGACGTATGCAGACGGTATACGAAATCTATTCAGATGTCATTTCGAATCTAGTTACTATGTCCCCCCAACTAGCAGTGCAATAATAACCCGCGAGCCCGAACGATTAGTTAGACTGTGTACCGCTACGGCCTCGGTGTCGTCTCGCGGAAATATTTTCTAGACCGCTGCTAATACGAATCGGGAAATTTATCAGGAATTTAATAAACTTGGACATCGTTGGAGGCAGATAATTATTCCATTACTGATTTCTCATCCCTCTCCATCAGAGCTCCTGCGCAATAACCGTGACGACAGCTACGAATGGCGTAAAAATATGAAACTGATCTGTCGTGTTTCAGATTAATTAATTCTGCTGCATATGTACGACGTGTAACAACATGGATGGCGCGTAACTGAATCTAACAAAAATCACTCAAGCGCTAAAAAACATATGCTTGGATAGCTGAGTGCATTAAAGCGTCCGCTTCCGTGATGCGGAGATTCGTGCCGGCCTCGTATCTGATCCGCCCGGCTGATTAACTACGGGGTTCTGAGCGCCGGCCAGCCTAGATGAAGTTTTCAGGAAGTTTTCCTACGTCAAACTTGGTGGATAACAGTCCGGTACGCACGTCCCGCCTCAGAGACACGTTACGCAAACATTTACAAAACGTTCTCACACTTTAACATGAGATTTACCCTATACCCAGACTGATGGGGCACACAAGTTCCGACGCAGGGAGAAGTGGTGGCAGGAAGTACACCCGGTCAATAACTAGCATTAACAAAACCGATATAACATACCGACCCGTACAGACACGGGAAAGGCACAGAAGGAGATTCAAGCGTTTAATTCGTATGTAAATTTAAAGCTAGCTGTTTTTCTAGAAAGGCACAGTGTAATTAGCAAAATTACCTACCAACAGTTACTCCGTGCTGCATCCTTTGTGGTAAGCGAAACATTCTCTAAGGTCCCACATTTCCAGCTATCAATAGCTAATCAAACGGCGTTAACTGTTTACATGTAAGGGGAGAGAGCTGATGTTGAAAGTGGTATGGAAGTCGTAGTAAGTGATTTACTTTCATAGTTTTTTTTGTATTTACATTTATTTCCTTTTGGGAATTATCCAAGTAGACAACCAAATAAAAATCAAAAATATCCCTCTTCCATATTATTAAATGGAAACAATAACGTAGTCACGCAGATAATAAGCGCAGCGAACATAAGGATTGGAAACCTATCAGCATGTTCATCGGCCTCAATACTCCTTGAATTATTGCAAAGTACTAGGCAGCGGGATATTAGACGCCATACGATATGATTCCTGCACGTCAAACTCGTGGACGAAGAGCGTAAATAACTACACTACTGGCCATTAAAATCGCTACACCAAGAAGAAATGCAAATGATAAACGGGTATTCATTGGACAAATATATTATACTAGAACTGACATGTGATTACATTTTTACGCAGTTTTGGGTACATAGATCACGAGAATTCAGTACGCAGAGCAACCGCCTCTGGCCGTAATAACGGCCTTGATACGCCTGGGCATTGAGTCAAACACAGCTTGGATGGCGTGTACAGCTACAGCTGCCCATGCAGCTTCAACACGATACCACAGTTCATCAAGAGTAGAGACTGGCGTATTGTGACGAGCCAGTTGCTCGGCCACCATTGACCAGACGTTTTCAGTTGGTGAGAGATGTGGAGAATGTGCAGGCCAGGGCAGCAGTCGAACATTTTCTGTATTCAGGACCTGCAACATGCGGTCGTGCATTATCCTGCTGAAATGTAGGGTTTCGCAGGGATCGAATGAAGAGTAGGGCCACAGGTCGTACCACATCTAAAATGTAACGTCCACTGTTCAAAGTGCTGTCAATGCGAACAAGAGGTGACCGAGACGTGTAACTAATGGCATCCCATACCATCATGCCGGGTGATACGCCAGTATGGTGATGACGAATACACGCTTCCAATGTGCGTTCACGGCGATGTCGCCAAACACGGATTCGACCATCATGATGCTGCAAACAGAACCTGGATTCATCCGAAAAAATGACGTTTTGCCATTCGTGCACCTAGGTTCGTCGTAGAGTACACCATCGCAGGCACTCCCTGTCTGTGATGCAGCGTCAAGGGTAACCGCAGGCATGGTCTCCGAGCTGACAGCCCATGCTGGTGCAAACGTCGTCGAACTGTTCGTGCAAATGGTTGTTGTCTTTCAAACGTCCCCATCTGTTGACTCAGGGATCGAGACGTGGCTGCACGATCCGTTACAGCCATGTGGATAAGATTACTGTCATCTCAACTGCTAGTGATACGAGGCCGTTGGGATCCAGCACGGCGTTCCGTATTACCCTCCTGAACCCACCGATTCCATATTCTGCTCACAGTCATTGGATCTCGACCAACGCGAACAGGAATGTCGCGATACGAGCAACCGCAATCGCGATAGGCTACAATCCGACCTTTATGAAAGTCGGAAACGTGACGGTACGCATTTCTCCTCCTCACACGAGGCTTCACAACAACGTTTCACCAGGCAACGCCGGTCAACTGCTGTTTGTGTATGAGAAATCGGTTGGAAACTTTCCTCATATCAGCACGTTGTAGGTGTCGCCACCGGTGCCAACCTTGTGTGAATGCTCTGAAAAGCAAATTATTTGCATATCACAGCATCTTCTTCCTGTCGGTTAAATATTGCGACTGTAGCACGTCATCTTCGTGGTGTAGCAATTTTAATGGCCAGTAGTGTATTTTTTTTATATCCCTGTGGACATAATGTTCTTATCATTTGTTGGGTCAGGTACCTTAATCGGTAAAAACCGAACCATTATAGGATTAATTTATTGTCCATCTGTGGACCCGTTAACAAGCCTGTCTCTCAGGAATGGGTAGCGGTATCAAGCTGAAATTTACGATGCATACAAAGGTCTGCAGTCCCTTGGCGATGCAAAAAAAAAACTGAAGCTTCTAAACAATTGCAGTTAAAAAATACAGTATTTTGCCAAATATTTCGATGCTCGCAAACTCACTCATCAAAACATACAGGATGCTATCCGTCGTCCTAGAATCATGAAAGTTAACAAAATGTAAGGTTTCACAGTACTAGGGACTACTTGACCTAATATCATGAAATTTGACAAGAAGCTAGATTTCAAAGCACAACTAAAGAAAAAATTCCAAAAAATTGTTAATTTGTAATTATGCCACATTAAAAACTTGTTCCTTTTGTTGTCCGTTCGTCTGTCTATCCGTCTGTTAAGACTTCTTTTTCTCAGGACCGGGCAGAGGTCCCGGCGGAGGTTCGAGTCCTCCCTCGGGCATGGGTGTGTGTGTTTGTCCTTAGGATAATTTAGGTTAAGTAGTGTGTAAGCTTAGGGACTGATGACCTTAGCAGTGAAGTCCCATAAGATTTCACATACATTAGGACTTCATACACACCGGGCAGAGGTATGAGGTTGAAATTTTTGACAAGTCGGGATAAACAACTGCAGTGAAAAGATACGGCCATATATGTCATATTTTGATATTCGCAAACTCATTCATTAAAACATATACAAGAAGTGCCTATATACTTGTGGTGCCTGGTGAGTAGCAGTAAAAAAAATAAATTAAAAAAGCGATAAAGCGCATACCTTGAAACCGAGAGGTCACGCGATCGAATGTCGCTCGTATCACGTATTTTTCAGTATTCGTTTAAACCTCGCCTTCACCTCTCAGCGATGTAAGGAGTCACCAGAAACACGTGATTCAGATTCCACGTTAATCTTTAGGTCCCTTTTCCCCAGTTAGATAACTGCGATACTTTAGGGACACGTAAGTCGCCGAAGTATCTTCTAGTAGAAAGACCTGCACCAGACCATAATTAAGTTGGTACGGAACCCTCACAGCGCGAGTCCTACTAGGATTTGTACGGTTTTTTTCTCTAAACGATTTCTGTGGGAACAGTGTGGAGGGAATTAAAGAATATTCGGAGATTCCGCCGTAATCTAATTTCTCACATTTTTATGTGGGTTGCCACTAGATTCTGGACACATTTTTAGCTTGCCTGCCAGTTGAAGTCTTTCATCATTTCCGCTACACTCTATTTCGAGGAAATCTTTGTTCATTTGTACTGGCCTTATTTGTGTACGCTCCATGACCCGTACTAGTCCGCCCTGATATGTATTCCAGACATTTCAGCAGTATGCTAGTGTCTTTCAAGCAGTCTACTTCGTAGAAAAAAATTCAGCCGTTTCACAACGTCTTTTTTTAGTTACTAGTCTTTTCGATTTCGTTAATGTTGTCATTCATGTCGTCCTCTCCTGTGCTAACCTTTTCAATTCTATGTATTTACTGCACTCAATAAGGTCTGTATTCTAGTTTGGATATCCTAGTTTTTGTTTGCTCCCACATTTAACCCGTTCTACTCAGTCCAGAGCCTAGTGAACTATTCTCAAGTTCCACAGCAGGTGCCCCACTTTATTTATTTATTTATTTTAGACGTCTAGTTCCGTAGGACCAAACTGAGGGGCAAATCGCCGTAGTCATAACGTGTCAGTACGTGAAATTATACCAGAAAAATAATAATAGATAAGATAAAGTCTTTATGATTCCTAAAGAGACGACGAACTGTAAGTTTATAATAACGCCATCAACAGTGTAATACTGGATCAAGCTTAATTTTTCAAGGAACTCCTCGACAGAATAGAAAGAGCGACCCATGAGGAAACTCTTTAGTTTACATTTGAAAGCGAGTGAGTTACTGATAATGTATTTAAATTAGTGTGGTAGCTTAAATGAAAATGGCTGCAGCAGAATACTGCAAGCCTTTCTGCACAAGACTCATGGAGTTGCGATCAAAATGCAGACTGGATCTCTGCCTTGTATTAACCGAGTGAAACCTTCTAATTCTTGGGAATAAACTGATATTGTTAACAAGAAACGACATTAAAGAACATACATATTGAGAGGCCAATGTCAGAATAGCTACACTAACGTACAGGGGTCGACAAGAGATTCGCGAACTTAACACCACTTATTGCCCGAACCGCCCGCACTTACTCTTTTAGCACTTCGTGGTTTACCTGTTCTCTCAATTTTTAACATTCTTCGACGGCACTACATTTGAAATGCTTATAATTTCTGCGTCTCCAGATTCCCAATGGTCTACGTTCCATGTCCATGAAACACTGTGCTCCATAACTACACCTTCAGGAAGTTATCTGTCCCATATCGCCGCGCGGGATTAGCCGAGCGGTCTTAGGCGCTGCAGTCATGGGTTGTGCGGCTGGTACCGGCGGAGGCTCGAGTCCTATCTCGGGCATGGGTGTGTGTGTTTGTCCTTAGGTTAATTTAGGTTAAATAGTGTGTAAGCTTAGGGACCGATGACCTTAGCAGTTAAGTCCCATAAGATTTCACATTTTGTCCCATATCAATATCTAATGACAGAGGAGCTCTTTTTTTGAAGAAAGTTTCCTCCACCAGTACCACAAAGCTTGATTCTTAGATGGAAATAGCACTTCCTTTTCTTCTGCCACAGGCTGGATAAAATGAAACTGACCAGGAAAATCTTACATGCAGCTTAATACAGACGGCTCATCTTACTTAAGCTGCCGCAGATACAGGAGATTTAAGTTCGGTTGCCTATTTTAAGGTGTATGAAATGTTTTCTGAGCCAGTTCTATGGGGGTGTGCTGAAAAATAATTCTTCTGAGTTTTTTACTCTGTTTTCAATACATGTTGAGGTATTGGAAGTCAAGCATATTACCCAGTCGACTTTTCCACTTCGCTGACGCAAGATGCAACCGTCTACAGCTGGAGGACTCCGTATAGCGTCGTGTAGCATGGCGGTGTGTAACATAACTATGTCGGTGCGTGAGAAACAGCTGCCTGTAATCGAGAAAATGTACGTAGAAAAAGTACCTCCAATTGGATTCCATAAAAGTACAGGGTGAAAAGTATTTAAACAGACAAACTCTGCGAGGTTGTAGGGGACACCAAAACAAATATTTTTCCCTAAAGTCATTTTTTCTTTGAGGTGTATTTAAACCGGTAGAGGAATATTTCTCTGGCGGCAAATTAATTAAGCCAACAAACACTTTTTCATTTTTTTGATGACCGAGAGACAACACGTTAACACAACCCACGTTAACACAACCACGTTTCTGGGAACCGTCGGTCCAGGAATCGGCGCACACGACGACTGAAATGTGCCGGTGCCCCGTCATGTAGGAATCACATGCGTTGTCTTTTAGGGAGCGGAACGTCTTCCAGAAATTCTGGCAATGCTCTGGCGAGAAAATTGTAATAGTGCCTGCCATTTAATGGCCTAGCTCAATTAAACAGTCCCCAACAACACCGACCCACACTTTAACGAAGATCCGCACTTGATGAGCGCTAGTAACTGGTGGCATGTGGGTTATCCTCACTCCAAACATGCGAATTGTGCACGTTGAAGACTCCATCACGCCCGAACGTTGCTACGTCGGTAAACAACACAGAGGATTGAAATGTAGGATGCATTTCACACTGTTCCAGGTACCACTGCGAAAACTGTGCTCTGGGTGGATAATTAACTGGTTCCAGGTTGTGGACACGCTGTAAATGAAATGGACGTAACAGTTGCTCTCGAAGGACTGATCTTACATTCGTCTGATTCGTCCCCATGTTACGTGCAATTGCGCGAGTGCTGATTGAAGGATCCCGCTCCACGTGCTGCAAGACAGCTTCCTCAAATTGCAGCGTTCTTACCGTGAGACGGCGTCTCTGTCCAGGTAATCTGCTAAATGACCCGGTCTCACGCAGACGTTGGTACACAGCAGCAACGGTCGTATGATGCGGGAAACGGCGATTACGATATTGTTGTTGATAAACCCGCTGTGCAGCTCGTCCTTTGTGGTGCTCTACGTAGTACGCACCAACCATATCAGTGTACTCTTTCCAGGTGTATCGCTCCATTAGTAAACAGAGAAATGCACTACTACAATGGTGGACAGCAGTTGCCTGCAACTGAAGAGCGTAATAGGGCCTCCACCGGTTTAAATAATCCACATAGGGAAAAATGACTTTAGGGAAGAATGTTTGTTTTGATGTCCCCCACAACCTCCCAGAGTTTGTCGGTTTAAATACTTTTCACCCTGTATAAAAGGTGTGTATGGTGTTTATTGTATTGGCAACAGTAATGAGACTGATCGGAATAGAGTTGATGAACTCATAAGAGAAAAATCGTCGGATAACACAAACACAGCTCCTAGGAATGTGGGGCACGTCATGACAGCGTGTACACGCCATCACTGGAGAACTGCCGTGCAGAAAACAATGTGCATGGCGGATGCCTCGATCTTCTCTGAGTAGTTCATCAACTCGATTCCGATGAGTCAAGTCGATTGCCGACTACTCCGAGCTCTGCCAGACACGTTGATGTTGGCAACACCGTTTCTTTCAGTACGAGAGTCCAGCGTCGTACATTACTGATTCGATACAATCATCACCGTACACGGCTTTCAGTCTTCTACGGATTTCAGTTGGAGGCACATTTTCTGCGTTTAGAAACTCGATTACAGCACCCTGTTTTTCACGCACCGACATAGCTACGCTACTCAGCGCCACGTTACGTGCTACGTTCGGAGCGCTCTAGAGGCAGAGTGTTGCAACTCGCGTCAGCGAAGCTGGAAACTCGATCGAGTAACATGCACGAGACGTAATATCTCAGCTGATGTTAAGAACAGAATAAAAAATTCCGAGGCATTACTTTGCAGCAAATGCCAGTATTTTACCCACCATGTACTATTTTGTTTTCGATTTATATGTTAAGTTTCTCGTCCTACTCACTATTGCTCATCACTTTCGGCTTTACAATTACATACAACCACTCGCTCACAGAAAGATCCGTACCTAAAGACTTGAAAATTGCTCAAGTCATACCAACACCCAAAAAGGGAAGTAGGGGTAATCCGCTGAATTACAGGCGTATATCACTACGGTCGATTTGCAGTAGGGTCTTAGAACGTATACTGTATTCGAACATTATGAAGTACCTCGAAGAAAACGATTTATTGACTCATAGTCAGCACGGTTTCAGAAAATATAGTTCTTGTGAAACGCAACTAGCTCTTTATACTCATGAAGTAATAAGTGCTATCGACAAGGGATGTCAAATTGATTCCATATTTATAGATTTCTAGAAGGCTTTTGACACCGTTCCTCACGAGCGTCTTCTAACCAAACTGCGTGCCTACGGAGTATCGCCTCAGTTGTGCGACTGGATTAGTGATTTCCTGTCAGAACGGTCACAGTTCGTAGTAATAGACGGAAAGTCATCGAGTAAAACAGAAGTAATATCCGGCGTTCCCCAAGGAAGTGTTATAGGCCCTCTATTGTTCCTGATCTATATTAACGACATAGGAGACAATCTTAGTTGCCGTCTTCGATTGTTTGCAGATGATGCTGTCATTTATCGTTTTCTAAAGTCATCAGATGATCAAAACGAATTGCAAAATGATTTAGATAAGATATCTGTATGGTGCGAAAAGTGGCAATTGACCCTGAATAAAGTGCGAAGTTATTCACATGGGCACTAGAAGTAATCAGCTAAATTTCGATAACGCGATAAGTCACTCAAATCTGAAGGCTGTAAAGTCAGCTAAATACTTAGGGATTACAATTACAAATAACTTAAATTGGAACGATCACATAGATAATATTGTGGGCAGAGCAAACCAAAGACTGCGATTCATTGGCAGAACACTTATAAGGTGCAAAGGGTCTACTAACGAGACTGCCTACACCACGCTTGTCCGCCCTATTCTGGAGTATTGCTGTGCGGTGTGGGATCCGCATCAGGTGGGACCAACGGATGACATCGAAAAAACACAAAGAAGGGCAGCACATTTTGTATTGTCGCGAAATAGGGGAGATAGTGTCACAGGCATGATACGTGAGTTGGAGTGGCAATAATTAAAACAAAGGCTTTTTTCGTTGCGACGGGATCTTCTCATGAAATTTCAATCACCAGTTTTCTCCTCCGATTGCGAAAACATTCTGTTGGCACCCACCTATGTAGGGAGAAATGATCATCACGATAAAATAACAGAAATCAGGGCTCGCACCGAAAAATTTAAGTGCTTGTTCTTCCCACGTGCCGTTCGAGAATGGAACGGTAGAGAGACAGCTTGAAGGTGATTCATTGAACCCTCTGCCAGGCACTTTATTGTGAATAGCGAGTAATCACGTAGATGTAGATGTAGACGTACTGCTTTTATCCTTAAGCCACAGTGTGTTGTGGGTATGCTGTTCATTCCTTTCAATGGGTTTTCCGAGTCTCTCTTACATAGCACTTCTGTCTAGGAGAGCTATGTCGTTCGGGACTCTTGAAGCATCTCTGTAAAAACCATTTCATGGTATTTTTCTTTATTTACCTTGTTAATGAGTCTTATATTAGCACCACTGATTTTCAGTGTGCATATTAACTTAACCCAGAAGGAAACTGAGCAGTGGAATACATTATTTCAACCAAAATGCCAACGACGTATACTCTCCATCAGTTTAAATCCGTTTAAGTATGTATATCTTTACCCATTGTTTCCTGGGAACCCACAGCTCTATTGTACAGGGTGATTCAAAAAGAATACCACAACTTTAAAAATGTGTATTTAATGAAAGAAACATAATATAACCTTCTGTTATACATCATTACAAAGAGTATTTAAAAATGTTTTTTTTTCACTCAAAAACAAGTTCAGAGATGTTCAATATGGCCCCCTCCAGACACTCGAGCAATATCAACCCGATACTCCAACTCGTTCCACACTCTCTGTAGCATATCAGGCGTAACAGTTTGGATAGCTGCTGTTATTTCTCGTTTCAAATCATCAATGGTGGCTGGGAGAGGTGGCCGAAACACCATATCCTTAACATACCCCCATAAGAAAAAATCGCAGGGGGTAAGATCAGGGCTTCTTGGAGGCCAGTGATGAAGTGTTCTGTCACGGGCTGCCTGGCCGTCCAGAACTTTTCCCTTTGCACAAACACCCATTCTCTGTAAACTGTTTATACCAACGTTTAATACACCACCTATCAGGAGGTTTAACACCATACTTCGTTCGAAATGCACGCTGAACAACTGTCGTCGATTCACTTCTGCCGTACTCAATAACACGAAAAGCTTTCTGTTGAGCGGTCGCCATCTTAGCATCAACTGACGCTGACGCCTAGTCAACAGCGCCTCAAGCGAACAAATGTACAACTAAATGAAACTTTATAGCTCCCTTAATTCGCCGACAGATAGTGCTTAGCTCTGCCTTTTGTCGTTGCAGAGTTTTAAATTCCTAAAGTTGTGGTATTCTTTTTGAATCACCCTGTATATTGCTTATATCTTATACACTACTGGCCATTGAAATTGCTACACCAAGAAGAAATGCAGACGTTAAACGGGTATTCATTGGACAAATATATTATACTAGAACTATCGTGTGATTACATTTTGGCGCAATTTTGGTGCATAGATCCTGAGAAATCAGTACCCTGAACAACGGCCGTGATACGTCTGGGGATTGAGTCAAACAGAGCTTGGATGGCATGTACAGCTACAGGTGCCCATGCAGCTTCAACACGATACCACAGTTCATATATAGTGACTGGCGCATTTTGACGAGCCAGTTGCTCGGCCACCATTGACCAGACGTTTTCAGTTGGTGAGAGATCTGGAGAATGTGCTGGTCAGGGCAGCAGTCGAACATTTTCTGTATCCAGAAAGGCCCGTACAGGACCTGCAACATGGGGTTCTGCATAATCCTGCTGAAATGTATGGTTTCGGAGGGATCGAATGAAGGATAGAGCCACGGGTCGTAACACATCTTAAATGTAACGTCCACTATTCAAAGTGCAGTCAGTGCGAACAAGAGGTGACCGAGACGTGTAACTAATGGCATCCCATACCATCACGTCGGTTGATGCGCCAGTATGGCGATGACGAATACTCACTTCCAATGTGCGTTCACCGCGATGTCGCCAAACAAGGAGGCGACCATCATGATGCTGTAAACAGAACCTAGATTCAGCCGAAAAAATGACGTTTTGTCATTCGTGCACCCAAGTTCGTCGTTGAGTACACCATCGCAGGCGCTCCTGTCTGTGATGCAGCGTCAAGGGTAACCGCAGCCGTAGTCCACGCTGCTGAAAACGTTGTCTAACTGCTCGTGCAGATGGTTGTTGTCTTGCAAACGTCCCCATCTGTTGACTCAGGGATCGAGACGTGACTGCACGATCAGTTACAGCCATGCGGATAAGATGCCTGTCATCTCGGCTGCTAGTGATACGAGGCCGTTGGGATCCAGCACGGCGTTCCGTATTACCCTCCTGAACCCACCCATTCCGTATTCTGCTAACAGTCACTGGATCTCGCCCAACGCGAGCAGCAATGTCGCGACACGGTAAACCGCAATCACGATAGGCTACAATCCGACCTTTATAAAAGTCGGAAATGTGATGGTACGCATTTCTCCTCCTTACAGGAGGCATCACAACAACGTTTCACCAGGCAACGCCGGTCAACTGCTGTTTGTGTATGAGAAATCGGTTGGAAACTTTCCTCATGTCAGCACGCTGTAGGTGTCGCCACCGGCGCCAACCTTGTGTGAATGCTCTGAGAAGCTAATCATTTCCATATCACAGCATCTTCTTCCGCTAGGTTAAATTTCATGTCTGTAGCACGTCATCTTCGTGGTGTAGCAATTTTAATGGCCACTAGTGTATTCTTTGTCCGCCCCTCGTGGTCCCGCGGTAGCGTTCTCGCTTCCCGAGCGCGGGATCCCGGGTTCGATTCCCGGCGGGGTCAGGGATTTTTCCTGCCTCGAGATGACTGGGTGTTGTTGTGTCGTCTTCAGCATCATCATTCATCCCCATTACGGTCGGAGGAAGGCAACGGCAAACCACCTCCATTAGGACCCTGCCTAGTAAGGCGGTGCGGGTCTCCCGCATCGTTCCCCTACGCTCTGTAGAGAAGCATGGGACTTCATTTTTTTTTTCAGTGTATTCTTTTCCTTCCCTCCCCTCTTGCATGAATGAGTGAGCGAATTTGTGCGTATGCTTGTCAGTATTGTAGCGTTTTCCGTCTGCTGTGGTGACAGTGCGACCAACGTTAAGTAGCTTCACCAAGCCAAAGAGGTTTGTCCCCTCTGCGTACGTCAATCGACTATTGTTAGGTTGGTGGCGGAAGGGACGCTTCAGCTGCTTGCATTTACCTGGGTTGTCCGTTGGTCAGTAAGTGAGCACGGGCGCTCTACTGCTGGGATTTAATGAGTGAGCGTCGTCACTGAAGAGTGAGCTTACTAACGTACAATCGTGCTGATATTGTGTAAGTCTTCAGCCTAACTGAAGTACTTAATCACTTTCTTTTGCAGCTTTATTTTGGGAGACATTTTCCATGGTTTATTTAGTTTAGTGAATTCAAGGAATTTCATGCTGTATTGATTTATTTACGGACTTTTTTTGCTCCAGTGGAGCTTTGTGATGTGGAAGTATGGCCTATATCGACATGCTTAGTTTACGTTATTCTGTTTCCTTCTCTAGTGTGAATGCGTGTGTAACTGTGTCTCTGTGAGCTTGTAGTTCTTCATCTCGCCGTAACTCAATATTCATTCGAGTTTGCTTTGTATCCTTTATCAGCGTGCTTTTTCCTACTGGTCTCACGAGTTCGTATTTCGTTCTATGAGTCATCAGTTCCATCTTCCCTGCTTCCAATCGTAATTTTCAGTTACATTGAATGATGCGACTATAAAAGGACTAAGCGTGTAAAATTAATCACGAATTGCCTGTATTTCTGAAATTTGCTTTCATTGTGTGAGCCATGCGGGATTAGCCGAGCGGTCTAGGGCGCTGCAGTCATGGACTGTGCGACTGGTCCCGGCGGTGGTTCGAGTCCTCCCTCGCGCATGGGTGTGTGTGTTTGTCCTTAGGATTATTTGGGTTAAGTAGTGTGTAAGCTTAGGGAATAACGACCTTAGCAGTTATGTCCTATAAGATTTCACACGCATTTGAACATTTTTTTGATTGTGTGAACAACATGTTACTGCGCAGAAGTCGAGCCCTCAGCTTTTCCTATTCTTTGTTTCATCGGAACTACTGCGTTTTTCTCAGTCATTTTCGAATGCGTGTTGCTCACTTAATTTTCAACCGTTTTGATAATGCGCGTGCTTGCTAACTCGTAAATTATTGAACCACGTGGATTCTTTCTTTCGTTTTTCATGTGAATATTTTCGGATCACTTATTACTTATCGTATTAGTGTTTGTTTTATTTATTGTCAGCATGAGGTCATTCGGAACGAATTTCTTTGAATTAATTGTGTATTCATGGCGATGGTCTAATTTCTTTATATTCGTAAACTTTTCTGTGTGAATCCACTTATAAATGTACTAATCCATCCCCTCTCCCTTCTTTGAATTCCATTTAACAAATGTAAATCTTTCTTCAAATGTATCGCGGTTCTAGTTCAATGTTATTTCATAAGTAAATCAGGCACCAGCAATCGTTAACACAAGGATTTTTTTCTTCACGTTAATTTAAAAACATGTCCCACTGCATAGTTTCTCCCAATTTTCGCACCTGATCTCCCAGGGCGTCATCCTAACCGTTACTAAAGCGCAAATCATAATAGAGCAAACTTACGCTTTTTGGTAAAGATTCTAGTGATTTATTTTAAATGCGTTGAAGGAAATGAGGGTTTCAATGGCAATGACAAACGCCTAAGAGACACCAGTAAAAGAAGACTATATTTCTCCGAAAAAATAGTAACAGATGTGGATTTTTATAACGAGTCTCATCCTTTTGCGACTGATTCCGATCGCTGCGATCTGCGTCACAAAATTTCTGTCCATTGGCTTCAGTTTCCAGAGAATTCATTCTATCGCTTCGGTTCCCCGATGATTTGTGAGTTCGTCTGCTGTAGCTCCGCAACGTCAATTAACCGAAATTTGATTACTGCGGTCAAATTTGGGTCCAGGGTTCGGCGAAGGTACCGCGGACATTCCTGAACTCACGAAACGACCAAATTCGCAGATAATCTGCAGTTCTCCTGTAATTCAAGTTACTGGGATCCCGTTGTGTAGGAGAGATCTGTAGATCATCCACTGATTCGGTCATTTCGCGACCTCAGGAACGTCTGTGCTACGTCGACCTCTGGACCCAAACTTGATGGCAGTGCGGAGAATCTCGCTGAATAGCCTCTTTAAGAGTTAGTGAAGACAAACTCACAAATCTTCGGGCAACTGAAGCGACATAATGAATTCTCGAGAAACTGAAGCCAATTAATGGAGGTATATCCTATTCTTTGATTTTCAGTGAGCCTGCACTGATAATTTCTTTTAATTGTTTAATTTATGCAAATTGATACTGAAAACATATAACACAGCGTACTGTAGCTGGCTTCAGCAAACAGTAACATTTCCTTCAGTTTTTGTCCCAGCCAGCCACACACATCACACTCCGCCGCATACCAACTACAGCTATATAACTAACCACTTTTAAATTAGCGTTAGTAATTTTTTCCCTTGTACTTTTATTCCATCTTTCACTTTCTTCATCTCTTCCTCGACGTAAAAATTAAACAAAGAATGTCACATCAAATACCTTTTCGCCGTCTAGTTTCCAAACTTATTCTATTTGGCGACCAGTTTCGGCGATTTGCTACGCCATCTCCAGGCCGCTGACCGACGTGTATTATGATTCAAAACAAGGGCCTCCATTCGAATACTGGTATCTATATATTTCTGCTCGCTATAGCGATCACTTCAACCATCATCTGCCGACAGTCGGCAAAGTCTTCTACTTTTGTTACTCCTAGTTGGTTTTCTTAAATATTGTAGATTATTCGTCCGTTTTCTAATCGATCTGGAACGCGATTACATTCCTATTCTTCTGCATACTCCTCAAACCACCTTGTACCATGACTAGCTATTTCCTTTTCCGTTCCAATCGCAAATGGTGAGAGATAAAAGCGATTGTTTACATATTTTCGTACGAACCCTAATTTCTCTTATCTGTGAATTAAAGATCCTTCCAAATCTAGCAGCACGACTCTGAATTGCTTCGACACCTTGCTTTGTGTTTGGTACCCCGAGCAGTCGATAAAAATTAAAAAATTGGTAGCACTAACGTTATATACGCGATCTCCTTTATATGTGAGCTACGCTTTCGTAAAAGTGTCCTAAAAAAGCTGAAGTCTAAAATTCGCCTTCCATACAGCTTAGCTTCGTGCTCATTCCATTTCATGACGCTTTGCAACGTTGCGCATAGATATTTAATCGACATGAAAGATGTATAAACCAACACAAATATTTTACTCGAACATTATGAGGTTGTTTTTCCTGCTCATCTGCATTAATGTAAATTTTTCTGCCATTCATCACACCAGCACATTCTCTCCAAGTCATCGTGTATCCTCCTACAATAACTCAATGATGACACCTTCTTACCGAGCGAGGTGGCGCAGTGGTTAGACACTGGACTCGCATTCGGGAGGACGACGGTTCAATCCCGCGTCCGGCTATCATGATTTCGGTTATCCGTGATTTGCCGGCCGCGGTGGTCAAGCGGTTCTGGCGCTGCAGTCCGGAACCGCGGGACTGCTACGGTCGCAGGTTCGAATCCTGCCTCGGGCATGGGTGTGTGTGATGTCCTTAGGTTAGTTAGGTTTAAGTAGTTCTAAGTTCTAGGGGACTTATGACCTAAGATGTTGAGTCCCATAGTGCTCAGAGCCATTTGAACCATTTTTTTCCGTGATTTCCCTAAATCACTCTAGGCAAATGCCGGGATGGTTCCTCTGAAAGGGCACGGCCGACTTCCTTCCCCATCCTTCCCTAATCCGATGAGACCGATGACCACGATATCTGGTCTCCTTCCCCAAACCAACCAACCAACCAATGACACCTTCTTGTGCACCACAGCGTCATCAGCAAACAGTCGCAGATTGCTGCTCTCCCTATCCTTTAGTTCGTTTATATATGGAGATGACAAGGATGGTCCTATCACACTTCCCTAGGGTACTCATGACAATAAATTTGCCTCTGATGAACACTCGCTATTTAGGACAACGTACTAGGTTATATTACTTAAGAAGTCTTCGAACCACTTACATACCGGAGAACCTGTTCCGTACGCTCGGACCTTCGTTAACAGTTCACAGAATCTAGAAATATGGAATCCGCTTCTTGCCTTCATCCATCGTCCGCAAGATATCGTCTGAGAAAAGCGCAAGCTGAGTTTCACAGGAGCAACTGTTACTTAATCCTTGCTGATTTGTAGGGAGAACCTTTCCTAGCTCAAGGGAATTGTTGTATTCAAATTTAGCATATGCTCAAGAATTCTGTAGCAAACCTGTGTCAAGGATAATGTTCTGTATTTTTGCGATTCCGTTATTTTACACTTCTTATACATAGCAATCACCCCTGCTTTTTTCCGGTCACTTAGGTTTTTGGCTGGGCGAGATATTCGCGATAAATGCAAATAAGGGGCCAGTGTCGAAGATTATCATCTGTAAATATAACTGGGATTCCTTCAGGACCTGGTGACTTCTTTGTTTTCAGCACTTTCAGTTGCTTCTCAGTGCCTTGGATGCCTATTCCTATGTCCTTCGCTCTAAAGCCCTACCTCTTACCTCGTGGGTGCAGAATTCTTCGTAGGAGAAAATATCTGGACGTGCTTCGCTATCCGTTGGTGCTAACAATGGGCGATCCCCAGCGGTGGCTTCGACTTTCTGAAACCCTCTACACAGTGATGCAAGTCAAGACCCGAGGTATCACGCCCTGCAGCCATTCACCCTGTTGGGCCCAGATTTCCGAGTAATCGACGACAAAAAAAATCGGAATTTTGCCTGACGCTCAATAGCCTTAAAAATGGATATTTGTGTAAACTGGTTGTGTGGTATAGTGTAATTGTTAAACACTAAATAAATACCATAGAAGAAGATGTGGTAAGGCCTTCACCTTGATAAGTTCTTGGGATCCAGTCTCGCCAGATGCTCTAAACTTTTTTCTAATTTTTATCGAAATGAATATGATTATTTGTATTCAGTTAATTGGTTTAAATGTAATTTTGCACTTCTGTTTCTTTGTCACATCATTTTAATTATCGTATCAGTTCCTACATTTGCTCTCTTTTATATTCCTGTCATTCCTTTTCCGCTTGAAATCTTTGTTCATGTAACTTCAAAGTTATGTATCAATTCCAATTTAATTTATTTCGTTTTCTTATCCTATTTTTTCGTCTATGTTATTGTTTTCCTCATTTTGCTTGAATTTCATTTTCTTATAACCCGTTCCTTAGTTTAAATCTTCATCGGCGTTATTTTGTCCATAGTGCAATAGGAATTAACGCCATGTTTTAACTGTTGGTACGTCGATTACCATCCAAGAAAATGAACATCTTTTAACGAAAAATAAGTTTTCGACACCATTGCACCGTAGGTATAAACATATTATTTTGTCTCTTGTTTTTTAAACATTTAAAAATATTTAAATATTGTAATAAATACTATTAAATCACATTCACAAAAAATTCAGAGTGGAAAAACATTGATACAAACAGAAAATGGTATTAAACGAAGAGGTTCACGTGATGATTAAAATGTGGCAAAGAGAAATGAAACACTCAATTAAAACAGTTAACTGAATGAAAGTAACAACTAAAATTATTTCGATAAATGTTTAAAAATGAAAAAATCTAGCACATGACGGCATCACAACCCACAAGCTTCTATGTGTGATGACCTTACCTTATCGTTACAGAACGAAACGGTTTTACAGAGCACAATTTTTTAACACTATTAAGTTGCGCAAAATTCCGAATTTTCTTCTTTTTTCGTCAATTACTCGCAGACGAAGGCTCATCAAGGTGAATGCCCGGCTGGTGTGTTACCTGGGATCTTAACCTACACTACCGTATAGATGGTTTCAAAAAGTCAGTCATACCGCTGGGATCTCTTCTTGTAAGATTTAAGAATTAGAAAAAAATCATTAAGGAAATTGTCATAGTCTCGTTATAAAAGACAAAAGCTTTTACTGTATCACCTGGCGTATTAAGAGAGACGGCTTGTGCGAAACGTTAATATACAACCTAGCGCGATAATAATTAATTACGTTTGACCTCCAGCACCACATGGAGGCAACAAAGAAAAAAATATGGATTAGTCCAAGTCTTTTTAACTTCTCTGTAAGAAAGCTAAGTGATATATCTCAAATGCCTCTGGAAAAAATATTATAGCTACTGTTGTTATTATTATTCATAGGAAGTAGCCACGTGGGCACAGAAGAGCCTGTATGCTTAAGCCCTAGTCTGAGGATTCTGAACATTATCTGCCACCTTACATATTCGAAGGCTTTCTCTGTCAACGAATTCTGGAAAGCTAATTTCACTTTTCTTCAATCTCCATTGTATTACTAGCTCGATATCAAGATGCTCTGGTAGAATTTTCTTTCCTACCGCAACCGACATGAACCGTATCCTGTATTACAGTATTTTTTGGGGGGTTGGGGTGGGGGAGGGAGGAGTTCTCTCAGTTTTGTGACTGGTTCGATGTGGCCCGCCACGTATCCCTCTCCTGTGACAACTTCTTCATGTCAGAGAAGAACTTGCAAACCAGCCCTCAATTATTTGCCGGATGCATTGCAGTTTGTATCCTATTCTACAGTTTTTGCCCTCTATAGCTCCCTCTAGTACCATGGAAATTATTCTGTGGTGTCTTAACAGACGTCCTATCATCCTTTCCCTTCTTCTCGTCAGTGTTTCCCACATATTCATTTCCTCTCCGATTCTGTGCAGGATCTCCTCATTCCTTACCGTGTCAGTCCACCCAATTTTCAACATTCGTCTGTAACACCACATCCCAAATGCCCTCTCCACCGCGCAAGCTACGCCAAGTGACACAGTTAACGTCCAGACAGTAAATGGAGTGACTTGATTGCGCTGGCAGAGGCGTGCAGATTTCGTGCGGCTATTGTTCCCGAAGATTTCGACTGCGCGTTTGACAGGGTGCGCCACGTATTTCTATAATCTCTCTTAGAATGGCTGAGCACCTGTGCCTGGTTCATCACAATCCTTCGGCGGCTCTTTAGCAGTGCGCGTTCGCTGGTCCAGGTCAATGGGCGTGCGGAGGGTCTGATACCGATCCAACAGTTGGTCCGCCAAGGCTGCCCCTATCCATCGACATTCATGCAGTGACGCTAGAGTCGCTCATAAGCCTGCTGATGGCGCAGTTGTCTGGACTCTTCATACGTGGTTAGATATTCCGACGTCGTGCTACGCAAATGACCTCCTGCTGCTGGTTCGTTCTAAGGAGGAAGTAACACAGATCCTCGACACCCTTACGGCTCATGGGAAGTTGAATGTGTGACGAACGTGCGCAAATCCACGGCTCTGTCTATTGGTCGCGGGCTGCTGTCGGAAGCACTGGCACCCCCGCCCTGTGTCCAAAGCCTCCACTGTCGTGGGATCACCTTTACATGGTCAACGCACCGTACAGTGGCGGTCACCTTTCGTCAAGATTCGAGAATTATCCGTTTGATGATCAGTGACAAGTCCCTACGCCGCCTCGATTCTTTGCGGCCTGTCACCCACCTGAATGCCTATTTGGCATCCAGAGTTGCTCATAATGCGCAGGTTCTACCGATGCCGGTAATTACAGCACGTTGTATTCAAGCAGCATTCGGATATTTTCTGACCCGAAACACAAGATTCCGTTGGTGGAAATGATTAAACTCAAGTAGCGATATCTACCAACATAGTCACTTGACTAGAATACACTCCTGGAAATGGAAAAAAGAACACATTGACACCGGTGTGTCAGACCCACCATACTTGCTCCGGACACTGCGAGAGGGCTGTACAAGCAATGATCACACGCACGGCACAGCGGACACACCAGGAACCGCGGTGTTGGCCGTCGAATGGCGCTAGCTGCGCAGCATTTGTGCACCGCCGCCGTCAGTGTCAGACAGTTTGCCGTGGCATACGGAGCTCCATCGCAGTCTTTAACACTGGTAGCATGCCGCGACAGCGTGGACGTGAACCGTATGTGCAATTGACGGACTTTGAGCGAGGGCGTATAGTGGGCATGCGGGAGGCCGGGTGGACGTACCGCCGAATTGCTCAACACGTGGGGCGTGAGGTCTCCACAGTACATCGATGTTGTCGCCAGTGGTCGGCGGAAGGTGCACGTGCCCGTCGACCTGGGACCGGACCGCAGCGACGCACGGATGCACGCCAAGACCGTAGGATCCTACGCAGTGCCGTAGGGGACCGCACCGCCACTTCCCAGCAAATTAGGGACACTGTTGCTCCTGGGGTATCGGCGAGGACCATTCGCAACCGTCTCCATGAAGCTGGGCTACGGTCCCGCACACCGTTAGGCCGTCTTCCGCTCACGCCCCAACATCGTGCAGCCCGCCTCCAGTGGTGTCGCGACAGGCGTGAATGGAGGGACGAATGGAGACGTGTCGTCTTCAGCGATGAGAGTCGCTTCTGCCTTGGTGCCAATGATGGTCGTATGCGTGTTTGGCGCCGTGCAGGTGAGCGCCACAATCAGGACTGCATACGACCGAGGCACACAGGGCCAACACCCGGCATCATGGTGTGGGGCGCGATCTCCTACACTGGCCGTACACCACTGGTGATCGTCGAGGGGACACTGAATAGTGCACGGTACATCCAAACCGTCATCGAACCCATCGTTCTACCATTCCTAGATCGGAAAGGGAACTTGCTGTTCCAACAGGACAATGCACGTCCGCATGTATCCCGTGCCACCCAACGTGCTCTAGAAGGTGTAAGTCAACTACCCTGGCCAGCAAGATCTCCGGATCTGTCCCCCATTGAGCATGTTTGGGACTGGATGAAGCGTCGTCTCACGCGGTCTGCACGTCCAGCACGAACGCTGGTCCAACTGAGGCGCCAGGTGGAAATGGCATGGAAGCCGTTCCACAGGACTACATCCAGCATCTCTACGATCGTCTCCATGGGAGAATAGCAGCCTGCATTGCTGCGAAAGGTGGATATACACTGTACTAGTGCCGACATTGTGCATGCTCTGTTGCCTGTGTCTATGTGCCTGTGGTTCTGTCAGTGTGATCATGTGATGTATCTGACCCCAGGAATGTGTCAATAAAGTTTCCCCTTCCTGGGACAATGAATTCACGGTGTTCTTGTTTCAGTTTCCAGGAGTGTACAAATGAGGCGCTGAGAACCATACAGGCCTAAAGCGTACTGCCGTCGATCCCACTTTTAAGTAAATGTCAGAGAAACCAGTGATACAGCTTCTCGTGACTTTTCTTATGAGCAATGTGAGCCTACAGCACAGATAAAGCTGACCCACAATGAAATCAACAGATTTCATAAGTATGAATAAATGCCACAATCTCACAATCGACGCTGATATGCTTTAGGCCCTTATGTTTCACTAACTTCAAACGGGTTACTGTATGATAAATTCCTAGATTAATATACTTTATATCATTCGGAATCCCACGAAATAAGTTTATTGTGAATATTTCTTTAATATACACTGACGTACGAGCTATTTTTACTGCAGTATATACTGAGTGAATTAGCATATCTGAGGACTGTACTATCGTCTAGAGGGACCCGTGCCGAGCAAATGAGTGAAAGTCTGCCACAGTGTGCTACCATTTGATGGCACTGACGTAAACTTCTAGTTGAGTGGCAAGAGCCAGATATGAATGCCGTGAACCGTGCACGTTGTTTATCAAATCCGTATGTATTTGGCCCATAAGGGAGTTATGTCATGCAAGTTGCGCATGCAGAAAAGCTTCTTAAGAACGTGCACAAATGAAGGTGTTGTAAGGGGTTCACCACCCTGCTGGAGCAAATGTAATATCTGTGTATTGCTCACGCGCTGCCTGCGACAGAAAATATCTTTGCTGCAATAGAGTCGCAGGTCAGCGCAGCCTCGGCAGTTGCTGCAATGCTCGATGCTGCAGAGCAGTTGCAGTCGCTCGCTGCTACAATGCAGTTGTAGTCTGTCGCTGCTACAGCGCAGTTCATAGCCATGTATTGTAAGGTAAATTTTATTATTTTTATTGTCATGCGCGTAGTTAATCACTTGTCTCAGATGTTAATATGAATTTGCTTCAGTCTTTTTGTGATTCGTCAGCACCAGTTTACCCTGATTTGTAATATTCAATTTTTCATGTTATGTATTTACAGATATTTACCAATAATGTAAAGGATTTTCAGAATATAATTTTTACCAGTCTACAAAAAAGGAAGGAATAATTTTCCATAAGTCATTATCATTCCCGATCCACTCGTTTATTTAAATTTAAATATTTCAGAAATTTGCGCAGATCATAGTCGTGTGCTCTTTAGTAATCAGGCGACCAGCTGTGCATTTGTGTCAATAAGCAATGACAGTTTTTGTAATATTTCAGATCTCAGACTTTGTTGTCCAGTATTAGTAAACAGGCCAACATTGCACTACGTTGTGCTATTTACGAGCAGATATATAGTCAGCGTTATCCGGAGACACCATCATGAGGTAAGAATTTTTCAGCTTGATTTCACGGGGCCATGGCGTAGCGCTGCTTACGTCAAAATTTATCAGTTTTCATGAGATAATACATTAACAAAAAAATTATCATTTTTATTTTTATACGGCAAGGTTACACATGGCGATATCAGGGCAGGATCGTAATTTTGAGAATTTTTTGAGAAATAGTCAGCTATATATCTGCTGTTTCTTATCTAGTGTTAAGTGTAGTCTGAATTTGGCGCAACGCATTTGCTAATTTGTCATATATTCTTCACAGATCATCGGCAATTTATTGCTCTTTGTTGTCATTTTACTTGCTCCACTTTGTGTCCGCTTTGTCTTTGTTTGATTTTGTGGCCACCTTTGACTTATGAAAATGCCGCGAAAAACTGCAAACAGTATATCGGGAAGTGCAATGAATGAAACAGGCGATTTGAATACTTTTAACTGATAACACTAGGGATGTTCAGTCTCACAGTTCTAATTCTTCAACCTTAGACAATCAGTGCGTGTCAACAACCAGTAACATTTCAAATTTAAACGATGAACAAGCACATTTAATTACGTCCACAGTAAATGTAACAATCATTGATGACGCAGCGCGTTCCACTACAACGAACGCTGCCCGGTTTGGCACATGGGATGTGCACAATTTACACAGAGAGCAGCTAAATGTTACTAATGAAAACGAGCAATTTACTCAAAATACGTCAGATTTATTTAGTTCCAATGTAGTGACCAACAGTGCACAACCAGTCAGTAGACCTTTTCTTGAATCAGACAATGGCCAGAAGTTTACAGAACACGTATCAAATGTTGATACATTATCACACAGCGTAAAAAACAGAGTCGCTAATTTTGACGTTGATCAAGTTATGGCAATATTGCTACAACTTCATGAATCGTACAGACAACTTACAAAAATTTCAAACAGTCGGATGAAAAACTCGACAGGTCGACCAAACAAACCAATGAAAATTTCAAAAATAGATTAATGAAAAACTTGATACCTCTACTTAACAGCTTACTCATCAGATTACAGCCGTTGCCGTGCAATGTAATGAAACTAGAGAACAATTACGTGAGGAAATTAAGGCCTGTGCCAGGAATAGTAGTGAAGAAATCAGATCCGGATGAAATCAATGCAATGGATAAACAATGTTCAGAAAACACAACACAGTTACACGACGAGATTAAAGCAGTATCAGCAGATTTTTCGCGCGCTTTGCATGCGAAAATTGACGAGAAATTTGAACAACAGAACACCCAAATTGACGAACGTTTTAATTACCGCCTACATAACAGCGAAACGCGTTACGGCAAAATCATACAAGGAACCGAACAAAGCAAAGAAAAATTCATGCAAACAGTTACTACACAGAGGCAGGAAGATAAGCGTAAGTTGTTCGCGAAAGCAAAAACATACGTTGACACCAACACTGCTACATTATCGGATGAAATTAACTCGGTCAAACAATCGAACACAGAACTACAGGATGACCTTACTGATTCTGAAAACAAAAACAGACACCAATATTCAGACCTTAGAAAACAAATACACAGAAGACTTTCAGATACTTACTAGCAGACTTGGACAACTGGAATAAGTACAGGATCCCGGTGCCATTAAAGCAGACGTTAAGAAATTAAAGAAAACCACGCGTAAAATGCAAAAGCAGATTGATGCTTGTGACGCCAGAAATGACAATCAGGTAAAAGCACTAACTGAAAAATTTGATGAATTAGCCGGCAGAGTTGACGTTATCGAGAACAATAATGACATTAACTCAGACGATACGTCACCAGTTTCCTTCAATCAGGCAACCTAATTTCAAAATATGCAGCAAACAATCAGTGAGTTAGGTACATTCGATAATATGGTACGTCGAAAAATGTCATCTTTACAGCATGAAGTGACAGAAACGAAAAATGTTTCAGCCTATAACATCTCACAGCATACGCCACGTTCTGAGCATTTGTCACACTCCCACAGTCAACGCAACTTAGGTAGATTACAGAGTGTACGTGACTTAGATTCCGAACAGACGTAGACAAACACATTCTTATACAACCCTGATCTTGCTCAAACATTTAGAGACGATAATTTTGACTACAATCACTTTTTATCCGTTAGGAACTTTAAGACATTGAAGAATGACAGAACACAAATTTACCCCTTGGACTGGATACAACAATTTACTTTTACATTTCCACCAACTTGGCCTGTAATGCGCAAGCTAGAATTTATTTGCAGATTTTTAAAAGGCAACTCGAATGAGACCGATCACAAGACAATGTTACTCAGTAGAAGAATTTCAAAATGCTTTTCTGTCAGCGTATTGGTCGAAAACGAGACAGCGCGGTATCAAGGATCAGTTAATCAGCCTACCGAATTATGAAAACTCAAATTTCTCTACTATCACGCAATTCTTTCAACATCTGGTACACCAAAACCAATATTTATGCGAACCATACAGCGAGTCAGCTCTAATCCAGCTACTGTATGTATTTCGAAATTACCACTATCGTTAAGAGTATCGCTCATATCTGGACAACAGAAAGAAAACATTTCGGCATTTAGAGATTTATTACAGCTTTTGGAAGCCCAGCAGTCAGATTATTCATTCATAAATAAAAATATTCCACAACATTACCAAGGCCAACAGGTATATGGTAACTACGACCAGCCACGTTATTTTAATAGCTAGGAAAATAGACGTTCCAGAAATGACAAGAACTACCAGCACGACTTTAATAACAGACAGAATTTTAATCAGCAATATGCACAAAATTGACAGCAACCGCAGACACATTTTGGCAACAATCGAGGCTTTTCCCCATAACAACAACAACAGAACCAGCCGGTTGGCATACCTAACCAACAAGGTAATTTCCATGGTCAACCAAACTTCGATGTTACGCCGTCTGCACGTACAGCATCGGCTCCGCCGAGCAGTAACTCTCAGCAACAAGGAAACCAACACGCACAGAAAAACCATTATTTAAACCAGGGGCGGGCAGGAATCCTGCACGTGTGCGATGCACTTGCATGTGTGCAGTTAACAGGTGTTCTGCGTGCACACAGGGGCAAGCTGGCCACCCGCTTCTCTCCACTCCCCACCATACCGTCTCTCCGCTTCTTTCTCTGTAATGCGTTTTGTTTCCTGGCCTGCTTTATTGAATGAAGGTTTAAGGTTAGTAGGAGTGCTTGAAAGAAATGGTTCAAATGGCTCTGAGCACTATGGCACTTAACATCTGAGGTCATCAGTCCCCTAGAACTTAGAACTACTTAAACCTAACTAACCGAAGGACATCACACACATGCATGCCCGAGGCAGGATGCGAACCTGCGACCGTAGCAGTCACGCGGTTCCGGACTGCAGTGCCTAGAACCGCACGGCCACCGCGGCCGGCTGCTTGAAAGAAATCGTGGTTTGAAAGAGTACCTATTACCTATGATACGTTTTACTTAATTATCACAGGTGGAGTTTACAATACGTTTAATGTCTGGAACAAAATTTCTACATAAGACAAACGCAAACAGTTACGTAAATTTTCGTTAGTGATGGTTGCTCTTAACCGAGTCTTATTAATTTTCATAACAGAAAAAATATCTCACAAACGTATGTTGCGCCAAACATTGACATTATCTTCGCGGCTTCACAGTGGAAAGTCGCAATAAATATCTATTAAACGTCCTGCCAAAAGAAAAATTGTCTCTCAGACGAGAATTACGCTGTAGAATCTACAGTACAGATCTATTAATTTCAGTTGCAAACTGGGATGAATATCATCTACAGAAACAGCAAATTGTCCGAGAACTAATCAAAATCTTGGGATAAGTATGATATATCCCCAAATCGCTTGAGAAATTCCTCTTATATTGCACTAAGTACGGGAACATATTGAAATTTATTATAATGGCGTTCAATATTAAACTTCCGCTGACCAGCGAGAATACTGTCACATATTATACATTTCGAATTTTCACGTTTTTGCACAAAGAAAAAATGATTCTCTCGTTCCTTTTTAAAAGATAGCAAATCTCCACTTCTCCGTTTCCTTGATTCACTCTGCATTTCCCGGTTCTTGAAATACAACGTTCACTACGTAGTGGTGGCTTCCCTTCAACGTCCGCAGCTTAGCCTGGTACTACACTGCCGCAACCTGCCGGCTGTCGTCACTGTCCCGTTTGACAATTGCACGCGAACAGCACACGTGCAGCGCCGTGTGCTCATGAGCCGCGTGCAACGTTTGCCCGCCCCTGATTTTAAACTCTCATCGCAACGCGCCGTATAATAGTAACTATCATGGCAAATGCACTTTTAATAACAGTAGGTTTTGTCAGCAGCAGAATCATACACAACCACAGATTATCATGAATGAACCAGACAGTCGATATCATCCTCAACCTAGTACGTCAGAACGATGTAACAGAACAGTAAGGATAGTTGAAATGCCACAGCATCCTCCATCAAATAACAGCACGCCAGAAAATGTTTGGCTAGATACAGTACCGGTTGCATCAACCACCAACGTGAGCAACACCTTTGATAGACAAGATTTTGTTCACGAAAATGTGATTACTTTTGACGATATCCTGGATACGCTTTTACATGAAAAACCAGTTTAACAAAAAACTATTTCCCACCCTGTCATTGAAGTAATAATTGGATCATTTACATTTTCGGCAGTTCAAATGGCTCTGAGCACTATGGGACTTAACATCTAAGGTCATCAGTCGCCTAGAACTTAGAACTACTTAAACCTAACTAACCTGAGGACATCACACACATTCATGCCCGAGGCAGGATTCGAACCTGCGACCGTAGCGGTCGCACGGCTCCATACTGAAGTGCCTAGAACCGCTCGGCTACTTCAGCCGGCCATTTTCAGCAGTAATCGATTCTGGATCACCTATTTCGGTAATAAATGAAGAGACTTTCAACAAATGTAACAACGAAAACAATTATCCTACGTTACCACTAGGCAAAACTAAAGAAAGAGGTGCCGTATCCGGTAAAGGAGTAGATGTAAAACTACAGAGACACTTATCATTTTTTGCTGCAGGTCATACGTTTCACACAAACTTTTGGGTTGTTCCTTTATTGACGACAAACGTCATTTTAGGCAAGAACTTTTTGGTGCAACACGACGCAATTATCGATTTCAAAAAGTCTTATTTCATGTTAAAAGATGGAAAAGAACAGCTTCCATTGAAATGTCAGCACTCATTTTCAGGAGAAGACAGGCAATTAATCGAACAGAGGTCATTTCTACATCCCGTAACACAGACTGGCATTCCACTTTTTTCACATATACGTATGTACACAACTACAATACATCAGACTAATTTGATTACGACGTGATACAAACGATTTCTGATAAAGTAAAACAGAGTAACGCAAATACAGATGACGAACGTAGTCAACTACGCAATATTCTTTTACAGCAAGCCCCAGTTTCTGGCTTCCCTGGTACTATGTCCGGTTTTAGGTATGAATTTCAAGTTAAACAGCATGACACATTTAAAGCCAAACATTTTCCTATTCCTTATATCCATAGAGAACAAGTCAAGGAAGAACTATAAACTATGATAGACCAAGGCATTATCGAACCGGCAGTTAGTCCGTATATAAACCCGCTTCACATTGTCAAGAAAAAAGATGGCTCACTTCACCTTGTACTAGATTCTCGTCGCGTTAATGACATTATCATTAATGAAACAGATTGCCCACAGACACTAGAAGAACTTCTTCAGAAATTTCATGGTACTACTATCTTTTTCACCTTAAATTTAAAATCCGGGTTTTGGCAGATTCAGTTTGTCTCTGCTTTGGCGATTGTTACCAATTTTTCAAATTACCATTTGGTTTAACAATTTCTTCAGCAGCATTTATTAGTGGTATGAACTCAATACTTCCGAAAGAACTTAAAAATAGTCACAACGCACATAGACGACATCCTTATAGCAGAAGCTAACTGTTCTCAACATAATTTCATTCTTGAAAAACTGTTCTAAACTTTACGTGCACAATGACTCACAGTTAACCTTAGCAAATCGCACTTTGGCAAAACCTCCATAAAATTTCTTGGACATGTAATCTCAGCAGAAGGCATTGCGCCTAACCCTGAAAAACTTCAAGCTTTATGTGATATTACTGTTCCAACAACTAACAAACAGCTCCGTAGTTTTCTAGGATTAATTAACTTTTTTCGTAAATTTATTCATTACTCTGCTTTGGACACCTCTAGATTATGCCAGTTGACAAGCAAGCACAATCTGAATTTATTAATCTGGAACATGCCTTGTTGAACGTACCACTTTTATAACACCCAGATCCCACCAAAAAATTCTCCATTGCTACAGATAGTTCGAACACCGTTCTAGACGTACACATTTTTCAAGAAATCGAAGAAGATGGTACTACAGTAATCAAAACCATCGCATTTACAAGTCGCATTCTATCACCTGCTGAAAGGAATTATTCAGTTACAGAGCTTGAAACATTATGTGTTGTATGAGCATTTACCAGATTTAGGCATTTTCTTGATGGAGGACATACTACCGTTTACACAGACCATAGTGCTATACAGTTTTTACTTTCCGCCAAATTCACACATGACAGATTAAGTAGATGGAAACTTTATTTACAGGTGTTTGATTTTACAATTGTTCATATTTCCAGTGCGAAAAATATTGTAGCAGACGCACTATCCCGTTCTCTTAGCAAAAATGAGCAAGACGTCGCAGCCAACTTCTGCCAAACAAATTTCAGCCTTAGGTATATTCAACAAGTCACATCTGAAAATTTCATTTCGTCCTCATTACGAGACATTGCGAAGGAACAGAACAAAGATAATTTATGGAAAGAAATTTGGCATGTCAGGAATAACGTTACCATTAGAAACAATTATACTGTATGTTACAACAATCTGTTTCATCGCTCTCGCCATAACAGCAACAATTGGTTACTCTGCATTCCTGAAGAGCTTGTTAACAAATTAATCTGGTTTACTGGTTTAAACTACGCCCATTATGGAGCCACAAAATATTTTCTCATCCTAAGACAGAACTATTATTTTGCCAACATGGAGAAACGCATTCGACGAGTTTTAGCGTCATGTAAAATCTGCCAGAAAGATAAACCATCCTACTTCACATATTCCACCGTTATATCCTATTGCACCCATTAAATTAAGGCATATAGCCGCTGTACACATCTTTGGACCGATTACTAGAGCTAACACAGGTTTTTTTTTACATCTTTGTCGGTTTTGAAGTCACTTCGAAATTTGTTACCTTTACTCCACTACGCAAAGCTCCTGCTAAATCCGTTTCAAATGCATTCGTAAAACATTTTCTTCGTCATGTAGGTGATGTACTGAAAGTAATTTCCGACAATGGACCACAATTTCGATCTGCAACATGGAGACGTATGTTACAAGCTAGAAACATTTCTCCGATTTATATATCCAAATATCATGCTTCCTCCAACCCTTTTGAACGTTGGATGAAGGAAATTGGTGAATTATTTAGAATATATTGCCATAAGAAACATATTGTTTGGGACAGACACATTTTTTCATTCCAAGATGTAATTAATTCTATACCAAATGAATCCACTGTGTTATCTCCTACTGTTATTTTGAAGAGCGTTGAACTACCCAATAAAATTAATGAACTGGTACCTTTTCCCACATCACGTCGACTACTTCACCATGAAATAATTGACATTGCGCTCGACAATATCAAGTGTGCCGCACAGCTCCACAAAAGTCAGCAAAAACAGGCTTGTAAACTCTGTGAATTCCGCATAGGACAGAAGATATTGGTGCACACACATTATTTATCCAACAGACGAAAGAGTAGATATAGTAAATTTGAACTTCTATATGCTGGCCCAATTAGACATCGCAGCATTCCTCACCCAAATGTCGTACATATCGAAACTTTACGAACCATAAAGTCTGAACGTAACCACCACATTTCCAGCGTCAAAGCCTTTATAGAATGAACTTGTTTAATGATTTGTCACACTGTAATGCCATTTCCTGTTACATTTACATTTATGTCACCACATACTGATTATGATAGTATTTTTCTTGGTAAATTCCCGGCAAGATGAGGTTAGCAGGTCGCTTTTCTTGTCGTAATATCAGACCGTGCACATTATATAAATAACAGAATTTTTCTTCGCAAATTCCCAGTAACTTGTACTTAGTAGGTCAGCTCACTTACTCTAATCAGACCTAGCACATTTTCCACTTTATAATGTACATATGATGGTTTTCCTAGAGAAAAATAGAATATTCCCTGTATATAATATGTAGTTTTTAAGATATAACGAACACCAGTTCACTTTGACATTTTTGCATTATGATATCCCACTATCTTGTTTATGGCATATTTCTTTATGCCACTACATTGTGATATTGTGTATGCATTTCTGCATTTGAAAATATTCTTGTCTATGGATCTGTACCTACACATTTTTCTATTATACTATGTTATATGCACATCCCTTGACGTATGTTATAAAACAAACAAAAATTTTGCTATTTTATATTTGATCATATCACTAGAAATAAATTTCCCTTTAATGTGTATATAATTTAAATGCTAGATATTAATCCATATTCGTCATTAATGTAATACTTTGCCATGAAAAGTAATTGGACAGAAATTAACAACCATTAATAAGAATATATTATACACACCGTATGATAGCAGTCTTGACTAATTACTTTTCTTTCAGAGTATGACGCGATTATGGCAGACTATCAAGTAAAACTATATACGTTAATTTTTGTGATGAGATATGTTAAATGTAAGAAACTCTATAATATGGGAAATGCTGATGATAATGAAATAATATGAAAGAGAATGATGATGGTAATAATGTTGTTGTTGTTGTTGTGGTGGTCTTCTGTCTTGAGACTGGTTTGATGCAGCTCTCCATGCTACTCTATCCTGTGCAAGCTTCTTCATCTCCCAGTACTTACTGCAACCTACATCCTTCTGAATCTGGTTAGGGTATTCATCTCTTGGTCTCCCTCAACGATTTTTACCCTCCACACTGCCCTCCAGTGCTAAATTTGTGATCCCTTGATGCCTCAGAACATGTCCTACCAACCGGTCCCTTCTTCTTGTCAAGTTGTGCCACAAACGCCTCTTCTCCCCAATTCTATTCAATACCTCCTCATTAGTTATGTGATCTACCCATCTAATCTTCAGCATTCTTCTGTAGCACCACATTTCGAAAGCTTCTATTCTCTTCTTGTCTAAACTATTTATCGTCCATGTTTCACTTCCATACATGGCTACACTCCATACAAATACTTTCAGAAACGACTTCCTGACACTTAAATCTATATTCGATGTTAACAAATTTCTCTTCTTCAAAAACGCTTTCCTTGCCATTGCCAGTCTACATTTTATATCCTCTCTGTTTCGACCATCATCAATTATTTTGCTCCCCAAATACAAAATCTCCTTTACTACTTTAAGTGTCTTATTTCCTAATCTAATTCCCTCAGCATCACCCTACTTAATTCGACTACATTCCATTATCCTCGTTTTGCTTTTGTTCAAAAAAATGGTTCAAATGGCTCTGAACACTATGGGACTTAACTGCTGGGGTCATCAGTCCCCTAGAACTTAGAACTACTTAAACCTAACTAACCTAAGGACATCACACACATCCATGCCCGAGGCAGGATTCGAACCTGCGACCATAGCGGTCTCGCGGTTCCAGACTGTAGTGCCTAGAACCGCACGGCCACACCGGCTGGCTGCTTTTGTTGATGTTCATCTTATATCCTCCTCTCAAGACACTGTCCATTCCGTTCAACTGCTCTTCCAAGTCTTTTGTTGTCTCTGACAGAATTACAATGTCATCGGCGAACTTTAAAGTTTTTATTTCTTCTCCATGAATTTTAATACCTACTCCGAATTTTTCTTTTGTTTCCTTTACTGCTTGCTCAATATACAGATTGAATAACATCGGGGAGAGGCTACAACCCTGTCTCACTCCCTTCCCAACCACTGCTTCCCTTTCATGCCCCTCGACTCTTATAACTGCCATCTGGTTTCTGTACAAATTGTAAATAGCCTTTCGCTCCCTGTATTTTACCCCTGTCACCTTTAGAATTTGAAAGAGAGTATTCCAGTCAACATTATCAAAAGCTTTCTCTAAGTCTACAATTGCTAGAAACGTAGGTTTGCCTTTCCTTTATCTTTCTTCTAAAATATGCCGTAAGGTCAGTATTGCCTCAGGTGTTCCAACCTTTTTACGGAATCAAAACTGATCTTCCCCGATGTCCACTTCTACCAGTTTTTCCATTCGTCTGTAAAGTAACAATGCTACACGAAGAAAACGATACTAGAGAAGTCATGCCTTGAGCTGACAGAAACAAATGATGGTGATGAATACTGAAGTCTTAATTTTTTGCATATGATGATAATGATGTTTTCCCTTTAGTTATGAGATGCTGTGTAGTTATTTAAGTATTTGTTGTAGCTTTTTTGACAGTATGTCATATATCGCGTAATTTACTAAGGGAATATTTTTGAGAGAGACAGCTAGAATACATTCTTATTAAACACAATTTTTCATTGCCTGTTAATACAAAGTTTATTACTTTTCTGCATAATAGACATATATTTCTACTTTCAGTTTAAAAATCCACTTTGTATTTTTTCCAGGAATAAAATTACATGTCATCAGAATCAAATTTTAAATATGTTTTTTAAGTTATATGCTATAGACACTTAGTTATTAAACCTGCTCCACTACTTGTACTTTACCTACTTCTTTCTATCATTCATAAATGTGATCACATATATTTATTTCATAACCTTGCTGCAGCTGACTCATGACGAATGACAAATGAAGTTACTCATTTTATTTCCAGCAGTAAATCAAAAGCAATTAACCATTAATCCTAAAGCAATGCATTGCTAGTCCAAAATACACTCCTGGAAATGGAAAAAAGAACACATTGACACCGGTGTGTCAGACCCACCATACTTGCTCCGGACACTGCGAGAGGGCTGTACAAGCA
This sequence comes from Schistocerca cancellata, assembly GCF_023864275.1. Taxonomy (NCBI): domain Eukaryota; kingdom Metazoa; phylum Arthropoda; class Insecta; order Orthoptera; family Acrididae; genus Schistocerca; species Schistocerca cancellata. The sequence continues at coordinate 459,926,743 of NC_064632.1, forward strand.
ATGATCACACGCACGGCACAGCGGACACACCAGGAACCGCGGTGTTGGCCGTCGAATGGCGCTAGCTGCGCAGCATTTGTGCACCGCCGCCGTCAGTGTCAGCCAGTTTGCCGTGGCATACGGAGCTCCATCGCAGTCTTTAACACTGGCAGCATGCCGCGACAGCGTGGACGTGAACCGTATGTGCAGTTGACGGACTTTGAGCGAGGGCGTATAGTGGGCATGCGGGAGGCCGGGTGGACGTACCGCCAAATTGCTCAACACGTGGGGTTGTGAGGTCTCCACAGTACATCGATGTTCTCGCCTGTGGTCGGCGGAAGGTGCACGTGCCCGTCGACCTGGGACCGGACCGCAGCGACGCACGGATGCACGCCAAGACCGTAGGATCCTACACAGTGCCGTAGGGGACCGCACCGCCACTTCCCAGCAAATTAGGGACACTGTTGCTCCTGGGGTAACGGCGAGGACCATTCGCAACCGTCTCCATGAAGCTGGGCTACGGTCCCGCACACCGTTAGGCCGTCTTCCGCTCACGCCCCAACATCGTGCAGCCCGCCTCCAGTGGTGTCGCGACAGGCGTGAATGGAGGGACGAATGGAGACGTGTCGTCTTCAGCGATGAGAGTCGCTTCTGCCTTGGTGCCAATGATGGTCGTATGCGTGTTTGGCGCCGTGCAGGTGAGCGCCACAATCAGGACTGCATACGACCGAGGCACACAGGGCCAACACCCGGCATCATGGTGTGGGGAGCGATCTCCTACACTGGCCGTACACCACTGGTGATCGTCGAGGGGACACTGAATAGTGCACGGTACATCCAAACCGTCATCGAACCCATCGTTCTACCATTCCTAGACCGGAAAGGGAACTTGCTGTTCCAACAGGACAATGCACGTCCGCATGTATCCCGTGCCACCCAACGTGCTCTAGAAGGTGTAAGTCAACTACCCTGGCCAGCAAGATCTCCGGATCTGTCCCCCATTGAGCATGTTTGGGACTGGATGAAGCGTCGTCTCACGCGGTCTGCACGTCCAGCACGAACGCTGGTCCAACTGAGGCGCCAGGTGGAAATGGCATGGCAAGCCGTTCCACAGGACTACATCCAGCATCTCTACGATCGTCTCCATGGGAGAATAGCAGCCTGCATTGCTGCGAAAGGTGGATATACACTGTACTAGTGCCGACATTGTGCATGCTCTGTTGCCTGTGTCTATGTGCCTGTGGTTCTGTCAGTGTGATCATGTGATGTATCTGACCCCAGGAATGTGTCAATAAAGTTTCCCCTTCCTGGGACAATGAATTCACGGTGTTCTTATTTCAATTTCCAGGAGTGTATATTGGTAAATTCCGTTATTGTCTTATATATAGATTCCATTACCTGTATGGGTCATTATGCTAGGCACCTTGATCACTAGGTTAAATGTTATACGTTTTAGGTATCTCTTATGACACTTACACAATGTTATATGTACTTACTAGCAGCTAAATGCTACATGTAATAACACCTATTTCTGGATAACAGTTTGTATATCATCTGTATCAGTTAATGAAATTTTAACAGGCCAACAGTTCTCCAGCTAAGAACATATAAGATTACTACTGATGATTTCTATGTTACATTTATTTAATGTTTTATTTTTATTGTTTGGCCTTTGAACGCCACAAAATTTTGTAAAATTGTCATGTAAAGCTTCCTAAAAGCCACAAAAATGAGTTACATAAAAAAATTACTTGATCTACTTATTATGTCAAATCAAGTGTATATCTATGTAAAACCGCCAATGAAACGCTCATGCGAGCTTACATTACATGTGTTATGAGACAAAAACTCAGCTTATACTTTGTAACTTTGGATTTATGTCAATAACGTAATTTTTACAAAATGTTAAAAGACTAAACGTATCCTTCAACCTCTGACCCAGTTAATGAGACTTCCCTATATCCTGCCCATCCTCATGGTCATGGAGCACTCTATTTAATTTTTTGCACTAATTCTGCGTTGATGTACAGATTATGGATTGTACAAGAATGTAGTGTTGACTTATCAAACTGTCCACCACACTGACCAACGAATATGTTATTATGTTGATACTGCTTGGTGCACCTAATGTACTACCAAAAGGGCAACATACAGTATTAATACTACATTTCAGTGTTTTGGGTACACTGATAAATGCTTCAGAAAAGAGACCTTCAGATTGTCACACCTGGTGTTGTGCTTCTGTGAAAAGATACAGACTTTTCAGTGCAGCTATGTGCAGTCCACTGTGCTACAACCATGATACTACTCTTTCCATTCCTCACCTGCTACTTATAAAAGATACTAAAGATAACAACCTTTGTAAGTTCAGCACTTGTATAATTTGTAAATAATTTCATATATACTCTGTAACTATGTAAACCATATGTATATTAATTACCAAAACTCGTTTTGTAGACTTAGTAAACTGAATTTTTCACATCTGTTTGTAATAGAAAAATTTGTTGCTCATGGCAAGTCCAATTGACTCACCATCGCTGCCAAATTTGTACCCCTGTGGAGGGTTATGTAACGGGTTCACCACCCTACTGGAGCAAATGTAATTTCGATGTATTGCTCACGCGCTGCCTGCGCAGAAAATATCTTTGCTGCAATAGAGTCGCAGATCAGAGGAGTCTCGGCAGTTGTTGCTCGCTGCTACAGAGCAGTTGTAGTCTATCGCTGGTACAGCGCAGTTCATAGCCATGTATTGTAAGATAAATTTTATTATTTTTATTGGCATGCGAGTAGTTAAGTCACTTGTCTTAGCTGTTAATCTGAATTTGTTTCAATCTTTTTGTGATTCATCGGCACCAGTTGACCCAGATTTGTAATATTCAATTTTTCATATAATGGATTGCAGATCTTTATCAATAATGTATAGGATTTTCGGAATATAATTTTACCGGTCTACAAAGAACGAAGGAATAATTTTGCCTTAAGTAATTACCCGTCCCGATTCAGTCATTTATTTAAATTTAAATATTTCAGAAATTTTCGCAAATCATAGTCATGTGTTCTTTAGTAATCAGACGACCAGCTGTGCAGCTGTGTCAATAAGCAAAGTCAGTTTTTCTAATAATTCAGATCTCAGAGAAATGTTGTCCAGTATTAGTAAATAGGCCAGCATTGCACTTAGCTGTGACATTTACGAGCAGATATATAGCCAGCGTTATTCGGCGACACCATCATGAGGTAAGAATTTTTCAGCTTGATTTCACAGGGCCATGGCGAAGAATTATCATTTTTATTTTTATACAGGAAGGGAAGGTTACAGTGTGCTTGCAACCCTGTTGGTAAGTTTCACAGAGTCTGGAGGAGCAGTAGCACAGTAGATTTAAATGCCGTATCTTTCAGATTGCAGCATCTATGTCACGCATAACAACATAAAAGAAAAATAATCAATAAATCCGCAAGGTGTTGAAAGTTAGGGTGTTCATGTGCACTTGTGCTCTTACACAGGAGCCGCCAGTGCCCCGGCCGAAAGCCAAACTGGCTGTCACTCATCCCGCGTAGCACTCGGTGTGTCGCCAGTCTATTAGCCAGTAAGTTCTCGGACAGCTTCTCCAAAAAGTCTAACCAAAGAGATTAGTCTGCATGATTTGATCTTCGCCGTGTTCTTATGTAGACCTCTCTTAATAATTACGGCGTTGGCCCCCTTCCAAATGGCGGGGAATTTTCTCAGCCTAATGCACTCGCAGTAAAGTTTCGTGAGAGGTGTAACCATCTGGGGAATGGGGAACTGCGCCATCTGTGCCACAATGCCATCTGTCTTGTAGCCTTACCCTCTTCAGGGACTATTTGGACAGATACTTCCTCTTCTGAAAAGGGATACACCATTGTATTGTTAGCATAGTCAGCACCCTCTTATATGGCGCTGCTCCTCTGTGTCCACTAGTTCACCATCGTGAGGCAACAAGGACCCGAGAAGGACCTCAACAGTTTCCTACCTTGACTCTGTCATCCAGCCCCCTCCCTGAGAGTGGATCTTACTGCACTCAAAGTAGCTAGAGGGATCCCGTAATATTCCCAGCTGCGGAGTCTATCTGCCTGTAGCTCCTTTTGGAAGAGCTCCTTGGATTCGCAGTATTGCTGAAGCCAGTGCTGTTTTCCCTGCCAGACGACGTTTCGCAGATAGTGCCTCCTCCCTCTCCTGATAGACTGACGTATCTGCCCCACTTCAGCAGACCTTGGCTGTGTAGAGGGCGCTACGGCTCTCCTCCTGGTTAGTACAGCTGCCTTCACCGCCGTGGTAAGTGCTCTCACTAGGTCCTCGGCATATCTGTCCACGGTTTCATGACCTGCTGATAATGTCAGAATGTTGTAACTGAGCTGCACCTCCCACCCCATGTTCCAATGGCAGTCACTTAACGTGAATGTGATCATGTTAGGATCACTTGTGGTTGCCCTGACATGTACAGGGTGTTTCAAAAATGACCGGTATATTTGAAACGGCAACAAAAACTAAACGAGCAGCGATAGAAATACACCGTTTGTTGCAATATGCTTGGGACAACAGTACATTTTCAGGCAGACAAACTTTAGAAATTACAGTAGTTACAATTTTCAACAACAGATGGCGCTGCGGTCTGGGAAACTCTATAGTACGATATTTTCCACATATCCACCATGCGTAGCAATAATACGGCGTAGTCTCTGAATGAAATTACCCGAAACCTTTGACAACGTGTCTGGCGGAATGGCTTCACATACAGATGAGATGTACTGCTTCAGCTGTTCAATTGTTTCTGGAATTTGGCGGTACACCTGGTCTTTCAAGTGGCCCCACAGAAAGAAGTCACAGGGGTTCATGTCTGGCGAATAGGGAGGCCAATCCACGCCACCTCCTGTATGTTTCGGATAGCCCAAAGCAATTACACGATCATCGAAATATTCATTCAGGAAATTAAAGACGTCGGCCGTGCGATGTGGCCGGGCACCATCTTGCATAAACCACGAGGTGTTCGCAGTGTCGTCTAAGGCAGTTTGTACCGCCACAAATTCACGAAGAATGTCCAGATAGCGTGATGCAGTAATCGTTTCGGATCTGAAAAATGGGCCAATGATTCCTTTGGAAGAAATGGCGGCCCAGACCAGTACTTTTTGAGGATGCAGGGACGATGGGACTGCAACATGGGGCTTTTCGGTTCCCCATATGCGCCAGTTCTGTTTATTGACGAAGCCGTCCAGGTAAAAATAAGCTTCGTCAGTAAACCAAATGCTGCCCACATGCATATCGCCGTCATCAATCCTGTGCACTATATCATTAGCGAATGTCTCTCGTGCAGCAATGGTAGCGGTGCTGAGGGGTTGCCGCGTTTGAATTTTGTATGGATAGAGGTGTAAACTCTGGCACATGAGACGATACGTGGACGTTGGCGTCATTTGGACCACAGCTGCAACACGGCGAATGGAAACCCGAGGCCGCTGTTGGATCACCTGCTGCACTAGCTGCGCGTTGCCCTCTGTGGTCGCCGTACGCGGTCGCCCTACCTTTCCAGCACGTTCATCCATCACGTTCCCAGTCCGTTGAAATTTTTCAAACAGATCCTTTATTGTATCGCTTTTCGGTCCTTTGGTTACATTAAACCTCCGTTGAAAACTTCGTCTTGTTGCAACAACACCGTGTTCTAGGCGGTGGAATTCCAACACCAGAAAAATCCTCTGTTCTAAGGAATAAACTATGTTGTCTACAGCACACTTGCACGTTGTGAACAGCACACGCTTACAGCAGAAAGACAACGTACAGAATGGCGCACCCACAGACTGCGTTGTCTTCTATATCTTTCACATCACTTGCAGCGCCATCTGTTGTTGAAAATTGTAACTACTGTAATTTCGAAAGTTTGTCCGCCTGAAAATGTACTGTTGTCCCAAGCATATTGCAACAAACGGTGTATTTCTATCGCTGCTCGTTTAGTTTCTATTGCCGTTTCAAATATACCGGTCATTTTTGAAACACCCTGTACCTTCCAGTTCTTAACATTATTCGCAGCGCCGGGCGTGATAAGTGTGATATCTGTATTCGTGCTCCGTCAGTGGAGGTGGAGGGAGACCTGTTAGCCACCATAAGTTGTAAAGCCAGGATTCTCTCTTCCGCCTTACCTTCATTTGCACCCTGAGTGCCACTGAACCATAAGGGAAATTTCGCAATAATGTTGCCATAAAAATGACCTAATGCCCCCGCAACGCTGCGATCACGTTAGTGAGTTGGTCTGAGTGCTCCTCTATATTCCCTCCGTACTGAAAGTGTCTACATATTGACTAGGAATAGCACTCCCAGAAATGACTGAAGTTCTGAGACGTTGCAGTGGCTGTTCGACAGTTGTGAAAAGACCGTGACTCTTAGTGACTTATTGATTGAAATCAACGCAGCCTTAGGCTTTTCTTCATTGCTGATGACGTACCACCTAGCAGCCATGAAGGTTATTTGCCTGGAACGAGAATATGGCTCCTGCAGACAGAGCGCAGCCAGTCTCCTTTCCTCCACCACTCTTCGTAGTTCCTGCATCACTAACCTGCTGTTATGTGTGTTGATTTGTCCAACACTCACATCCGTTGTCATGGAAAATAAGTGTGAACGCTGTCCTCATAACACCTCTTTTTCCCATCCAGAGCTATTCGCCCACTATCTAGGACTGCTTGAATGTGTATCTCATCTAAATCGAAATTTTTATTCCGCCTCTCGAACACCTTTTTAACGATATCCCGCAGGGCTCCGAAGTCAGTGGATATTTTCATTGACTTTAGCTGTATTCTATCTACAGTGCTATCTCAGGCTACGGGAGGTTGGAGCACCAGTTGGAGTCTGGGGCTCAGTTTCGGTGTGACGTCTCCCATATTCACTCTCTGATTTCGAGTTTCTGAGATCAGTATCAGAAACTCTTTGAATTTATTCGCCTTTTCAGTATCTCTCCTCTGTTTGCTCGAGGACCTCCTTTTAGGCATCCTAGGCCCAGTTAAGGTTTAGCCACAATCAGTTCTAGAAATTAATCGTTGTTCCAGCTTCTTGAATATGGGGCAGGTTCTTCCAGTGGCACCACAGGATTATTTGCGTCTTTTCTTACGTATGACACGGACTCCTGTCCTGTTGCAGTTCTTCCATGTAGGGTCCTCTGCTCAACATTTCGAGCAAGCCGGCCTCTTGCCACAGGGCTTTTGAACATGATCGAGATCCAGTAATTTTGGCAACAGGGTACCACGAAGCAATACCTTACATTTATTGCATGGAAACCCATTTAAAGCTTGCCCATAGTGGTCATCTTGTTAGAACGTTTCCCCCAAGACCTCCGCAACGTGGTGCACAACATCACGTTCCTACCGAGGCTCAGTCTTAAATCGAAGTTTAAACTCTTTTATAAATGTCTCCGTGTCAGTTCATCGTTGTTTTGTTCTCGCACTGTGCTATAGATTTATTTTTCCTCCAGTCTCACAGGAACGTCATACAATATAAACAGTGAGTTTCTTTTCTTTGGTGGTTCACATTTACCCGCCTTACATAACTACTGATTACTCAGTGGCTTATTTTTATCGTCCTCTGTGGCGATATTAACAATTACAACATTTTTCGTAAATTCGATTTTGTTAATCTTGATGGAGAAACTTTGATAACTGTCTCCCTAGTTGTCTGGGCTTTAGGAGCCGCTTGCGCAGCCACATCACACCATATCTTTACTGGCTGCTTACACAGCCTTTCGTTTTCCTTTTGTAACTGCTCTATCCTTCCTTCAAGCTTTGGACTGGCTATAGCCGGCCGCAGTGGTCGAGCGGTTCTAGGTGCTTACGTCTGGAACCGCGCAACCGCCACGGTCGTAGGTTCGAATCCTGCCTCGGGCATGGATGTGTGTGATGTCCATAGGTTAGTTAGGTTTAAGTAGTTCTAAGCTCTAGGGGACTGATGATCTCAGATGTTTAGTCCCGTAGTGCGCAGAGCCATTTGAACCATTTGAACTGGCTATAGTCCATGCAGCCAGTTTATTTTTGATTGCCTGCACAACCACCTAACTGATTTCCCCGTTTTTGACACTTTGATCCAGGATCTGTGTAATCGTCGAGTGTCCTTCCATCAGCCTCTGTCTCTACCTGTGTCTGCCCCAGCCCTCTTGTCGGGAGGGATCAGAAACCTCCATTACGTAACGTACTATTTACTTGCCATCCTTGTGCCTATGTCCCTCTCCCCAGGCCGCCTCCCCCTCCCCGGCCCGGTCGGTAGCATCATGCCCCCGTTTCCACACATAGCGGCATTCATTGTGGAACTCAGTTATGCTCGCGCAGAACTCCCACAAACGCGCCTGCCGCAGGCAAAGGAGTGGTGTGTCCTTTTCGAGTGTGGTGTCGCGTGCAACGTAGTAGAAAGCAAGTTCCCACTGTTGCGGTGGGTTGTCATTTGGCGGCACATTCATCAGTTTCTTTCCGACGCATATCACATCGATCTGGTATTGTGCGACCTTGGGTAAGTATCAAACTAATCAGCGGCTCCATGCCGTAGGAATGGTGCGCTCTCCCCTCTGCGCCATCTGACGTAGTGTCGAAGATGATCATCACAGACTCAAATGCGTTGCCGTTTCAGATGTCTGGTCGTTGGGATGACAAATGGCCATGTGTTTTCTAGGAGTGCCACTACATGTTATTGACCCAGAGTCCTTTCTTTACCCAGGTGTTTCCAGCCACAAAGTCTCGAGTGGTTCTCTGGATAAAGGGCTGGACCTACGCGTATCTATACGGAGATGCTCATCACTCGCGCCTTGACTTTTGGCAGTACTTGCATATTGCACATGAGGAGGTAGCGCGCTATTCCTGTTACCCAGCACATTTTGCCAATAGTCTCAAAAGCATTTTTTCCATGGCTCCACTAAGTTGGAGTGTCCCAAGTGTGGCGGGCGCCTGCCCGATTCGGAACGAAACATGACGTGCCTTCACCTTGGAGTCGAGCTATCTGCCATCCCTAACCAACTTCTGGGGTTCCAGAATTCCAGAAGAGTAGACTAGTTTTGTTTTCCACTGTTTATATCTGATACAAAAATTAATGATTACAATAGACATTAACAGGTGTGGCTGCAGCACAACTATGGGAGAGGACAGGTATCTTAGCCAGGCCTGGGGATTCGAGCGCTGCCCATTATGTCTCCTCCAGCGCTTAGTTGACAGAGACCCTAAAACACAATAAAAAATAAAAATAAAACATGAAAAAATAAAAAACTAATATAAATAAACAAAAAGTAAAAATATGAATTTAAAAAATAAAAAATTAGTTTTTATAAATACAAATTTTAAAAAAGCAAGGTAGCATGTTTGATTAGTAATCAAATCACCCTAGGTCCCAGTTTCGAACCCCCCACTCCACCATTATATTTTGAATGAAAATCAGCTTCCGGCAAAAGAAGTCGCCCTTATTCTCCCAACGGCCTTGTCAAAGAGGGCAGATGAGCGGACAGAGGTTCAGAGCACTCTCTTGCCCATGGGACGGGGAAAGGCCGAAGAATCGGTCATGATCGACGGCATGATCATGCAGAAGAAAATGGAAACAACTGCATTAAAGACACATAATGTGTACCCTCAGGACATGTGGCCAGTAACTGAACAAGTATCATGATGATATCCCCATTGGCAAAAGGTTCCGGAATAGTTCCCCATTCGAATCTGCGGGAGGGGACTGCCAGGGGAGAGATGACAATGAGAAAAAGAATGAATAACCAGCGAAAGGATAACGCTCTAAGAGTCGAGGCGTGGAATGTCAGAAGCTTGAACGTGGTAGGAAAGCTAGAAAACCATGAAAGTCTCGGTCTAGACGTTTTGGAGGGTCAGTGAAGTTTAATGGAAAGGAGACAATGATTTGTGGTCAGCTGAGTAAAGAGTAAAACTAACAGCAAACGAAAATGGAAGTGGAATTCGTCATGAACATGGAGGTAGAGAAGAGAGTGGGTTACTCTGAACTATTCAGTGATAGGGTTGCTCTCATCAGAATCGTCAACAATCCAACACCGACAACGATAGCTCAGGTACACATGCCGAAGTTGCAAGCTGAAGATTGACCTAGAAGTACCGGACATGGCAATACCCGTATTAGTGCCATGTGGGTCATTGTTGACCCATAGTAGTTTTATTCGTATTTGGGTGGTATTTTAAGTGCCGCTATATTGACAATATGCTCAGGAAGACTGTATATTGTGAGGGTAATTTGGTCGCTAAAATGCATAGTACACTGTCGAATATAAATTTTCAGAAACAAACTTCGTTTTTATTTTAAATTTTACAGCCGGCCGAGGTGGCCGAGCGGTTCTAGGCGCTTCAGTCTGGAACCGCGCTACCGCTACGGTCTCAGGTTCGAATCCTGACTCGAGCATGGATGTATGTCATGTCCTTAGGTTAGTTGGGTTTAAGTAGTTCTAAGTTCTAGGGGACTGATGACCTCAGATGCTACGTCCCATAGTGCTCAGAGCCATTTGAATTATTTAAATTTTACAGAAGAAATTTCTCAGTCTTTCATCAATCGTCATTAAGACAAGTAATTAAAACAATTTTACAATGTTTTTCTTTATAAAAAGCTTGAAACGGAATCAAAACATATTGTTTATGTGAGTACAAAAAGTATTTTTACTTTTGCAGACATTTTAAGTAACTAGTATTTATGAAAGATTCTAAAACGCAGCAGATGACTAAAAAGCTCTGCGTGTTTTCTTGCTTGTTGCAGTCGAGAAACTAAAACGTAAGAACAAATAACTTCAGTCTATCATTATAAGTATTTGGAGACGTTTAGGAGCAAAAACTGACAAAACTGTCTAAGCTGGGATGGGCTCACAGTTTATAACACTCCTGTCTGCTACCACTGTACCATAACCTCAATGCTAGAAACAGGTTGTGACATAAAATTATTTTGTAAAAGCAACTATGGCACAAAGCAACAGAGCAGTGTTACCCTCTGAGAGGAATTTTGTTATGTTGACCGTGTTGTTCCTAACGGAGGCGGCTTATCGGAAATGAAAGTCAGAATTACGTAAATATTTGAATAGTAACAAACAAAATTTTGCCTATCTATACTGTTTATAGAATAAGGGAAACGGTCGCCAGCCTAATTAGGCAAGAGAAAGATTACCGTTCTCGTTTAAGAAGGTAGGTATAAGTAACTATAACGGACAAACACAACCTAGACTTAGCCACACGCGAGTGCAATGAACTCTGACACACATATGTTTTAAGATTGAAGCTAACAACTGGAGCAGCACAAACTATTTGCAAAATTATAAGAGATACCGAAAACACCCTATTACTTTCAGGCTTACATAAAGTGAATGGTCTTTATAACATTACTATTAACATGCACTTCTAATACACAAGATACACAAACACTTAGCAAACATGAATATATAACATTTCACAACTGCAGCTTTCTCACTTTTACTACAGCGAAACACAATACTGACCAAATTGCAAGAAACTGACTCACCTTTTAGAATTTACTACAGACAATAATGTGATCATTTGCCTTATAAGCCTCAGTCTTAAGTACTTTTAATATTGAAGTTAGCAACAGCACTTTAATAAGCAGTTTTACTAGGAAAATTATTTTCAGCAAGCATCATTAACTTTAACTCTCTTTTTACTATGTTGAAGAGGCATTAATTAGCATAACATTGGTCATAAATGTTCTTTCATTAGGGACACTCGGATATCACTTTAGCTCAAAAGGAGAGGAACCTGAGAGGTGTTATGATGAGGAGAAAAATCAAGGTAGGTACATAAATTCAGATATAAATTACCTTATATTTGAGCACACTAACACATCCATTAAGCTGATCCTTCACTGTACATCATTGTAGTATTCCGATGTAATGATTGCGCAATGTGGTGGCAACTGCATGTTGTTAGGTGGAATTGCAGGTAGAATTGCTGGACTCTGTCATTTCTTGGTGGCGATGATTGATACCAATCCCAGAATATTTCCAGCTATTTATCCATTCTTCCAAGGCATTGGAAAGCGGCAGGAAAAGCCTCTCTCGGAACCAGCACAATATGCATCTTTTACATGGCAGTGCACAGACTCGTAGCTCGCCCCCGACTCGTAGCTTGTCTCCGACTCGTAGCTCGTCTCCGACTGACTATCAGTTCCACCTTTTCTACGTAGCCAACCACAATTTGCGATCGCTACAAAGTTCCGTTCCCGAGGGGAACCACAACAATTTTTACATACAAATTAACTAACAACCATAAGTGAGGATCAGCAGTTTACATAACAGCAAACAGAACATTTGCACATACTGACATTTCTACAAAAAATTATTCACACAGAAATTACAATTATATATGGTAAGTTTTGTTCCCTCCAAATGGGACAAAGAATTTAAATGACAGATACACTAATTTGCATAGAAACAAACCACGACATCAAAGTTTTAACAAAGAAAAGAGTATACAATTTTGTGTTATCTATTCAATCAAAGACATTTACAGGAGCTTACCGATGTAATATTAAATGAAAAAAAAAAGCAAATAAATCAGTACAGCATTAGAGCTATGGTGTTACAAGTTCAGACATTCTACAAGAGTTTCTGCTTTGCATCTTTTGCAAACACACATATGCTGCACTTGAAGCTCACGTTTAATGTTTTATTCCTCTTTTGATGTTTCGTTGTTTGCAGGAAACCTGAATTTGACAACACCTGCTATTTCCACATTGCCCCGCTCCGGTGTCGAGTTCCTGCAAGGGGAGATTGGCTCCTCTCTGCAGTTTGTAGAGGGCAGCAAGCTCATCTGCTACTTTGAGAATAAAGTCTTGGCGAGAAATCTTAGAGGTAAGTAACGTAAAAATCGTGTGAGCGTTGATCATGGCAAGGTCAAGAATATTGTAGAAGACACGCACAGGCCATCGATGGGTGCCAGCTCGGACACTGTAGCGTCTAGGCATTTGGTCAACAATATCGACTCCACCCTTAGTTCCAGTATAAAATTTCACAGTTCCTGGAAGTTTCTTCTCAGTATTCTTACTCATCTGACATCCAGCAGCATGTTACTCAGAATAAGGTTCTTTTTTTCTTTTTCCCTTGATGAGCTGTGACAACATCATCGCCTGACTTGTAAGTGTGTTGTACAAAATACGTAGTCTCCACAGGAGAGACCTCTTTCAGTGATCTCCGAAGAGTGCCAACTAAACTTGTCCTTTTTTGTTTCACTCAGCCGCCAGTTTGATGTAGAAGAAGTTGTCAGTGGTGATGTTCCGTAAGGGCGACGCGACTGACATCTGCTGTCGTATAAGAGAACTATTAACCGTGCCCCAGAGAGCAGTGTAGGTGGTGGAAGGGGGGGGGGAGGCGGCTTTCCCACTGTATAATGTTATTCCGTAGTTCCCAGTGTCACCCGTAGGTCTGCCATGGTACCAGTCCGTATAAAACATGAAATCTGCGCTGAACTAAATTACCGACCGACCACCAAATTCTTCGTGTTTCGCATTCTTTTTGGCCCAAAGTGTCGTAATATATTCCGACATCTTGTGAATAATGTCGAGGCACGCCCAGAAACTATTTGGTGTCTGAAAATCGGTGTTCATGACATCAAATTGCGTTAAAATTTGTAAGGGTCGAAAGTGACTCACATGGTACTACTGGTATAACAGGTAAAGTTTTCATACTTCTATGTGGACTTAGGGGTTTGAAATTTTGGTGAGTTGTACAACACCATAAATGTTGAAAAGTCACAGGAGTGTTCGGTCCTGCGATGATTATGAATGGCGGTATGGACCTCGAAAAACCACCGTGGGTCAAATTTGACCCATGTGGTACTTCTAGTGTTGAGATAGAAAGTCAACGGGTAATTCAGTACATAAAGGGAGATGAATAGGTAATAGTCATGGGGGACTGGAATACGGTTGTAGGGAAAGGAGCAGAAGAAAGAGTTACGGGAGACTATGGGCTTGGCATTGGGAATGAGAGAGCAGAAAGTCTAAATTTCAGCTAGTAGTAGCGAATAACCTGTTCAAGAATCATAAGAGGAGGAGGTGTACCTGGAATTGGCTGGGAGATACGGGAAGATTTAAGTTAGATTACATCATGGTCAGACAGAGATTCCGGAATCAGATACTGAATTGTAAGGCGTGCGCAGGAGCGCATATGGACTCAGATCACAATGTAGTAGTGATGAAGAGTAGGCGGAAGTTTAAGAGATTAGTGAGCACGAATCAATACGCAAAGAAGTGGGATATAGAAGTACTATGGAATGTCGAAGTTCTCTAAGGCTCTAGATACTGCAATAAGGAATAGCCCAGTAGGCAGTACAGTTGAAGAGGAATGGACATCTCAAGAAAGGACAATCACAGAAATTGGAAAGAAAACATAGGTACACAGAAGATAACCGCAAAGAAATCATGGGTAACAGAAGAAATACGTCAGTTTTCAGAAATACAGAAACACATGTCGCTTTACAATGAAATTAAAAATAATTGCATGGAAGCTAAGACGAAATTTCTGCCTGAAAAATGTGAAGAAATCGAAAAAGAAATGATTGATGGAAGGAATGATTCATCATACAGAAAAGTCAATACAACCTTCGGTGAAATTAAAAGCAAGGGTGGTGAAATTAAGAGTGCAACGGGAGTTCCAATGTTAAATGCAGAGGAGAAAATTTAAATTTGTGGTAAGTTCCTATGGGACCAAACTGCTAAGGTCATCGGTTCCTATGCAGAGGAGAGAGTGGATAGGTGGAACGAGCATATTGATGGTTCTGCTAGGTGGAAAATTTATTTGATGTGATACAAGAAGAGACAGGAGTGGATTTAGAGGAGATAAGGTATCCAGTATTAGAATCAGGATTTCAAAGTGCTCTGGAAGACTTCCGATCAAATAAGGCAAGAAGGATAGACAACAGTCCATTAGAATTTCTGAAATCATTGGCGGAAGTGGCAACGAAACGACTATTTATGTTGGTGTGTAGACTGTATGAGTCTGGCAACATACCATCTGACTTTCGGAAAAATATCATCCACATAATTCCGAAGACTGTAAGAGCTCACAAGCACGAGAACTATCAAACAGTCAGCTTAACAGCTCATGTATCCATGTTGCTGACAAAAATGGTATTCAGATGAATGGAAAAGAAAACTGAGGAGGCATTAGATATGGCGATTAAGTTTATATTTTCGTAAAAGGTTTTATTTTTGCGAACAGGTGCTTGATTAGGCGTTACTACTCAGTGACCAATCACAACTGCCATAAGTTTTTACTATCCTTAAGGTTTTCATTTAGGTAGCTCACGTCACCTTCTTCCTCATTCTGTCTTTTTAATGACGTCTTCATGTCAAGGAGCGCCGCTGTTTCCAATGCGTTGTGTCATCCGAGTCTAGGCCGTACACATGTGAAATAGTCCTTACCACCTCTTTATGCACAGGGATAAACTAACTGACTGATATACGAATGCCGAGCCTGCATCATTGGTCTTATGAACATGAAAACTGAAGGCTAATTTCTTTTTCGTGACATAGGCACCACGCATAGGGAAATATTGTCTATATTATTCAATTGGCAATCCCTTCAGTGAGACATGCAACTCCGGTAGAAAATACGACTATGTGATACATCTTACACAGTGTAGGTACTTTAATGCAGTACTTCCGTTAAAAAAATCTTACGTCACTGATTCTACTTCTTTTTGTAAGTTTTATTTTGCAATTATCATGATGATGCGTTCTTACAAAATGTTTATTCTCCACATAATTTACAATATATAGCAGCAACATACTCTCATTTGGCACCAGTACACATGAGAGTCTCAGTAATGAAAACGAGTTTCTTTCCTATAAGAGTACACAATTATCTGTATATTTGTTTTGTAAATAAAACAGCCTTTTCTTGCTGCTCTGTAATTTATTTCTCCTAGACGCGTCCATTTCATTTCCGAAACATAAGCACAATATTATATTCTGAACTTTTTCTTCACACTGTTCACGATGTTTACCTTTATTTTTGTGGCGCACTATTATTCTTTTGCCACTAGTTATAGATATATATTCGACAACTGTGCTTTTGAAGACATAAATATTGTGAGTTCATTATGTGTTTCCTCTGTGCTTGATGCGGAGGATGGCCATGCAAACAAACTTGTTATTGTCTGTATTTCAGTTTCATGGAAAGTTGACTACATCATAAGACGTTTATTTGGAAGGCATACAGGTGCAGCTTTCCAGATCAATCATCAACCATTCTCTGAGTTTATGTGCGTGGTAGGCAACACTATTGTAACTAATTTTTCTATTATGAATCAAATGCTTTATCCAAATTGCCTACTTCGTTAATATTGATGTGCAAAGTCTTTCAGACGCAAAAGTAGCAAGGTAAGAGGGGCATTCAATAACTAATGCAACGCTTTTTTTTAAAAGGTTCCAGTTCACCACATTATTCGTCACTCTTTTGGCTACAAAACTCTATTTTCCATTTTCACCATATATCGTTGCCGGTACTACTGTACTGATCATCGTAGAAGCTCGCTCAGTGAGCGTCTCAGAGGCTGAGAGAAATGGTGGGGCAGCTCTTTATTTTTGCTCTCCTTCTCTCGACTTTAAGCCATATTCTTTACTAACATAACACATGAATAAAAAATCAAACAAATTACGTCACTTAGATGGAGATGGAAACGTATATATGTTTACGTATTTTCGTTTTATCTTTTATTCGGTTACCTTGAATTTCTGTACCTTCGCCTTTGCATTACATTAATTGTTTTTAGAGATGGCTTTTATCAGAAATTGTGATGGCCTAGGACCCCCTTTTACGGGGTTTATAACCATTTGACGATTATCTCCAGTGTTTATGTGAGCTGGTGGCAGGATCTTTCAAGGAGAGACCAGGCCCTGCCACCCATCGATTACAGCGAGTTCAACCACTCGAATGTAGCTCCTGCGCAAGCATTTGGGTCACTGTGCTGCAGTGAGACTTGTCTTAATCAGGCATTAAATTTTTGTCTGAATATTGAAGCAAAAAATTAAGTCTCAATAACTCGGCTCGAGAGGACTGCGGGAACTATTAGTTATGTCACACAACAAGGACAATAAAGAAGTGGGCATAAATAGCTACATTTACTTCCCAAGGCTTTGCTATTCCAGAAAGATACGGAAAAAAAAGAAAATTTTAGTTTTAGGTAGTGTTCCTAAATAGGTTTTTATGGAACTGACGCACAATTGCCATCTCATACAAGTTCGTTATTTTAGTTTGTTAGTATCGTAGTAAGCGGCGTTGCCTGCTGTGCTACAGTTTGTATCCCTTTTTTGTTTTACGAGATTTCCTTCTGGCAGCATATATTTGGAATTTTTTCCTTCACTTCATCCTTTGTTTAAGTAACTACTTATTTTTCCGTACCCTAGTTGTCTTTTTGAATTTTGGGCGTACTGACGTAAATTATTAATACGACCATTTGCAAACCCGTTTTCTGTTGCTTACATGTTAGACGAGTTGCATATTTGTGCGATTACGTGGGATTTCCGGCCGTGGTGTTACCGACCCTTTTGCAGGTGGCGCACATACCATGGGACATCCATCCAACCAGTTTTGCAAGGCTTGTTCCCGCCAGAGCTTGTCCCATTGCTGACTTACGCCAATCTTTCATCAGCAGCGAATGTGCACTCACCGACAGCCTTCGGTTCCGCGTAGTTTAGTAGGTCTAATCTGCTTCGGTTCTGTGCATTGTAATGCGTAAAGCGAAAAGGGAAGCTATTGAAGCGGTCCAGAACCTTCAAAGTAGCTTGGAGATTCAACTAAGAGGAAACTTTTGAAATTAACTGAGGGTAATAGTTGCTTGAAAATTGACGATGGGTCTGTTCCTGACGAATCCTGGTGTTGGTTCTGAAAAAACTGGGAAAATTCGGTGTGAAAATAGATCTATTTGTACGGCCTGGGCATTTAACAATTGTTAGAAACAAGTCAAGCAACTGCACATCATAACCATTGACACTGAAAGCAGAGAAGAGAAGGCTTTGACATTTCCTGTTTTATTTGTCTTGCTCACAGACAAAAGTCAAAATACATATGAAAGACTTCTGGCTTGAAAAACAACAGGCTTTAATGGTGCCCGAAAACTACAAAAAATGACTCTGAGCACTATGGGACTTAACTTCTGAGGTCATCAGTCCCCTAGAACTTAGAACTACTTAAACATATCTAACCTAAGGACATCACACACATCCATGCCCGAGGCAGGATTCGAACCTGCGACCGTAGCGGTCGCGCGGTTCCAGACTGTAGCGCCTAGAACCGCTCGGCCACCCAGGCCGACCAGAAAACTACGCTGCTGACTTTGAAATGGTTACAATAAAAGTTGTGAAAACAGCGTTCCCCGAAACATCCTCTCCCAGTTTCAATTTTCGCTTCAGTCAATGCCTGTGAAAAGAATTACAAGAACTGAGATTGACGGCGGAATTCAAGGGCAGAGAAGATGTACGAATGTGTTCTGCAGCATACGCATTACAGTGGCATATCTTCCACCAGGCAGTGTTGATGGAAAATGGATGGTAATAATTGAGAAAATCGCCAGTGGAGAAAAGGTCATGAAATTCGTAAACTGCATGATCAATCCATGGATGGATAATCCTAGTACTCCAAAAGAAACATGAAATGTATTAGCGAGCGGTACAGGACCACATATGCTCTCGGAAGTTGGCACAGGAAACCGAACTCTACAATAAGCAAAAACCATCCGAACCTAAAGTTACTGATAAAAAAAACCTGAAGGAGGAAACGGTAAATGCTACATTGAAATTAAAGATACCATTGGCCTTCCTCTTCAAAATAGAAGAAAAATATATACAGATCTTGATGAAAGATTAAGAGACAGTATAAGAATATATAACGACTCGAGGGATGTGAGGTGTTTAAAAGCTCTGGTTTTCTTACAAAAAAAAATTAAATTTATAAAGTAGGACTGGAGGTTTAACCATTTGCGGCTGTAATGTTGTAGACAAAAGAAAAGGTAAAAAGAAAAAAGTAAAAGGAAAAAATAAAAAGCATTTAAACATGCCTACGTACTATGTGCACAGCCAATCCTAAGCCTACATAAAAAGTGAAGGGATGGTTTTATTAGAAAATGGTCAGCAGAGCCTTCCCCACTATTGCGGCTTCCTTTGACGTTCAGAAAACTCCCGGCTAAAATATCTGTGGTCGGAAATACAACATTGACGTCACAGGAAGCGCAGCCCACAGTCGGAAAGCCTACGACACCGCTTGCGTGTAGGCTTCACTTAGCTGCAGTCCTTTCCCGCCCCCGCCCCTTACCGCACAGCGGTAGTTCTCAATGTGGCCCACACCACTACCATTGTCCCCTCACCGATCGAGCCTTCTGCGCAGGTATGGATCAAGTTATTTTGTGCGTAGTGTGTCTAGTATAATCTGACGAACTATTTGTGTCAAATTGACAAGTATTATTGTAACAAGGTCAGTCAAATTATAAACGTTGGAAATACGGTTATGATACTTGAAATAGTACTAAAAACTATTTTTATGGCTTGTAAATTGGTGAGACGCAATTCTGAACTTGTTTAATGAGCCGTGAATAGTCGATCCTCGTCAATAGTCAACTACTGCTTCGAACATCATCATCGGAGAGCGCCCAGTACTACGGTAAATTAACGTACGAAATGGTATGTCGTATTACAGATATGATTAAATGCAATATTGGGTTTATAGGGTATTCAATCTTAGCATTTTAACGAGGTGAGTACAGACCCATCGCAGGAGACATTTGTAGCAAACAGATTCATCAGAAGGGATACGCTGGCAATCCCAGGAACTTAGTTCGTGGTTCGAATACCGTCTTCATACCAAGTACGTACTGCTATGGGCATGAAAAGCAGTCAGCTTGTTAGAATTGTCGCCATCTGGACTGTGGCCAACGGGGAGGAAACAGACTAGGCACAGTTTAACGGTGCACATACAGCATCTTCTTCCAAGCAGATAAGCGTTACGTAGATGCTGGCAGTACAAAAGTTACTAAGCAATGACAGACGAAGGGATTAGGGGAATCGCAGGATGAAGAGATAAGGCGGCTTCCACACCCGAAAAACTTCGCTGAATTCAACAAATTATATCTAAAATTGTAACCAGAGTGTGTCTAAAGATCGAAGTGAGCTTGAAGGTTAAATATGTCTTTTGCACCTGCAATTACAACAGCTACTACTATTGATACTGCTGTGCAGTCTTTCGGTTCATGCGTCTGCTAAGCTCTCGTGTGAGTCACAACCCACATACGTTTTAATAGGATTAGGGATCCGTATAAATAAGATACGACTTTGAACAAAACATTTGTGACATGACACAATAAAACGAATGCCGAGGTGGCCTGTTCTTGCTTAAGCGCTTCGCCGCTTCTTCGCGTACTACTCTGTTGTCTTGACAGGAACGTAGGGGAAGGGGAGGGGGTAGGGGCGGTAGCGGCAGAACCAAAAAAGTTCAAATGGCTGTAAACACTATGGGATTTATCATCTGAGGTCATCAGTCCCCAAGACTTAGAACTAATTAAACCTAACTAACCTACAGACATCACACACATCCCTGCCCAAGGCAGGATTCGAACCTGCGACCGTAGCAGGAGCGTGGTTCCCGACTGAAGCTCCTAGAACCGCTCGGCCACAACGGCTGGCAGTGGCAGAACCCACTTGTCAGATTCGCCAGCGTCCTGACGTGGCGTCACAATTGTCGTTATTAATCATAGTCAGTCATCGCAATGCACTTTCACACACGTGGAGAGTAAACCACTGAACATACAGCAAAGCAAGATATGTCAAATTAAATAGCTCTGAGCCGTACGTGGCCATCATGTATGTCACACCTAATTTTTAACGTACTTCCACCTCACTACCTTTATTTGAATTACTACTGTCACTGAATTGCTGCTTTGCCTGGCCGTGAGCGGCTTAAGCAAAGCGTATCGATATATCCCCTCTCGCAGTAACTTCGCTTGACTGCTGTTACTTCACGGTCGGTGTCTGTTGTAAATGAGCTCCGTTTGCGAATTCGGATCTGCCAGTCAGTTTGAAACACGTATGTATTCAGTGTATTCATTGACAGCGATGGCGAGGCATGACAGAATCTCTGACCAGAGAGTTATTTATCGTTGCTAGTCTGCGCTTGACCGCGCGAGAGTTCAGTTGCTAGTGGCATTCAGTCGGTCGGCAGTAGTAGTAGCGTGTTGCGAGTCGGCAAGAGTAGTTGCGAGATGGCTGTCGGTCGGCAGTAGTTGTAGCGAGTGGATGGTTGTACTGAGCGGGCGTCGACATGGATCGGCGGCGTGCTCTCCCTCCATCTCTGGTCACGATTCAGGACGAGGTATATTGTTTTAGAAGGTAATGAAGCAGCATTGCGCTCAGCTAATAACATATGTTAATTGTAATTAATTTGTTGAAGAATTGCCCCAATAATAATTTTTTATAAAGTAAATCTTCTAGAGAAAATCAGTCATTTCAATTTAAAGAATTTTTCCTATGCATTTCCTCCAAGAATCACAATTAAATATACGCCAGCGTTGCACGAAGCTGTGCCAAAAATAAGATAGTGATACGGTTTTACTGATGTGAGAATTTTGGTTTTTGTGTTCAGGTATAATTGTTGCACAGGGCCAAGGGTCAGCGCGGCTGCCCTTATAAAATTTACCAGGTTCATTTTAGCGTTAATTTTGTGAGGACTTAACATTTTTGCACATTTTTATTATCATTGACTTTTATTACTGTGGGGAGTTTACATTTGGGCCGTTTTTATTCTTTAATTTTGCAAGCAGGTTACGCTTAACTCATTTATTATTATGCAGTTTTTTGGGAAGACAACATTTCACGTAACATTGACTATCATATTCTTGCTGGGAGGTTATTGACTTATAAAAATATTGCGGGGAGGTTACACTTGGCGACATCCGGACCAGGATCGTATTTCTTTGAGAATCTTCTGAGAAATAGTCAGATATCTGCTCTTATTTACTTAAATATAATTAGAATTTGGCGCAACGCTTTTACTAATTTTGTCAATTTCTTTCACAGATCATCGGCAATTCGTTGCTCTTTGTTGTACTTGTATTTGTTGAATTTTGCATTGGCTTTTTTTCATTTGTGAATAATTGTGATTTGTGTTAAAATGCCGCGAAAAACTATTAATAGTACATCGCGAGGTGTAATGAGTGAAATAACCGAGTTGAACAACTTGACCGATAGTAGTTGCGACATGCAGTGTATTGATGACAAACCTCCATTTACTGACAATCAGTATGTACCGACCACTAATAATAATTTTGATCTCATTGATGAACAGACAAGTTCAATTGCGTCCTCTGTTAATTTGACGACAATTGATGACGCGGGGCGTTCTGTTGCAATGAGCGCTGCCCTGCTTGACACACCCGGTTTGCAGGATTTACGTGACAAACAGATAAATTTTTCTAATGAAAATGAACAGTGTAATCAGAGTACGACAGAGTTATTTAATTCCGAGGTAGTGACTAACAGTGCACGTCCGATTAGCAAACATTTTCAAGAATCACAGAATAACCAAGTGGTTACTGAAAACGTGACAAATGCAAATACACCAACACATAGCACAGAGAATAGAGTTGCTAATTTTGGCTCGGATCAAATGATGGCATTGTTGCTACAAGTTCTTGAAAAACAAGACGACCTTAAAGAAGATCTCAAACAAGATCTTAATGAAAAATTAGACAACAATTCCAAACAACTTAAAGAAGATCTCAAACAACAGCTTAATGAAAATAACGAAAATCTCAAACAACAGTTAAATGAAAAATTAGACAACAATTCCAGATAGCTTAGTGAACAAATTAGAGACGTTGCCGCGCAGTGTCATGATACTAAAGAACAGTTACGCGAGGAAATTGAGGCTTGTTCAAGGAAAAGTAGCGAAGAAATTAGGTCTGTTGCTCAAGAATTAAGGGACATGCAAACAGCTGCAACAGAATCACTCAGAGACGAAATTAGTACAGTCGGTAAACAATGCTCGGAAAAGGCTACACAATTACGCGACGAGTTTAAACTAATGACAGCAGAACTTTCGCGCACAATGGATGCAAAGATAGACGCGAAATTCGACCAACAGAACACTCAGATTGACGAACGTTTTAATCACCACATACAAAACAGTGATACGCGTTTCCGCAAATTTATATAGGATCAAAATAAAGTAAAACGACAAGTAATGGAAACAATCACAGCACAGAGACAAGAAGACAAACGTAAATTGTTCGCGGAGGCTAAAACATACGTGGACAGCAATATTGCTGCAGTGTCCGATGAAATTAATACAATCAAACAGTCGAACACAGAATTACTTGACGAAATTTCTGATCTTAAATCGAAAACAGACACATACACAGTAGATATTCAAACAGTGACCGACAGAATCGAACAATTAGAATTAACACAGGATTCCGATGACATCAAAGCTGACGTTAAAAAATTGAACGAAACCACACGAAAAATACAAAAACAAATTAATGCTTGCGACACTAAAAAATCAGGTAAAAATACTGACTGAAAAAGATGATAAATTGGCCAGTCGTATTGACGTTATTGAAAATAATAACGACAGCAAATCAGACGATACCTCTCCGATTTCGTTTAACCAAACACCTGAATTTCAAAATTTACAGCAGACAATCAATGAGATCGATTCGTCAAATAACACATTACGTAGAAAATTGTCAAATTTACAGCAAGAGGTAACAGAGATAAAAAATATTTTAGTTAATTACACATCACAGCAGACGCCACTTTGCGAACATTTGTCAGACTCACGCAGCGCGTATAATTTAGGTAATCTACAGAGAGTACGTGAGTTAGATTCAGAACACTCACAGTCAAACAGATTCTCTTACAATCCTGAATCGGTTTCATCATACAGAGACGATAATTTTGATTACAAACATTTTCTATCAGTGAGAAAATTTAAAGTGTTTAAAAATGACAGAACACAGATTCACCCACTGGATTGGATACAACAATTTAGCTTTGCTTTTCCACCGACTTGGCCTGTAACGCACAAACTTGAATTTATTTGTAGTTTTTTGGAAGGAGAACCTATCGCGAGACAATGCTACTCGGTAGAAGAATTTCAGAATGCTTTTCTGTCAGCGTATTGGTCGAAGACGACACAGCGCGGAATTAAAGATCAGTTAATTAGTTTACCAAATTATGAGAACTCAAATTTTCCCAGTGTCACGAAATTTTTTGAGCACATGGTCCAACAAAACCAGTATCTAAGTGAACCATACAGTGAATCTGCACTTATTCAACTATGTATCTCTAAATTGCCACGATCATTAAGAGTGTCACTTTTAACGGGTCAGCAAAAAGAAAATATTTCGGCATTCAGGGATCTGTTGCAGCTTTTAGAAGTGCAGCAATCAGATTATTCCTTCGTGAACAAAAATTTTTCATATAACAACCAAGGCCAACAAACTTACAGTAATTACGATCAACCACGCAATTTCAATAGCAAAGCTAATAGAAGCTTTAGGAACGACAACCACCAGAACTTTAATAGCAGACAAAATTTTGATTATCAGTATCGACAAAATTATCAGCAGGAACAGGAACCACATTTTAGTAACAATAGAAGTTTTTCACAACAACAGCAAAAAAACCAGCCGGTTGGCATACCTAACCAACAATGTAATGCACAAGGTCAACCTAACTTTAATGTTTCGCCGCGTGGACGTATAGTCCCTGGTACAACAAATAGTAACGCACGGCAGCACAGGAACAACTAGGTACAGAAAACACAGTATTTCAATTCCTATCGCAATGCACAGTATAGGAATGACTATTACGACAGACGTAAAAATAATGAGGACAATTTTCAGCGTACGTCTAATAACAGTCGGTCTTACCAGCAGCAAAATGATCAGCAACAACATATTCTCATGAATGAACCCGACAGTAGGTATCATCCAGAGCGTAATACGTGTGGAAGAAATAACAGAACAGTTCAAATAGTGGAAATGCCACAGAATCCTCCTGATAATAATAACACGTCAGATAGAATCTGACTGGATACTGTACAGGTCGCATCTTCCAATAACACAAGCACTACTTTTGACATGCAGAAGGTTGTTCACGAAAATGTAATTACTTTCGACCACATCCGAGACACTCTATTACAGGAAAGACCAGTTGTTCAAAAAACCATTTCACACCCAGTCATCGAAATTAAAATTGGTTCATCGAAATTTTCAGCAGTAATCGATTCTGGATCACCTATGTCAGTTATAAATGAAGAAACTTTCAACGAGTGTAACAAAGGGAATACCTATCCTACATTACCACTAGGCAAAACGAAAGTGAAAGGAGCAGTATCGAGTAAAGGAGTAGACGTTAAATTACAGACACATTTATCATTTTTCATTGCAGGTCACACATTTCACTCAAATTTTTGGATTGTTCCTTTATTGACAACAGACGTTATTTTAGGTACTAATTTTCTGGTACAACACGACGCAGTTATTGATTTTCAAAATTCCTATTTAATGCTAAAGGATGAAAATGTACAATTGGCTTTAGAATTTCAGCACTCTTTATTAATTGTACAGAGGTCATTTCCGCATCACGTGGCATAGACTGTAATTCCACATTGTTCACGGATACGTACGTACATAACTATAATACTCCAGACGAAGCTGACTACGACGTAATGCAGATGATTTCTGATAAAGTTAGGCAAAGCAGTGCAAATACAGACGACGAACGCATGCAACTACACAAAATTCTTTTACAGCAAGCTCCAGTTTTTGACAATGTTCCTGGTACTATGTCCGGTTTTATGTATGAATTTCAAGTCAAACAGCACGACACATTTAAAGCAAAGCATTATCCCATTCCATATATCCACAGAGAACAAGTTAAAAAAGAATTGCAAGATATGCTCGACCAAGGAATTATTGAACCGGCAGTTAGTCCGTACATAAACCCGCTCCATATTGTTAAGAAAAAAGATGGCTCACTTCGCCTCGTACTTGATTCACGTCACATCAATGACATAATTATTAACGAAACAGATCGACCACAGACAGTAGAGGAACTTCTACAGAAATTTCACGGTACTGCTATTTATTCTACATTAGATCTGAAATCGGGATTTTGGCAAATTCACCTCCATCCGAATTGCAGAAAGTACACAGCTTTTCTCTGTTTTGGTGACTGTTATCAATTTTGTAAATTACCATTCGGTTTAACTATTTCTTCTGTAGCTTGTATTCGCGTTTTGAACACAATACTTCCGACAGAACTTAAGGACAGAATTACAACGTACGTAGACGACATTCTTATTGCTGAAGCTAACTGGTCTGAACACAATCTGATTCTTGAACAACTGTTGCAAACTTTTCGTGCACAAGGACTCACAGTTAATCTCAGTAAATCGCACTTTGGTAAAACTTCTATAAAATTTCTTGGACACGTAATTTCAGCAGAAGGCATTGCGCCTGACCCGGAAAAACTTCAAGCTCTACGTGACATTACTGTTCCTACGACAAAGAAACAACTACGCAGCTTTTTGGGCTTAATTAACTTTTTTCGTAAATTTATTCATTACTCTGCTTTAGACACACCTAGATTATGTCAATTGACAGGAAAAAACACTATTTGGTCCTGGGATGAGCAAGCACATTCTGAATTTGTGAACTTGAAAGAAGCCTTGTTGAATGCTCCACTTTTATCGCACCCAGATCTTACCAGAAATTTTTCCATTGCCACCGACAGTTCTAACACCGCTTTAGGCGCACACATTTTTCAGGAAATTGAAGAAGATGGTTCTACAGTAATTAAAAACATCGCATTTGCAAGTCGCATTCTGTCACCTGCTGAACGAAATTATTCTGTTACTGAACTGGAAACATTATGTGTTGTTTGGGCATTTACGAGATTTCGGCATTTTCTTTATGGGAGACACACTACAGTTTACACAGACCATAGAGCGATACAATTTTTACTTTCAGCTAAATTCACACACGACAGACTAAGTAGATGGAAGCTTTATTTACAGGAATTTAATTTTACAATTGTTCACATTCCCGGCACACAAAATGTTGTAGCAGACGCACTATCTCGTTCTCTCAGCAACAATCAGCAAGACGTCGCAACCAACTTCTGCAAAGCAAATTTCAGCGTGATGTACATTCAACAAGTTGCATTTGAAAATTTCATTTCATCGTCATTACAGGACATAGCACAAGAGCAAAGTAAAGACAACGTGTGGAAAGAAATTAAACACCTTTGGCAAGATAAGAATAATGTTACGATCAGAAACCGCTACACTGTACGCAATGACATTCTGTTTCCCCGCTCTCATCCAGACAGCAACAATTGGTTATTATGCATTCCTGACGAACTTGTTAACAAATTAATCTGGTACACTCATTTAAGTTACGCACATTACGGAGCAAGAAAATGTTTTCTTATACTGAGACAGAACTGTTATTTTACCAACATGGAGAAACGTATTCGACGAGTTTTAGCGTCATGAAAAATCTGTCAGAAAGCTAAGTCAGACACAACTTCACATATTCCTCCATTACATCCCATTGTACCTGTTAAATTAAGACATATGGCCGCTGTAGACATTTTTGGTCCGATTCCCAGAACTAATAGAGGTTTTTGTTACATCTTTGTCGCTGTTGAACTCACTTCAAAATTTGTCACCTTCACTCCGTTACGCAAAGCTACTGCTAAAACTGTTTCGAAAGCATTTGTAAAACATTTTTTATTTCATGTAGGGCATGTGTTGAAAGTAATTTCCGACAATGGATCACAATTTCGATCTGCTATATGGACACGTATGTTACGAGCCAGAAACATTTCTCCGATTTATATATCCAGATACCATGCTTCCTCGAACCCTTGTGAACGATTAATGAAAGAAATTGGTAAGCTGTGTAGAATTTACTGCCATAAAAGACATATTGATTGGGACACACACATACACTCATTCCAGGATGTGATTAATTCCATACCAAATGAATCCACTATGCTATCTCCGTCTGTTATATTGAAAAATGTTGAACCACCTAACAAAATTAAAGAATTTTAAACTTTCCTACATTTCGTCGACTGCGACACCGTGAAACAATTGACATTGCGCTGAACAACAAACGTGCCGCGGAGCGCCGGAGAAGACAACAAAAACAGGTTTGTATTCGCCGTGACTTTCATATTGGACAAATGATATTAGTACGTACACACTATTTATCCAACAAAATTAAAGGTAGGTGCAGTAAATTTGAACTTCTATACGCAGGTCCATATCGGATTCGCTGCATTCCTCACCCCAATTTGTACATGTCGAAACTTTGAGAACCAGAAAATCGAAAGGAAACCACCATTTATCCAACATTAAACCCTTTATTGAATGAAGATACTTTATGATTTGACATGCTGTAATGCCATTTGCTAATTTTATGATCGCTTATGCAATTATACTCACATGACTACTTACTGATGATTATCGTATTTTTTCTTGGCAAGTGCCTGGCAAGATAAGGTTAGCAGGTCGCTTTTCTTGTCGTTACACATCAGACCGTGCATATTTTTCCAGATGAATTTACACATTTTATGACCATTTATGCAATTATATTTATGTGATTACCTACTGATGACTGTCGTATTTTTTATTGGCAAGTGCCTGGCAAGATAAGGTTAGCAGGTCGCTTTTCTTGTCGTTACACATCAGACCGTGCATATTTTTCCAGATGAATTTACACATTTTATGACCATTTATGCAATTATATTTATGTGATTACCTACTGATGACTGTCGTATTTTTTATTGGCAAGTGCCTGGCAAGGTAAGGTTAGCAGGTCGCTTTTCTTGTCGTTACACATTAGACCGTGCATATTTTTTCAGATGAACTTACACATCTTATGACCACTTATGCAATTATATTTATGTGACTACTTACTGATGATTGTATTTTTTCTTGGCAAGTGCCTGGCAAGGTAAGGTTAGCAGGTCGCTTTACTTGTCGTTACACATCAGACCGTGCACATTTTCATTTTTTTGTATGTATGATTGTTTTCATGTTTTGTTTGTATGCATTATGAAATAGCTAAGACATAGCAAACACCAGTTGACTTTGACATTTTTGCCTTATGATATCTCAACATCGTGACTATTTTTACATTTTTGCTGCTGCATTATGATATTCTGTGTACATTTTTGCCTCTGAATACTGTTTATGTTTTTCACATATTCCGTTTTGTGTCATGCTATGCTGTATGCTTAATTATGTTACCATAAACCAGTTTTTATCTAATGGATATATGATTTAAATGCAAGACATTAATCTTTGTTCATCATTTTCAGAAAGAAATAACATGTAAAGGAAATAAATTAAACAGAAATGGGAATTTCACCTACGGAATAGACGAAAGAAGATGCAAAAACCTTATGAGGAAGAGTAAATGGATCAGAATTAACAAGCATTAACAAGAATATACTATACACATCGTAGAATAGCAGTCTTAACTAATTTTTTCTTTCAGAATACGAGGCGATTGATGCAGGCTGTCAGACAGAACTACACATCTTAGTTTTAGTGATGAAATATGCTAGAGATAAGGAATAGTTGTATAATGAGTAATGAAGTGATATTTTGCAGATGATAATGAATGCTGATGAATGATGATGAAGAATATGATAATATGGGTAATGAAGTTTTTCTTTGCAGATGACGATATGGATAATGAAGTTTTTCTTTACAGGTGATGATAATAATGGAGTTATGATAATGAAGTGATGGATAATGAAGTCTTTTTCTTTACAGATGAGGATAATGTTGAAGTTATGTATTTATGCTATGTAGTTGTTTAAGTATTTGTTGCAGTTCGTTTTGACAGTAGGTATTTTATTGCATAGTAGGATGAATGAAGGTTTTGGAAGGGACAGCTATGGAACATCTTTTATACACATTTCACTAGCTGTTAATTCGAAGTTCACTACTTTTCAGCATAAAATGCGTTTCTTCCTTCAGATTAATAATCCCTTTTTTGTATATTTTTTGCAGGAGAAATTATTTATGAATTTATTTATTTATTTAGCGTATGGCTCATAACATCACAGTAAAAATTACAGAAACAGCACGATTTTTTTTAAAAAAATCACATATGTATAAACAGAGCAATAAATAACAGTTTGTATATAAGGACACCGCCAATTGTAAAGTTACACTCACAGAAGACCAGTCACAAGCAGACGTCCAGCTTAGATAGTAAATAGTCGATTGCCTCTTGGGTCGCCATTAGGAAATCTTGTGGGTCACCCTCGTATGCCCTTAGTGGGCATTCCTGCACGATGTGTTTGACCGTCTGTCTCTCAGCGCCACAGTCGCAAGCGGCCGAAGGAAGTTTACCCCATCTGTGTAAGGAGTCGGCACATCTCCCACAGTTGATTCTCATACGATTAAGAGTTGACCAAACTTTGCGAGGGCAATCAAATCCTTTTGGTTTACTAAAGATGCATGGCATACTGTGGCAGTTTACTACTGTTCTGCTCTCCCATTCCTCTTTCCATCGGTCATTTATTTTGAAGTTGGTTTGGTGCAGAGCCTGTGCGGTCTTTAGTGGAGGATGCCTAGACCGGAGTCGGTTTCCTTGGATGTCGTGAGTATCTTCATGGATTTGTAATAGAGGGTTGGTCATGATTTTTTGAAATTCTCTAACCAGAGCGTGTTCACGGCGCAGGTTAGGAGGGGCTATGTTACTGAGAACGGGCAGCCACACTGTAGGAGTTGGCCTGATTGTGCCTGATATAATACGCATTGTTGCATTAAGTTGGGTATCTACCATGTGTGTGTGTTTGCTGTTGAGCCACACTGGGGCACAGTATTCTGCCACTGGATACACCAAGCCAAGTGCGGATGTTCTTAAGGTAGATGCTTTGGAGCCCCAAGTGGTGCCACAGAGCTTCTGCAATATGTTGTTGCGTGTTTTAAGTTTCGCTGCAGTTTTCGTCAGGTGTTCTTTGAATGTTAGTGTCCTATCTATAAGCAGTTGTTCATTAAGTCTATGTCATCTATGAATGTGATCACATATACTCTACTTGTTTCATAACCTTGCTACAGCTGACTCATGACGAATGACGTTACACATTTTCATTTGCAGCAAAGCCCAAAAGCAATTTTTTTTCTCTTTCCCCTGTAATTACCCAACGCAATGCATTGCTAACACAAAAAAGGAGGAAAGTATTACCAGTCCCAAATAATGCTACCAATTTAAAAGAGTTATGAGTAATACTGAATGATGTTTTCCAACCACAGACTTTGAGTAATAGTTACAGTATAATAATAATACTTTGTAACTGGGAAATGAATGCTACTGATTACTGTATTGAGATGACCAATGATTAATTATGAACATTATTCTGTAATACTATGTAACGGGAAATGAATGCTACTGATTACTGTATTGCGATGACCAATGATTAATTATGAACATTATTCTGTAATGGGAAATGAATGCTACTGATTACTGTATTGAGATGACCAATGATTAATTATGAACATTATTCTGTAATACTATGTAATGGGAAATGAATGCTACTGATTACTGTATTGAGACGACCAATGATTAATTATGAACATTATTCTGTAATACTATGTAATGGAAAATGAATGCTACTGATTACAGTATTGAGATGGCCAATGATTAATTATGAACATTATTCTGTAATACTATGTAACGGGAAATGAATGCTACTGATTACTGTATTGCGATGACCAATGATTAATTATGAACATTATCCTGTAACGAGAAATGAATGCTACTGATTACTGTATTGAGATGACCAACGATTAATTATGAACATTATTCTGTAATACTATGTAACGGGAAATGAATGCTACTGATTACTGTATTGAGATAACCAGTGATTAATTATGAACATTATTCCGTAATACTATGTAATGGGAAATGAATGCTACTGATTACTGTATTGAGATGACCAATGATTAATTATGAACATTATTCTGTAATACTATGTAACGGGAAATGAATGCTACTGATTACTGTATTGCGATGACCAATGATTAAGTATGAACATTATTCTGTAATGGGAAATGAATGCTACTGATTACTGTATTGAGATGACCAATGATTAATTATGAACATTATTCTGTAATACTATGTAATGGGAAATGAATGCTACTGATTACTGTATTGAGACGACCAATGATTAATTATGAACATTATTCTGTAATACTATGTAACGGAAAATGAATGCTACTGATTGCAGTATTGAGATGACCAATGATTAATTATGAACATCATTCTGTAATACTATAACGGGAAATGAATGCTACTGATTACTGTATTGCGATGACCAATGATTAATTATGAACCTTATTCTGTAACGAGAAATGAATGCTACTGATTACTGTATTGAGATGACCAACGATTAATTATGAACATTATTCTATAATACTATGTAACGGGAAATGAATGCTACTGATTACTGTATTGAGATGACCAACGATTAATTATGAACATTATTCTGTAATACTATGTAATGGGAAATGAATGCTACTGATTACTGTATTGAGATTACCAGTGATTAATTATGAACATTATTCTGTAATACTATGTAACGGGAAATGAATGCTACTGATTACTGTATTGCGATGACCAATGATTAAGTATGAACATTATTCTGTAATGGGAAATGAATGCTACTGATTACTGTATTGAGATGACCAGTGATTAATTATGAACATTATTCTGTAATACTATGTAATGGGAAATGAATGCTACTGATTACTGTATTGAGATGACCAAGGATTAATTATGAACATTATTCTGTAATATTATGTAATGGGAAATGAATGCTACTGATTACTGTATTGAGATGACCAACCAATGATTAATTATGAACATTATTCTGTAATACTACATACATGGTACAGAAATGTTCAATAACTGGGCAATGAATGCCGCAAACTACTAATGTAATTCTCAGTGAAGACTAGTATGTAACTTAATGTCCTTCACCTTCTGGCCTAACTACCCTGAATTACTGCAATATCCGTTTGTCCTGTATATCCTCTTGATCATGGAGCACTATGTTTGGTTTTTGCAATAATTCTAGGTTGGTGTACCTTACAAGAACGTGGTGTTGACACGAGATGCTGTGCACCACCTTGAGCGATGGAGATGTTATTATGGTCCCACTGTTTGGTGATCCTAATGTACTGCCAAAATGACAACATGGAATATTACTACGACATTTCAGTGTCTTGGGTACACTGATTAATGCTTGAAGGAAAAGAACTGCAGATTGTTTCACTTGGTGTTGTGCTACAGTAGAAAGATATGGACTTTCAGTGCAGCTGCGTGCAACCTAAAGTGCTACAACCATGATGCAATCCTTCCCTTTCCTATCCTAATTCTTGTAACATAGTAAAGAAAAGTATATACAGTACATGTACATTTGTGTCATTTGTTAGTATGATTTGTATTCATTGCCTTTACATGTTGTGATTTCCTGACATGTTTTAAACTTCAGTGCGTGTGCACCTTTGTCATTTTTCTAACATGATTTCTACTCATTGTATGTACATTTTTTTTTGATTTGCTGATATGTTCTGAACTTCAGTGCATTTGCACTTATGTCATGTGTTAATATGTTTTGTGCTGAACGTAAGTAAGTGTGCACTTTTGTTACTTATCAATATGATTTGTATTTACATTTTTCTGATTTGCAGATACGTTTTGTACTCATTGTATATATACATTTGTCTTTGTCTGATATGTTTTGTACTCGGTGCATGTGCACCATA
Source organism: Schistocerca cancellata (assembly GCF_023864275.1). NCBI lineage: Eukaryota > Metazoa > Arthropoda > Insecta > Orthoptera > Acrididae > Schistocerca > Schistocerca cancellata. The sequence continues at coordinate 459,960,546 of NC_064632.1, forward strand.
TTTACTTCATGTTCTACATCTGTATATTCTCTAATTGTGAAGTTAATTAATTATGAAAATAATTGTTGCTCATGGCAAGTCCAAATGACTCACCATCGCTGCCAAATTTTTGCCCCCCCAGTGGAGGGTTATGAAACACATGTATTCAGTGTATTCATTGACAGCGATGGCGAGGCATGACAGAATCTCTGACCAGGGAGTTATTTATCGTTGCTAGTCTGCGCTTGACCGCGCGAGAGTTCAGTTGCTAGTGGCATTCAGTCGGTCGGCAGTAGTAGCAGCATGTTGCGAGTTGGCAAGAGTAGTTGCGAGATGGCTGTCGGTCGGCAGTAGTTGTAGCGAGTGGATGGTTGTACTGAGCGGGCGTCGACATGGATCGGCGGCGTGCTCTCCCTCCATCTCTGGTCACGATTCAGGACGAGGTATATTGTTTTAGAAGGTAATGTAGCAGCATTGCGCTCAGCTAATAACATATGTTAATTGTAATTAATTTGTTGAAGAATTGCCCCAATAATAATTTTTTATAAAGTAAATCTTCTAGAGAAAATCAGTCATTTCAATTTAAAGAATTTTTCCTATGCATTTCCTCCAAGAATCAGAATTAAATATACGCCAGCGTTGCACGAAGCTGTGCCAAAAATAAGATAGTGATACGGTTTTACTGATGTGAGAATTTTGGTTTTTGTGTTCAGGTATAATTGTTGCACAGGGCCAAGGGTCAGCGCGGCTGCCCTTATAAAATTTACCAGGTTCATTTTAGCGTTAATTTTGTGAGGACTTAACATTTTTGCACATTTTTGTTATCATTGACTTTTATTACTGTGGGGAGTTTACATTTGGGCCACTATTATTCTTTAATTTTGCAAGCAGGTTATGCTTGGTTCATTCTTTTTATTCAGTTTTGTGGGAAGTCAACATATGGCACACGTTTTCATTAGCATTGTCATTAGATATTTTTCTTGGGAGGTTACAAGTTGGAACGTGTCTCGAAATGCGGCACTAGTGCAGTCGGGTTGGAGCTGCAGTGAGGCCTGCGTCGACATGGCTCGACCGACCGTTGCCGCCACGCATCACTTGAGCCAGGCCACGGTCTTGGTGGATCGCTGGTCGGTCGTCCTACCGGACGACGTGTTTTGGCTCGCCGATCGTTCATGAGTCGGCTGTGTGTGTGTGCATCGACTCCCGGTTTATCTTCGTGCGTGCTTAGTGACTGTTGGGTATCGTTCAGGTCTTCATGCAGTGTTTGTCAGGTTGTGTGTGTATTTGGTGTTATTTCCACTGACGACTGTTTTAGATGTTGTCGGCATTCTCAGGCGAGTCAGTCGGTACGTGCGAGGAGGAGAGTTCACGGCGGCGGTTCGGGTTTTGAGTTGGGCCCAAGCAGTCAGTTGCAACGCGTCTGGAGCGCAGCCCCAGGCCAGCCAGTCGCCAGCTTACAGCAGCAGTGAGTGACATCGCCCTCCCGACCGTTGCCGCCACGCGTCACTTAAGCCGGGCCTAACTTTTGGTGGATTGTTGGTCGGTTGGTTCGTCCGAGGACATCTCCGTGCGGCGTAGTCGACTGGGCCGCTGGCGGTCTCTGCGCAGTGTTGGAGACTGTCTGGAGGTGTCCGATCGGTACGAGCATCGTCGCTCGTCGACCCAGGATGTGAAGGTTGAGTAGTTGGAGCATTACGTTGTTGGTTCCGGCGTTGCTGCTGTGGAGGTTTTCCTGTGAGCAACAACGAGTGAAGTAATCGAGATAGCCGCCGTCGGGTGGAATTGATCAAATTAATTTATCCATAGTCAAGTGCACCAGCGGAATTTTCTGCCTCGTGGCCGTGAGTGTTCTGGTTACCTGCCTTGGGTGCTAACGTAGTTTTTAGGCAGTGTCTTTTCCTCACCTGTTGTTGCTGCCCAACATGGTGTGTAGTTTTGGCAGCTCAGTTCACATATGCGCTTGTTTGGGGATAGTGATACTTTTGTTTTGGGGCCTTGAATTCTCATGTACTCCGTCCTGGCAAGCAAGTGGTTGGTCGGTCGGTCCGTGATTGTCCCTTGGTTTGGTTCGCACGACTTAGGCGTAGTTGGACTCACCACCTGTCTCGCCTAAGTGAACGAGGGCAGACCGATCTGCTGGAAACTCCTTGGTCCCGTTCTCTTAATTATCCTTTTGGCAGTGTTAATGTTGTTGTAATGTAACTATATTTTATATTTATAATTTGGCAAGGTTAGTTGTGGGCCTTCAGCCCTGAAAACATGTTCACAGAGTTTTCTTCAAGTCCAGACATTATCGTCTTCTGTTCATGAAAGGTTATTGTAATTTCCTCTGAAAGATTTTACAAGTTATTGTGGGCTTTTCGCAAAGGAAATTTTTAAACTTAATGTATTGTTTTACCGATTGTTGCAATATATATTTCCTTAATTTGAAGAATTTAACTTTGCGGCCTTCAGCCATCTTATTGCGTTTATCTCTTTCTGTGCACCTTGCCGGCCGAAGTGGCCGTGCGGTTGAAGGCGCTGCAGTCTGGAACCGCAAGACCGCTACGGTCGCAGGTTCGAATCCTGCCTCGGGCATGGATGTTTGTGATATCCTTAGGTTAGTTAGGTTTAACTAGTTCTAAGTTCTAGGGGACTAATGACCTCAGCAGTTGAGTCTCATAGTGCTCAGAGCCATTTGAACCATTCTGTGCACCTTGTGAGCCATCAGTCCTGTTAGCATCTTAAAACACCATGGCCTTCTGCCTTCAGTAATCATCATAGACTATTTAGAATTTTGAAGATTTAATCCGGCGGCCTTCAGCCGCTCCGCATGCTGATCTCGTATATGTATACGATTTATCTTATCCGTAAATTTAACTGTGTCATGTCTTTTCAAAATTAAACTTATTCTAAAGCATCTGTTTGGAGGCCTTCAGCCGCGAAGTAAATTTAATTCTTTCAGAGTGTATTTGTGAACTAAATGATAATAAATTACAATTGTAAAATGAATACGACCGCAACTCCCTTGGCCCTTTCCACAATCCTAATTAACTGTTAGCCTTGCTTGATTTAGCGGACGTTTCGAGCTCATTAATGTAGTTTCACTACGGGAAAGAAGTATTTAATTAGTTAAATAGCGCACAACATATCTACAAGTACTTTATCGAATAACTAGAACAACATATTTTATACTAATGAGGCCACACAGCACACAGGTCTACCAAATGAAGGCACTCGTTGAAGCAAATGGAATCAGTTTCCCACTCGTTTATTTAAGTACTAAATTAGCCGATGAGGAGCTCTAAATTAATTTAAGTCAGTATTAATAATTATACAAAACAGGTACATATAAAACATTGCAGCATGTGTTGGGTAATGTAACCACTCCTTGTGGACTACATTCAGATTGTAAATTTTGATTGCGTAATTGCCGTTTTTTTTTAAGTTAGACTTTGCACAATTTTCCCCTTATTTTAAATTCTACCAGATCTGCATAAATTTAGATGACACCAGCAGAAAGAGCAACTCATTTCCTATACAACTAATGCGCCATTTATATGTAGACTCAGTAAATATTCAAGGTACAGTTCACTAAAATCAAAAGGTGAAGTGGGGATGTCAAAAGATGAGCGAAGCGGAGTAATGCTTTTCCTCGCAGGGGAAAGCGTGCAGGAAATGGAAATTCAACAAAGAATGGCACAAATGTACGAAGAGCACTGCATTTTCTTTTCAATTCCGATGCCCAGTCAGACCTCTAGGGTCATTGCTGCCACCATAACTCGCAGGTCTCCAATAACGAAGACATCCAGCTGCTGGACAATAGTGTTGGTAATGCAGTGAGCCGTTCCAGAACGTGCCTCATCGGCCAGACATTTGTCCTCCGTGGAATCGCCTGTGCCACGCCTTCCCTTTGCAACGGTCATGTAAACTCTTCGTAAACTTTTGTCATTCTTTGATATATTTCTGTTGCTCGCACTCCTTCCGCTGTCCTGAATCACTCTACACCCCATTGCTCTTAGTTTTAATCCTCCATTTCCCCACCTTAAGCACGATTGAGTGCAGTGGATGGAGGACGCTTGCTAGCGGCGAGATTGGTGCCTCAGCTCTCTTATTGGAACCAGGTTTTCCGTAGGCAATGGAATTACAACCATCTCAGTGGTTTTCATTTTACAGCCTCCGCTTCGTTTCTTCGACCATTATAAATATGGTCCTAATTGCCTGAAATTTTTTGGCATTTAAATTGCGATTGCAGGCGATTTATTTATCCCAAAATTTATCATCGCGTATCAATTTTAATAAACGTCTCGGCGCGCATTTCTTGGTGTTTTGTTTTTAGGATAGCACGTAAGGATACAAAGTTGTAATCCGGAATGATGAACGACAATACGAATTTGTCACAAGTAAGAGAATCCCAGGTGCAGACTATAAATAGGCCAGCCATACCGGTATTACCCTCACAGTGTGACTCCCTCTCATGTGAAAAGTAAATTGTTAAAATTGTACTGAGATGTAATGATTCATGAGATCAGTCATTATTTCACCCTGAACCCAGTTATTGAGTGCTTCTAGGTCTGTGTTACTCCATTTCACTACTCCAAATGAGTAGGTCAATATTGGTAAAGCATAAGTATTTATAGCTTTTGTCTTGTTTCTTGCTGTCAATTCTGTTTTCAGTATTTTTATTAGTCTTTGTCTATATTTTTCTTTTAGTTCTTCTTTAATATTATTATTATCTATTCTATAATATTATTATTATATATTCCTATTCTTTGTCTGTATCCTAGATATTTATAGGCATCTGTTTTTTCCATCACTTCTATGCAGTCACTGTGGCTATCCAATATGTAATCTTCTTGTTTAGTGTGTTTTCCCTTGACTATGCTATTTTTCTTACATTTGTCTGTTCCAAAACCCATATTTATATTATTGCTGAATTCTTCTATTATCTTTAGTAATTGATTGAGTTGTTGATTTGTTGCTGCCAGTAGTTGATCATCCATGTATAGCAAATGTGTGATTTTGTGTTGGTATGTTCCAGTAATGTTATAACCATAATTTGTATTATTTAACATGTTGAATAGTGGGTTCAGAGCAAGGCAGAACCAGAAAGGACTTAATGAGTCTCCTTAGTACATTCCACGCTTAATCTGTATTGGCTGTGATGTGATATTATTTGAATTTGTTAGGATATTAAGTGTGGTTTTCCAATTTTTCATTACTATGTTTAGGAACTGTATCAATTTAGGATCTACGTTGTAAATTTCCAATAATAGTTGGTACACTATCAAAAACTTTTTGGTAATCAATGTATGTGCAGTGTAGCGACCTTTGTTTAGTTTTAGCTTGATATGTCACCTCTGCATCTATTATCAGTTGCTCTTTACATCCTCATGGTCCTTTGCAGCAGCCTTTTTGTTCTTTTTTAATTTTGTTCTGTGTTGTATGTGTCATTAATTTCTGTGTAATGACTGAAGTTAATATTTTATATATTGTTGGTAGCTATGTTATGGGGCGATATTTTGCTAGGTTTGCTGTGTCTGCTTGATCTTTAGGTTTCAGACAGGTTATTCCTTCTGTAAGTGTATCAGGGACTGTGTATGGGTCTGCAATGCAACTGTTAAATAATTTAGTTAGATGTGAATGTGTTGAGGTGAACTTCTTTAGCCAGAAATTTGCTATTTTATCTTTTCCAGGGGCTTTCCAATTGTGCGTAGAATTAATTACTCAGGTGACTTCATGTTGCAAAATTATCACTTCAGGCATTTGTGGTATCATCTTGTGTGTTTGTCTGGTAAAATTTCTTTTGGTTTGTGTTGAATGTTTGGTTTTGTTTCCTTCTATTTTCACTTTTTTTGTATCTTCTAAGTCGTTTGGCCAATGCTTGTAATTTCTGCTTCTTTTCATCTAATTGCTCTATCGCTTCTTGTTGTGGGATTTTACCTAACCTTTTTCGTTTTTTGTCTGATTTTTATTTCTTATAATTTGTGTTAGCTGTCAGATGTCTTTTCTCAGTTTTTCTATTCTAATCTGTAGCCTGTGTTGCCATGCTGGTTTTGTGGGTTTCTTCTGTGTGTTGGTTGGTTCTGATCTCTGCCTAGTGTGTATATTTAGTGCAGTGAGTGCTCCTACATAAACTAGTAGTTGTAACTCTTCCATAGTTGTATTTTCATTTATTTTGTTGTGTATGATTGTGTAGACAGTTATTGTTGTTTAGACTTGTGGGTTATTTGGTGTTCTATGCAAGAATGGTCTAATGTCTGTATATGTGTCTTTGTATTCTATATATGTCAGCTGAAATTTTTCTTCTATATCTAACATGTGTGTCACTTCATGTTCTATTTGTTCTTGTTCTGGTGGCTGTCTTAAGATTTCGTTTTCCTCTGATTGTTTAATTGATGCGTGTTATTCTTTGTTTGTTTGCTCTGGGATGTTTGAGTCCGTTACTGTATTTTCTTCTTTTTCTGGTTGCACATTATTTTGTTCCAGTATTTGTTGTACTTGTTGTTTGATGTTTTCTAATTCTGACTTGGGTATCCTGTTATTTTTGATTATTACATGGAGCTAATCAGCTATTCGTTGTTCTGTTAAAATATTTAATTCTAGGTATCTGGTAATAAGTCTTGTATATACTTGTGATCTGTATCCAGTTGTGTTGGTAATAACAGAACATGAGGTGTCGGTTAACTTCATCTGACTATCTCATCCTGTCTTTGTTTTCCCTCTAGAGGGGTTGCAGGAAGCATATCCTGCAAAACACCTCTATTTGGATTTAAATTATTTTCCGTGTGGCTAGCAGTGTCGTTACCATTGTGGACGGGCATAGGGTTCAAGCATGGTCCCCGACAATGACAGCGCTTGTCCGAGGCTTCATTAGTTCTGTCCTGAACCAATTAATCACACTAAAAGGGGGGTTAGCCCTATTAGTAGTTTGTTCTTTTCGTCGCCTTTTACGAATGGCAGAACATAGCGGAGGCCTATTCTTTTCCCGGGCCTCCACGGGGTTTATTATTATTATTATTATTATTATTACTGATTAAGAAATTACTTATTTAGTATTCAGTCTCTTTAGGAGAAGCGTTTAGGTGTTTGAAACTAATAAATAACCAAGCAGTTCTCACTAGACGACGTTTATGTTCAGGGGATTGTGCATGGTAGACTTGAAATCTGCTGCTGCATGCTGACTAAGCTGTACTCCGTCTCTGCTGGTCGTCGAACTGCGTGCTAAGTCTGTAGGAATCTTAGTCTACGTTAACTTTGGTCCAATTCTCCTTTCTATGGAAGCATGTCCGTTGAAGTTGATTTATTTAAAAGTTTGCAGGTTCGAGCTTCCACAGTCCAAAGAAATGACTCATAGGCGTGCACAAATATTAGAAAATGGAGAATAATTTACGCAATACACACCTTGGTTATGGTGCCGAGAAACTGGTTTATTAGCTTATTATTCTTGCACAAAATCAGAAAATACCTTTCAATTAAAGATGGCGGTCTCGCAACAATCCCTTCTCTCTTAAGCCATAATAAAATTGTCCATACTTATTAAGATCAGAAGCTAGACTATATCTTTCACAATAGCTAACATTGAACCAAAGCTCTCTTAGTTCACTTTCTCGCAGTCAGTTAAGTGCGCTTCAAATAATATGTTGTTCGCCCACAAATACTGGCTTTTCGCGTTGAGGTTGCGTGCTGAAAGCGTTATGATTGTTTCTGATCCACTACACAGCAGTTCAACTCGTTGACAGGTCAGATTTACAACAAATATGAACTTTTTAAATGCTCAAAATAAGAGATAGTGGCAGCTACTAATCACGTAATTGGGTGACATTGTTTATACGCTATTTGTCCAACCAACTTATTTTTCTGGTTATGCAAATCAATGAGATTTAATTTCTGTTTAGAGGGACACACAGCGACCACAACCTCTGTCACATAGACGAGGCACAGACTTAATTCAGTGATCGCATTTAAAGTTCCCAAGCAGAAGCAGCATTGTTTGAAATTATGTCGAATGATTTCTGCACATCAAATCAACAGAATCTTAAGAGTAAAAGCTGAACATACAGCAACATTAGCTTCGTGTCTTGGACCACACCAGATTAGATTAGATTAATACTAGTTCCATGGATCATGAATACGATATTTTGTAATGATGTGGAATGAGTCAAATTTTCCAATACATGACATAATTAAGTTAATTTAACAACATACTTAAGTTAATATAACAACTTTTTCATTTTTTGTGTTATTTTTATTTTTATTTTTTTATTTATTTATCAATATTTTTTGTTTTTTTTTGTTTAATTTATATCTAAAAATTCCTCTATGGAGTAGAAGGAGTTGTCATTCAGAAATTCTTTTAATTTCTTCTTAAATACTTGTTGGTTATCTGTCAGACTTTTGATACTATTTGGTAAGTGACCAAAGACTTTAGTGCCAGTATAATTCACCCCTTTCTGTGCCAATGTTAGATTTAATCTTGAATAGTGAAGATCATCCTTTCTCCTAGTATTGTAGTTATGCACACTGCTATTATTTTTGAATTGGGTTTGGTTGTTAATAACAAATTTCATAAGAGAGTATATATACTGAGAAGCTACTGTGAATATCCCTACATCCTTAAATAAATATCTGCAGGATGATCTTGGGTGGACTCCAGCTATTATTCTGATTACACGCTTTTGTGCAATAAATACTTTATTCCTCAGTGATGAATTACCCCAAAATATGATGCCATATGAAAGCAACGAGTGAAAATAGGCGTAGTAAGCTAATTTACTAAGAAGTTTATCACCAAAATTTGCAGTGACCCTTATTGCATAGCTGAACTCAAACGTTTCAGCAGATCATCAATGTGTTTCTTCCAATTTAATCTCTCATCAATGGATACACCTAAAAATTTGGAATATTCTACCTTAGCTATATGCTTCTGATTAAGGTCTATATTTATTAATGGCGTCATACCATTCACTGTATGGAACTGTATGTACTGTGTCTTATCAAAATTCAGTGAGAGTCCGTTTACAAGGAACCACTTAGTAATTTTCTGAAAGACAGTTTTGACAATTTCATCAGTTAAGTCTTGTTTGTCAGGTGTGATTACTATACTTGTATCATCAGCAAAGAGAACTAACTTTGCCTCTTCATGAATATAGAATGGCAAGTCATTAATATATATTAAGAACAACAAAGGCCCAAGACTGACCCTTGTGGAACCCCATTCTTGATAGTTCCCCAGTTTGAGGAATGTGCTGATCTTTGCATATTATGAGAACTACTTATTTCAACTTTCTGCACTCTTCCAGTTAGGTACGAATTAAACCATTTGTGCACTGTCCCACTCATGCCACAATACTTGAGCTTGTCTAGCAGAATTTCATGATTTACACAATCAAAAGCCTTTGAGAGATCACAAAAAATCCCAATGGGTGGTGTTCGGTTATTCAGATCATTCAAAATTTGATTGGTGAAAGCATATATGGCATTTTTTGTTGAAAAACCTTACCGCTGTACAGTACAGCGAAGTCGATCCGTGGCAACCATCAGAACTATTAGCTTCCAGTGTAGACGTGGCTACCTACCATCAAGCATCATTGTTAGATGGTTATACAGGGTCCCTATAACACCAAAAGCGTTCATGTAATCTTATGTGATCATTGGCCTGTAAAAACATCGTATCAGTATTAGTAGTTTTGCTGAATGTTATTTATAACAACCCGTAAAAATTTTTGTATCTGTATATTAAAAGTATCCTCGTGCACTACAGTATGGATGTTGATAAGATTTTCACTAATACGGGGTGTTCAAAAAGTCTCTCCGCAGTGCCGTATGATTGTTAGCCGCGTGTGCCTTACCCGCAGTGAATATACCGAAATGAAACTCAGTGAAACACAAGTTATTAATTTATTGAATATTCCTTTTTATTTACAAATTTCCACATTACATGTTGAAAGTCCCCCCTTCCCCTGTGGTTGAATACATAATTCAATTCGTCTAATCATGTTTCCAAACACAAGCTGTAACATTTCTTCTGTAACAGAAGCAATGAAAGTGGATATTGCAGTTTTCAATTCATCGATTGGTTTTGGACAGTTTTTATAGACAGTTGCTATCGCTGCACCCAAGAAGAAAAAGTCAGGTGGGGTTAGATTGGCGATCGTGGGCGCCCAAGTCCCTGTGAAATTATGCGGTCACCAGAAACATCAGCAAGCAGTGATTTGAAACGCGGGCTGTATGTGCGGTTGCACCATCGTGTTGAAAATAACCGTTCAGTATTTCTCTTAACACGTGTACTCCTGTGAATGGGTACAGAATATCACTACAGTATCGTTGTGCGTTTATTGTTTCGTTGAAAAATATGGAACCCACAATCCAGCGTCTAGAAATTGCAATCCAAACTCCTATTTTCACAGAATGAAGTGGTTCCTCATGAACACACAATGGATTTGCAGTACTCCACATACGAGAATTTTGCGAGTTTATGTGCCCGGATAAATGAAACTACGCCTCATCAGTGAAAAACGTTTCATTAAGAATATCCCTTCGATTTTGTTGAACGAAAGTTTTGAACCATTGACAATAATGCAGTCTCTTGCCATGATCACTATTTTTCAGTTCTTGCACGACTGTCACTTCGTATGGGAATAATTCTAATATTTTCCTTACAGGTGTGTGGGCCATTCCGACATTAACATCGATTTCCTGGGCGAGTTTTCTTACCGACTTGTTCGGACTCATGGACATTTTATCGGAAATATCGAGTAGCTTATCCTCAGACAAAACGCTAGGACGACCACTCCTCGGTGCATCTGTCACTGAACTCGTACTTCGAAATTTGTTAATCAAATCTCGCACAGTATCGCGATGTGGGAGTTTTGTCGCCGGGAAAACTGAATTAAATGTTTGACGAACTGAAACTGTGTATTTACCGCCAGCTTTGAACACTTGTTCGACTAAAAACACACGTTCCTCAATGGTCTGCATTTTAGCAGTGACACAGACGAACAAAGGAAGTAAACTTAAACGTTCACGTCAACACGTAACGACACACACCAACGATGCTACTGACGCTGGCTGAAATAAACGAGACAGTGGAACGCTGGGAGAGCCCACTTGAAGGGAAGTAACCCAGGCAGGAGAGCAATCATACGGCACGCGCGGCTAACAATCATACGGCACTGCGGAGAGACTTTTTGAACACCCCGTATAAAGACTGATCCTCGTGGAAGGTTTTTGTATATCTATAAATATTATAAATACGTCGTTTTGTCGTAGATATTTAGAGCTACCCGTCCTGAGCTGGGGTGTGTCACCAGTATTTGATTATATTCTACGGAAGTATATGTATTTATCTCCAAATTACGCTGCTAGTGGCATGCATATAAATAGAATGAATCATTATTGTACGATGACACGATTTCTGAACAGTCACTAGAAGCAGCCACATCCATTGAACGTCGAGAAGTGTGTGCATGGAGGGATCTGAAGTGGGACGACTACACGGAACTAATCGCAGATGAGGCAGATGACAGACTGAGATTCAGTTAATGAACTGTCAGGAATGTAGCCACAGCTGCAAAGGAGATACCGTAAAATAAGGTGAATAGAAACCGTTCTCAATTTTAAAAGAAAAAACTGGTCATTTTAAAAAGAAACAGGAAAATCAAAATTATATGGGATTATAGGCCTTCTGCCTAACTTTAAACTTACAATTACATTTGGAGCGTAGCTCATGCTCTTATATTATAAAAAAAAAAACTTGGAGTTTCTGTTCATGCCACACAGAGAGGTGAATAGGAACAGTTGCGTCAATCTTATTGCCTTTTTCCATGTTTATCGTTATTTGTGGTGAACGGCGTCATGTTACAATTTATTTTGGACCTAGGGAAAAAGGAAACAAAATTCATCTGTTTCAAAAACAGTCTTATTGTAGACAAAAACTAAAAATATTGCCTGAATTGTCGTTTTTTTTATTCTATTTCCCAAAAAAAATGTTTTGTGTAATTTATTGTGACATTAAATTGATCATATTGGTTTCTTCGAAATACTTCAAACAACAACTCTTTGACTGAAAAATTACCCCTCAACTAAATATACGTGTTTAATTGGCCTTGTTTGCTCAAAAAAGGAGGTTGAGAACAGTGGCAGGTGTTTCTTCAGTTCCGTCAAATCCTTATTGTTCGTGTGGTGTCACCTCCAGACACCACACTTGGTAGATGGTAGCCTTTAGCCGGCCGCAGTGGCCGTGCGGTTCTAGGCGCTGCAGTCTGGAACCGAGCGACCGCTACGGTCGCAGGTTCGAATCCTGCCTCGGGCATGGATGTGTGTGATGTCCTTAGGTTAGTTAGGTTTCATTAGTTCTAAGTTCTAGGCGACTGATGACCTCAGAAGTTAAGTCGCATAGTGCTCCAGAGCCATTTTGGTAGCCTTTAAATCGGCCGCGGTCCGTTAGTATACGTCGGACTCGCGTGTCGCCACTATCAGTGATTGCAGACGGAGCGCCGCCACACGGCAGGTCTAGTCTAGAGAGACTCCCTAGCACTCGCCCCAGTTGGACAGCCGACTTTGCTATCGATGGTTCGCTGTCTACATACGCTCTCATTTGCAGAGACGACAGTTTAATATAGCCTTCAGCTACGTCATTTGCTACGACCTAGCAAGGCGCCATATTCAGTTACAAGAATGTATTCTGAACAGATAATGTTGTGAATCATGTACCGTCAAGAGCGACGTTCATCATTAATGGATTAAAGTTAATTATCAAACTAATTACGTCCGCTTTCCTAATTCCTTGTCATGTTCCAGACCTCACGTCAGTATAGTTCTTCCCTCCTCACGTCAGCCTGCGTGAGCTAAAACGCGTGCATTTGGCCTCCCTTGGTAACACGGTTTTGGCTCTTCTGCCAACCGAACAGTTCGTCTGAAGAAATACTGATTATTCCTATTTCTATGCACCCCACAAATTACGGAAACACATCCCTGCGTTTTCAGTTAGCCGAAACACAATTCAAACTAAAGCGTACTTTGGAACTGAGGTTCTGGATAATGAAACGGAATTGAAACATTACTTACCATGTGTTTAACTTAAAACAACACTACTTAGGTTGGTATTTGCAGCTAAAGTGCGAAGTGAGCGAATTCAGCACCACATCCGATGTTTGTGATAGACTGAACAAAACATCAAACAACAGAATCGCCAACTTTGAAATTCATAATTTCCATGTTAGATAGGTTCACTACCAACCTAGATAAACAATTCTTCGCATGATATTTCCATTTGTCTTCCGACACGATAGTATAGAACTTATTTGGAAGTTACTTTTCTATACACCTCATTGTTTCTGTTCACCCCATTTTATGATAGCTTAGAGAACCGCCGTTAGATCAGCACTTGAATATTTCTCATGAGCCTGGGACCTGTACCAGAAAGGATTAACAGAGGAAATAGAGAAGACCCAAAGAAGAGCAGCGCGTTTCGTTACAGGTTCATTTGATGAGCGCGAAAGTGTCACGGAGATACTCAGCAAACTCCAGTGGCAGATGCTGGAAGCAAGGCGTTCTGCATCACGTTATTGTTTACTGTTAAAATTTCGAGAGCGCGCCCTCGTAGAAGATTCAGTCAATACATTGCTTCCACCTACGTATATCTCACGAAAAGACAATGAAGGTAAAGTTAGAGAGATTCGAACTCATGCGGAGGCCTAACAGCAATCGTACTTCCCACGAAACATTCGCGACTGGAACAGGAAAGGCGGAGGTCACAGAGATATGCAAAGCACTTTCCGTCAGACTCCGTAATGTGGCTTGTGGGTTATAGATGTGGTTGTAGTGTACTGTGAGTTAGGAGTAAGACAGCTTCAAACCAACTGCTTCGGAAACCGATCCGTGGAGATGCACTGTATGCTCTGAGCAGTATTCATCTATCCATTCTGTCGGTACCTTCCGAGTACCTTCTAAGAGTATATGCGAGCCGCATGTATTAGAAATGTGATGTGTTAGTTCTCACATAGGAGCGGGATGGTTATCAATTACAATGAATCCCACTCACAATTTCAACACCGTTGTGATGATGGGAGCGGTCAGTTACGGAGAGTCGGGTGGAATATTGTCGTCTAACATCACTACTACATTGTCACTGTCATCGGCTTCATCTGTCTAAGACGAAAGACCTGAGACATTATCGGTTTTAGGGTGTAATGCTGCCCCATTGATAGATTCATTCTTGATCTGATTTATGTTCAGGATGTAAAAGTGGCAGTCAAATGCTAAAGGAGACAGATGGAAAAAAGTAAATAAACTTTTTATTAGTTCAAAAGTAATCGCCGTAAGTGTTAATATACTTATCCCACTGTGTAAGAAGACGGTCAATACCTTCATCGAGAAACGTTTACGGTCGCCTGTGGAACCGTGAATCTACCCATGTGTGCACCGCTTCGTCAAAAGCAAGTCGACGACCACGAATGCCTTACTTCACGCCTCCAAATATATGAAAATCACACGAGACGGAAATGAAATGAAATGATAGTGTGGCATTGATGGCCGAGAGGGCCCATCCGGGGCCGTTCGACCACTGAGTTGCAAGTCTTATTTCAGTTAACGCCACAATGGGTGATATGCGTGTCGCTGGTGACAGATGATTATGATGATAACAACAGAACACCCCGTCCACGAGCGGAGAAAGTCTCAAACACGGACTGGAATCGAACCTGGGCCCGCTGCATTGTAGGCAAGCACATTACCATCCAGCTAAGCAGGTAGACATCGGGACTGTGGAGGATGTACGAATATAATGGCTCCTCAGCGAAACTTCCGCAGCGTACTCGAAACAACCTTGGCAACATGTGGCAACGGTCCAACAACTACAGACCAGATGTTTCACGATCTTCCACATACAACATACCGTGGTCGAAATTTCCGCCATAGCAGCAAACATAAGTCTTATTGTTAGAGTAGTAATGGGGGAGGGGTAACTTGTGGACTTGTGGCCATCTCCGCTGGCGCCGACGCTACAGTATGAACTGCCAACTGCCTTGATGCATCCCACAAAGAATTTTTTTTTTTGCACCTGATTCTTTTCGTCTCTTCGGTACTTAGTTAGCTATGTTCTAATCTGTCTTCTCCTAAAAGTACAGAAGTATTGAAAATAAGGGGGTGTTCCACAATGGGCCGGTCGTTGTGGCGAGCGGTTCCAGGCGCTTCAGTCCGGAACTGCTCTGCTGCTACGGTCGTAAGTTCGAATCCTGCCTCGGGTATGGATGTGTGTGATGTCCTTAGGTTAGTCAGGTGCTAGTAGTTTTAAGTCTAGGGGACTGATGACCTCAGATGTTAAGTCTCATAGTGCTCAGAACCATTTGACCCATTTTTGTTCCAAAATAGTCTTTATAACTTTGACCGCACGTATTTCAGAAATGGGGAGAGATAGAAAGGTGGTGTTTGCGGTATAATGGTCATACAAGGCTAAGGTTCCAGTAGCCGCTTAACGGAGTTCAGTGTGTTAAAGCGACCAGATTTTCTAAACAAAAACTCAGGACGCTTTAAAAATTTTAATGTCGCCAAAAAGTCTTAATTAAATGTAATAAACTATCACCTCAGTTTGTTACAAAACATACATTAATTTATATTTTATTAGTACCTTCTAAGAGGAAGGACTACGAACAGACTTACAGTATTTACGAGTGCTGTAAATTTTCTTCAGCATGTCTGTATCCTTCAAAATCATATGAAATTCAAGTCAAGTTTCATAATAATTCACTCTGGACAGATTAACATCGCTTTCATAGTTTCTACAAATTGTTTTTTGTCGCTGCTGCATACGTTACTTGTCTGGGAAATACCCTTTCAGTACCAGCGTACTGATATGGTGAAATGAACATCTAATTTGAGATAAATCGGTCCATAATGGTTAAATCCGGAACAAACAGGTGTCCCGAATTACTTTCGAAAACATTCGAGACAGAACTACACTCCTGGAAATTGAAATAAGAACACCGTGAATTCATTGTCCCAGGAAGGGGAAACTTTATTGACACATTCCTGGGGTCAGATACATCACATGATCACACTGACAGAACCACAGGCACATAGACACAGGCAACAGAGCATGCACAATGTCGGCACTAGTACAGTGTATATCCACCTTTCGCAGCAATGCAGGCTGCTATTCTCCCATGGAGACGATCGTAGAGATGCTGGATGTGGTCCTGTGGAACGGCTTGCCATGCCATTTCCACCTGGCGCCTCAGTTGGACCAGCGTTCGTGCTGGACGTGCAGACCGCGTGAGACGACGCTTCATCCAGTCCCAAACATGCTCAATGGGGGACAGATCCGGAGATCTTGCTGGCCAGGGTAGTTGACTTACACATTCTAGAGCACGTCGGGTGGCACGGGATACATGCGGACGTGCATTGTCCTGTTGGAACAGCAAGTTCCCTTGCCGGTCTAGGAATGGTAGAACGATGGGTTCGATGACGGTTTGGATGTACCGTGCACTATTCAGTGTCCCCTCGACGATCACCAGTGGTGTACGGCCAGTGTAGGAGATCGCTACCCACACCATGATGCCGGGTGTTGGCCCTGTGTGCCTCGGTCGTATGCAGTCCTGATTGTGGCGCTCACCTGCACGGCGCCAAACACGCATACCACCATCATTGGCACCAAGGCAGAAGCGACTCTCATCGCTGAAGACGACACGTCTCCATTCGTCCCTCCATTCACGCCTGTCGCGACACCACTGGAGGCGGGCTGCACGATGTTGGGGCGTGAGCGGAAGACGGCCTAACGGTGTGCGGGACCGTAGCCCAGCTTCATGGAGACGGTTGCGAATGGTCCTCGCCAATACCCCGGGAGCAACAGTGTCCCTAATTTGCTGGGAAGTGGCGGTGCGGTCCCCTACGGCACTGCGTAGGATCCTACGGTCTTGGCGTGCATCCGTGCGTCGCTGCGGTCCGGTCCCAGGTCGACGGGCACGTGCACCTTCCGCCGACCACTGGCGACAACATCGATGTACTGTGGAGACCTCACGCCCCACGTGTTGAGCAATTCTGCGGTACGTCCACCCGGCCTCCCGCATGCCCACTATACGCCCTCGCTCAAAGTCCGTCAACTGCACATACGGTTCACGTCCACGCTGTCGCGGCATGCTACCAGTGTTAAAGACTGCGATGGAGCTCCGTATGCCACGGCAAACTGGCTGACACTGACGGCGGCGGTGCTCAAATGCTGCGCAGCTAGCGCCATTCGACGGCCAACACCGCGGTTCCTGGTGTGTCCGCTGTGCCGTGCGTGTGATCATTGCTTGTACAGCCTTCTCGCAGTGTCCGGAGCAAGTATGGTGGGTCTGACACACCGGTGTCAATGTGTTCTTTTTTCCATTTCCAGGAGTGTAGAAAAATCGTTAATGTCACGAAAAAAAGGGGGGGCGGGCAGGACGACGACGGGGTACAACGGACGGTTACCCTAAATGTGTACGCTATCTGAATAGCACAGGATATTTAAGCGATATTCCAGTACCATGTCCGGTCTAGCGTGTCCTCGTTATCGTGCGCTGTTGATGCTATCATGTGAGCTCACATTTCCTGCAGTTCTCGAAAAAAAAAAAATTAATAGAGTTCCATAGGACCTGGGTGTCAGGTTTGGTCTGTACCAACAATCCCATACACTGCGTGAACTGCTGGGGTACGGATAGCCAAAACTAAAATGGGAAAATGACAATGAAACGGCTTCAGGTTTGGGTGAATGCTATGACACAAACCGCACGTTTCTACGTATACCCGTTTCTGAAACATATGTGGTCAAAGCTGTAAGGAACGTTTTGTTTGAAACATTCTGTGTATGAATAGGAGAGCTTCTAAACGTGCTTGCCTCTGGATTTTTAATGGACTAAAGCGAAGACACTACATACAGGCCGGTCCTTATTTAATTAATTTTAGCTAATGTTAATGACAATCTACTTACACAGAGGTGACAAAAGTCATGGTATAGCGATATGCATATATACAGATGGCGGTAGTATCGCGTACACAAGGTGTAATAGGGCAGTGCAATGGCGGAGCTGTCATTTGGAAAAAAATGGTTCAAATGGCTCTAAGCACTATGGAACTTAACATATGAGGTCATCAGTCCCCAGACTTAGAACTGCTTAAACCTAACTAACCTAAGGACATCACACACATCCATGCCCGAGGCAGGATTCGAACCTGCGACTGAAGCAGCCACTTGGTTCCGGACTGAAGCGCCTAGAACTGCTTTTTTTTTATAAAAACATTTATCAAAATAAAGCAATGTCACACATTCCAAAGACATACTAAGTTCATGTACTAACCATGTACACATGTTATACATGATTTGATTTAAACAAACACAGTTTGATCATTTCAATTACGCTGATGTTAAAGAAAGACAATAGAAGATCGTGTTACTGTCTAAATTACCAGAAAGAATTAAGTTAAACATCAAGAAAAGCTTTTTTAAAGACATTCATACTTAAACGTGAAGAAATAAAATCTACACTTTGAATCACATGTGCTCCAATCTTACAGAAGCATAAATAGCTCTTTATGAAGGTTATCAGCAAGTTGGTCGGATAATATCAAATATAAAACAATTTAATAATCATATTTAACAATTTCTGAAATACTTGAGAATGGCGGAAAGGAGATATTATAAAGTTAACTAGCCTTCCAACTACACTTTCTGGACATTAATTGAATGTTATGTATCTGAAGTAATCAGACCTATAAAATATGTCTTTCACTCCAAAACTGACTTACACATCACAGTGCAAAAATGAACAGGGCAATGTGCCAGCCATTGAATATTACATTATATCAGATAGAATCTTATGGTTTTAACCAATCGATAAGGACATTTCCATAAAAACTGCCAATTTCCAGATTTCTAATATAAACCAATAACATTGCTTTGTTTTGTGTTTTGACACTATTAGACACACAATCTGATTGTCACGTAAGTTCTGTACATTAGCTTATAAATTTCAAAAACTACTCTCTGAAGTAGAAAAAGCACACACCAAAAATATACAGTAAAATTTTAAATAATATCCTTAACGTAACTATAATACATCATTGTCAACACAGTCTTCTTTTTATATTAACCAATGCCCATTCTTTCAAATACAATTTTTAACATATTACCTAACTTTTTCTTGTGATTCGAATACCTTCTAATTTTGTGGAATTCACACAGCATGTGTACCTTGAACTCTATGGTGCTGTCGGATCCTAATTTGTTAAGGACGTAATTCACCAAATTTCCCAGCAACCAGTACACAGCGTTATTTTTTGCTCCTGGGAAATAGCGTGCATCAGGCCTGTGTGTCAATCACAGCGATATATATTGAGGGGATGTTCTTGTAATCAGAGCTATTTGCTCCCGGATCCATTTCCAACTATTCATGTGACCACTGCAAGTATACCTATGAATTATTGTGTCAACTAGATGGCATTGTTGACATAAATTTGTTTCACAGAGTCCGATTGCATGCTGTCTTTCGTTGGTGCTAACTATGTTGTTAACTGTCTTGTACCATGACGTTTTTATATTAGACGTGAGCACATTAGAACTAATATTTTTCCAAATCTCAGTCCACTCAATGTTTGAAAACTGTCGTTCTATTTTGTCCCTTCCTTCGCTTTTTTTTCGCTCCCGCATTATGGCTCTTGATGTTAAGTGTCGTGACTGCCTGAGTTCGACAATTACATAACTAAACTCAACATAGAAAATCCTCACATGCTGTAACCGACTGTTGATATTCTTCACGTCAATCGGGGGAAGCAGGCTTCGAGGTTTAATGATCTCGGAAAGTTGGCTCGTTATGCTTTCTCGCGAGTGTCTTATTAAATTAATTTGCCTTTTGATAAAAAGTGCAGAGGCTTTATCCGTTATATCAGTTAATCCTAGTCCACGATTTTTAGGATCTAAAGTGGCTACTTTTCCAGGTACTCTGAACACTTCACCTCTCCACAAAAAGTTGGCGATTCTGGACATTATTCTCCTCGCTATCATTCTCAATATTGGAAATAGCTGGGCAGTATTATAAGCTTTAGCAAGGATGCATGAGCTGATATACTTTGTTCTTTGAACTTGGTTCATATATCGAGTTAAATTCTCTGTAATGGCTCCTTGCACTTTATCTACTGCAGCGTTCCAATTTAAAGCCGTCATTTTCATGGGGCATGCTGTCAGGGTGATCCCAAGTGTTTAAGGTTGTCAGATTAATTTTTCCCACTCGACGTTGATATTATCGAAACTTCTGAGATTTAACATCTTACTTTTTTTCGTTTGCATTGGCTCCAGATGCTCTACAGTGACTGATGACCTCAGATGTTAAGTCCCATAGTGCTCAGAGCCATTTGCTCTACAGTACGAATCAATCACCGTTGCTAGCGTGGTTACCTCGTCATTATTCCTTATAATGACCCTTATGTCGCCAGCATAGGCTCTTATAATTGTTTTATTTCTTGATAATGTTAAGCCTTTTAAATCAGCAGGAAAGGTTCCAGCGAAATGGCGAAGAGCGACACGGACAGAGGACTTCCTTGAGGAGCACCTCGTTGTATTTACATCGGCCTGGATTGTTGACAATTCACCGCTATTTTAGCATTTATTCCAGTTGCTATGTTCTTAATCAACTGTATGACCCTATCGTTGAAACCTATTTTCTTCAATGTTTGTAGAAGATATTCATTATTTACTACATACCTAAAAAGAATAAAGCACACTTTGTTTGTTACAGTTTTTGCAATGATATCCCTGAATTCTGCTAGATTTTGAAAAATGATTCTGCCTAGCGCGCAGTTCTGATGTTGACAAATAATTTTATCTGTAAGGCATGAAATTTCTCTTGTTTACTATTCTAGCTATTAATTTATAATCAGAAATCAGCAGTGAAATTGTACAAAATTATTTAAATCTTTGTTTCCATTAGTTTTTGGCACCAGAACAACTTTACTCTCCTTAAACTCAGACGGAATCATTTTTCCTTGAATAACCTCATTTACAATGTCCGTGATTTTCGCACCTACTATGGGCCGGTCCTGGGGATTTTTTTGGTGCTGAGGCGCACAGAGTCTTATTCACGTCTTTTCTCTGAAATCTTCGAGAAAATTTTCGTTGTCATCCTCTGTCAGCTGTGGTGCTAGGATGTCAAAGAATTCTTCCAAGTAAGCATCACTACTTCGATGTACAGAATGTAGCTCGCAATAATAGCGATGCATCTCGTCCATGATACCCTGCTGGGTTCTGAGAATCGTACCGTGTTTTGTTCGAATTTCATCGTTAAAAGTCCTTCTCCCGTTTTTCGTATGCTTCACTAAATGATATAGGGAAGTAGTTTCATCTTCTGACACCGAATTTGCCTTCGATTTTATTTTCAAGCCTTCCATTTGACTTCTCTTGATATTAAATAACTTGGCTTTGAGTGTTTTGATGTCTGCTATCCGAAGTGATGAACCTGCTGAGACATGATCATATAAATCTCTCAAAACGGAGTAGTAATATTCTATAGCGCATTTCATTTCTCTTGCGCTCTGGGCACTGTATTGAATAAGAACCTTCCTCAACTTTGGCTTTGCCATTTTAACCCACCGTTCGATAGCAGTGGCATATCTACTACGAGCACGCAGGATATTGCCCATGTTTCTTTAATCAGGTCTTCTAAATCATGATTTACAGCAAGGAAGCGTTCAAATTCCACTGATTCTTGAATCGGCGAACCGGCTGTCTTGTTAGATTTATGCAAGCTAAGACACTTGAATCGTCTGAAAAGTACGTAGGAATGGTTTCTACTTTTGTCACGGAAGTTTCAAGATTTTTAGAAACATATAATCTATTAATCCTACTACGTGATGTTGCCGTGACATAAGTGAACTCAACAATGGAGGGGTATTTGATTTCCCATATATCCTTTAATTCTAAACCAGTAACTAGTTGTTTTAGTTCACTTGAGAAATTAAAATTAGGAAACTGATCTTTTAGATTTAAAACACAATAAAAATCACCTCCAAATAATAATTGTCTTGGAGTTTTCCTTCACAAGTATATCAAGTCATCTTTGAAGAAACGTGCCCTGTCAGCTCCGTGAGAACTTCCTGAAGGGGCGTACAAATTGATGATAGTCACATCATAGTACTATTCCCCTTCCGGATTCCAGCAGTTCCACCTCGCTTACTATAATCCCTTCCCTCACCAAAACAGTTGTTCCAACACTTGTTTCGGGAGACACATTTATGTAACTGACAAAACCGGGAATTACTAAATCCGAAATTAGAACTTCTTGTAAGAGGGCAATATCAGTCGCGGATTCGTACAAAAATTCCTTGAGGGCCGATAATTTCAAACCGGACGTAAGTTTTTTATTTTTATAGCGGTGACAGAATAAGATTGCGTCATGGTGCTGTTACTATGTAGTTGTTTTGATGAACTAATTTAGTTTCCTGTGGTTCAGGGTTCAGTTAAGCTATAACAGTTTTCTCGGAAGGGTGAACATGGAATAACACTTCAATCAGCTTATTAGTTACTGTCCCGTTTTTTTCTACTTCTGATGTTTTCTCTTGTACCGCAAGCAGACTGATTTCCTGGTAAACTTTCTGATTTATCCTCCAGTGATTCGCGTAGGACCATTTCGGACCGAAAATCCTAGGAAGTTCTGGTCTTACGTTAAACCAGTAAGTGACTCGAAACAGCATCTCCAGACACTCTGGGATGATGATGGCATTGAAACAGAGGATGACACGCGTAAAGCTAAAATACTAAACACCTTTTTCCAAAGCTGTTTCACAGAGGAAGACCGCTCTGCAGTTCCTTCTCTAAATCCTCACACAAACGAAAAAATGGCTGACATCGAAATAAGTGTCCAAGGAACAGAAAAGCAACTGAAATCACTCAACAGAGGAAAGTCCACTGGACCTGACGGGATACCAATTCGATTCTACACAGTGTACGCGAAAGAACTTGCCCCCCTTCTAACAGCCGTGTGCCGCAAGTCTCTAGAGGAACGGAAGGTTCCAAATGATTGGAAAAGAGCACAGGTAGTTCCAGTTTTCAGGAAGGGTCGTCGAGCAGATGCGCAAAACTATAGGTCTATATCTCTGAGATCGATCTGTTGTAGAATTTTAAAACATGCCTTTTGCTCGCGTATCATGTCATTTCTGGAAACCCAGAATCTACTCTGTAGGAATCAACATTGATTCCGGAAACAGCGATCGTGTGAGACCCAACTCGCTTTATTTGTTCATGAGACCCAGAAAATATTAGATACAGGCTCCCAGGTAGATGCCATTTTCCTTGACTTCCGGAAGACATTTGATACAGTTCGGCACTGTCGCCTGATAAACAAAGTAAGAGCCTACGGAGTATCAGACCAGCTGTGTGTCTGGATTGAAGAGTTTTTAGCAAACAGAACACAGCATATTGTTCTCAATGGAGAGACGTCTACAGACGTTAAAGTAACCTCTGGCGTGCCACAGGGAGTGTTATGGGACCATTACTTTTCACTGTATATATAAATGACCTAGTAGATAGTGTCGGAAGTTCCATGCAGCTTTTCGCGGATGATGCTGTAGTATACAGAGAAGTTGCAGCATTGGAAAATTGCAGCGAAATGCAGGAAGATCTGCAGCGGGTACGCACTTGGTGCAGGGAGTGGCAAGTGACCCTTAACATAGACAAATGTAATGTATTGCGAATACATAGAAAGAAGGATCCTTTATTGTATGATTATATGAGAGCGGGACAAACACTGGTAGCAGTTACTTCTGTAAAATATCTGGGAGTATGCTTGCGAAACGATTTGAAGTGGAATGATCATACACTCCTGGAAATTGAAATAAGAACACCGAGAATTCATTGTCCCAGGAAGGGGAAACTTTGACACATTCCTGGGGTCAGATACATCACATGATCACACTGACAGAACCACAGGCACATAGACACAGGCAACAGAGCATGCACAATGTCGGCACTAGTACAGTGTATATCCACCTTTCGCAGCAATGCAGGCTGCTATTCTCCCATGGAGACGATCGTAGAGATGCTGGATGTAGTCCTGTGGAACGGCTTGCCATGCCATTTCCACCTGGCGCCTCAGTTAGACCAGCGTTCGTGCTGGACGTGCAGACCGCGTGAGACGACGCTTCATCCAGTCCCAAACATGCTAAATGGGGGACAGAACCGAAGATCTTGCTGGCCAGGGTAGTTGACTTACACCTTCTAGAGCACGTTGAGTGGCACGGGATACATGCGGACGTGCATTGTCCTGTTGGAACAGCAAGTTCCCTTGCCGGTCTAGAAATGGTAGAACGATGGGTTCGATGACGGTTTGGATGTACCGTGCACTATTCAGTGTCCCCTTGACGATCACCAGTGGTGTACGGCCAGTGTAGGAGATCGCTCCCCACACCATGATGCTGGGTGTTGGCCCTGTGTGCCTCGGTCGTATGCAGTCCTGATTGTGGCGCTCACCTGCACGGCGCCAAACACGCATACCACCATCATTGGCACCAAGGCAGAAGCGACTCTCATCGCTGAAGACGACACGTCTCCATTCGTCCCTCCATTCACGCCTGTCGCGACACCACTGGAGGCGGGCTGCACGATGTTGGGGCGTGAGCGGAAGACGGCCTAACGGTGTGCGGGACCGTAGCCCAGCTTCATGGAGACGGTTGCGAATGGTCCTCGCCGATACCCCAGGAGCAACAGTGTCCCTAATTTGCTGGGAAGTGGCGGTGCGGTCCCCTACGGCACTGCGTAGGATCCTACGGTCTTGGCGTGCATCCGTGCGTCGCTGCGGTCCGGTCCCAGGTCGACGGGCACGTGCACCTTCCGCCGACCACTGGCGACAACATCGATGTACTGTGGAGACCTCACGCCCCACGTGTTGAGCAATTCTGCGGTACGTCCACCCGGCCTCCCGCATGCCCACTATACGCCCTCGCTCAAAGTCCGTCAACTGCACATACGGTTCACGTCCACGCTGTCGCGGCATGCTACCAGTGTTAAAGACTGCGATGGAGCTCCGTATGCCACGGCAAACTGGCTGACACTGACGGCGGCGGTGCACAAATGCTGCGCAGCTAGCGCCATTCGACGGCCAACACCGCGGTTCCTGGTGTGTCCGCTGTGCCGTGCGTGTGATCATTGCTTGTACAGCCCTCTCGCAGTGTCCGGAGCAAGTATGGTGGGTCTGACACACCGGTGTCAATGTGTTCTTTTTTCCATTTCCAGGAGTGTATATACAAAGGAGGTGGCTTACAAAACACTCGTTCGACCTATACTTGAGTACTGCTCAGTGTGGGATCCGTACCAGGTCGGGTTGACAGAGGAGAAAGAAGAACCAAGGAAGAGGGACGCGTTTCGTTACAGGGTTATTTGGTAAGCGTGATAGCGTTACGGAGATGTTTAGCAAACTCAAGTGGCAGACTCTGCAAGAGAGGCGCTCTTCATCGCGGTGTAGCTTGCAGGTTTCTAGAGGGTGCGTTTCTGGATGAGGTATCGAATATATTGCTTCCCCCTACTTATACCTCCCGAGAAGATCACGAATGTAAAATTAGAGAGATTCGAGCACGCACGGAGGCTTTCCGGCAGTCGTTCTTCCCGCGAACCATACGCGACTGGAACAGGAAAGGGAGGTAATGACAGTGGCACGTAAAGTGCCCTCCGCCACACACCATTGGGTGGCTTGCGGAGTATAAATGTAGAACTAGAACATTCTTTGGGCTTGGGTCCCCTCTACCGGATTTTCCCTTCCCTTCGTTACGAGCTACATTCTCATTTGGTTGCGTCGGTATTTTACTTCGCGGTCTATCTGGAGGAGCAGCAGACGCTTTCGCTATTTCGGTTGCCGGCGCCTGCCCTGAGGTGTTGACTGTGATTTCAGTTTAGCTCCCACTTCCTCGTTCTTTATTAATTTCACTCACTTCCTGATCGAGGGAAACAGATGGAGACTGCAGTTTTGCAACCTCTCCCTGAATTTGTTTATTAACAGATAGCTTCTGATCTTTGCAATCGGCGACTGCACCTGTTGTTTCTTGCAAATTAATGCTGATTACACCCCCTTCATTTTCTGGTACCGCATTTCTATCATATTTCTGTTCATCAGTTTCCATTCCCATTTTGCCTTCCGGTTCCTCTGCCTTCTCATCACACTGTGTTTGCTTGCGAAGTGAGGGAGTGGGACAGGACAGCTCATCCTCTGAACAAGTATCAGTAGTCTCCAGAGATCGTTTTTTCGGTTGCATTTCAGTTTCACGAGTAGTGGTAACAGGGTTTCCCTTTGTTGTTAATGGGGAAATTGACTGTTATCGTGAAGGGAGACATCAGCTTGGCCCGCTGCGTTAACATCCTCAACCAGTTGATGTGATGTTTGGTTTGTGGGGCGCTCAACTGCGTGGTTATCAGCGCCCGTACAATTTCCCAACCTTTGCTCAGTCCTATTTCGCCACTTTCCTGGATGATGATGAAATGATGAGGACAACACAAACACCCAGTCATCTCGAGGCAGGTGAAAATCCCTGACCCCGCCGGGAATCGAACCCGGGACCCCGTGCTCGGGAAGCGAGAACGCTACCGCGAGACCACGAGCGGCGGACATCCTCAACCAGTTGATCCGGACTATTCTTTGGTAACAAATCATTTAAAGTAAGCTTCTGACGCTGTATCAAATTACTTTTAAGAACAACAGTTCGCCGCGGACATTCCTGTCTGAAGTGGCCGGTTTCGTTACATATATGACATGTAGCTTCCTGACCTGTATAAACAATTCGTGCCTTACACCCACAAACAGTTATGCGAGACGGACTATCCACAGCGGACCCCGTTGAAACAATGCAGTTTAAAGCGAGGCGACCATCTTTCATTTGCAATTGATTTAGCGTCCCCGTAGTTTGAAAGAGCTTCTTTAATTTTATCATTTTCAATTTCAGTGGGAAGATTCAAGACACGAACGGTTTTGTAATGAATGTCCGCTCTATAGACGGAAACCTTACTTTTAAAAACCATTTCTATGCACAAAATCTACTTCATTGCCCCACTTTCGTAACAATTTATCAACAGTCGCAGCGCTGATTAACTTGACAAAAACACAGTATTTTTCCTGATCCAGTTGCCAGGTATGGACGGTTTCAGAATTGAGACCAATTACCTGTGTAATCCAGTCATCTATTTCCAGGGATGTCCGCTGAACAGGACGGGATTCCTTGTTAAAAGCAAATACCAGAGTATTCTTCCTGCGACGCAATTTCGGTTAAACAACCGAAAGTCCAATTAGCAGCAGCAAGACCAGAAAGAGCGACCAGATCACAAGGAATAGGAACGAACACGGAGATTAACGGACGGACAGCACTCGGCGAGGCACAAACACAGCGATGTAAACATGGAAGTGCAGCGCAGCAGTTTAAACAGCGGCCCCTCGCTAACCCGACTAAAGTGGAACTAGGAATTAACAGACTTTGAACGTGGATTGGTAGTTGGAGCAAGACAAATGGGACACTCCATTTCGGAAATCGTTAGGGAATTCAATGTTTCGAGGTCCACGACGTTGAGAGTGTGTCGAGATGCCAAATTTCAGGCATTACCTCTCACCATATACGACGTGGTAGCCACCGGTTTTGGCTTAACGACTGAGAGCAGTGACGTATGCTTAGAGTTGTCAGAACTTACAGACGAGTAACACTGCTTGAAATAACCGCAGAAATAACTGTGGGACGTGCGATGAACGTTAGGACAGTGCAAGGAAATCTGGCGTTATTGGGCTGGGGCAGCAGACGATCGACGTAAGTGCCTTTGCTAGCAGCAAAGCATCTCTCCTTGGCTCCAGACCATTTCGGTTGGACCCTAGATATTGGAAAGCCGTGGCCTGGTCAGATAGGTCCCAAGTTGTCGACAAGGCATTTTGCAAGCTGGTGTTGGCTCCATAGTGGTGTGGATTATGTTCATAAGGGATAGACTGGGTCCTCTAGTCCAACTGAACAGATTACTGACTGGAAATGATTATCTACTTGGAGACCATTTGCAGTCATTCATGGACTTCAAGTTCCCAAAACACGGTGGAATTTTTACGGATGACAATCCACCTTATCATTGGACCATAGTTGTTCACGATTGGTTTGAAGGACATTCTGGACAATTCCATAGAATGATTTGGCCACCCAGATGCCCCCCTCATGAAGTCCAACAAACATCTATGGGGCATAATTGAGAGGTCAGTTCGTGCGTAAAATCCTACATCGGCAACACTTGCGCAATTATGGACGGCTATAGAGGCAGCATGGCTCAATATTTCTGCAGGGTACTTCCAACGATTTGTTGAGTCCACATCACGTTGAGCTGCTGCACTATGCGAAGCAAAAGGAACTCCGACACGATAGTAGGAGGTGTAACATGGCTTCTGTCTCCTCACTGTACTTCCAATCAACCGAATTTACCGAGGCACAAAAAAATGTCCACGTTCACCCCTGATGAGGATAGTTGTATGAAAATCCCTTCAGCACAACTTTGGAACTCCCTCAAAACTACGAACAATCTGGAAAAACCCATGTTGCAAAATTATAACTTTCTCGTAAGCTAATTAACTGAAATATATTTGTGTTCATAGTGCCATTGAGCCTCCGCCCTATGAACCATAGACCTTGCCGTTGGTGGGGAGGCTTCCGTGTCTCAGCGATACAGATAGCCGTACCTTAGTTGCAACCACAACGGAGGGGTATCTGTTGAGAGGCCAGACAAACGTGTGGTTCCTGAAGAGGGGCAGCAGCCTTTTCAGTAGTTGCAGGGGCAACAGTTTGGATGATTGACTGATCTGGCCTTAGTAACACTAACCAAAACGGCCTTGCTGTGCTGGTAATGCGAACGGCTGAAAGCAAGGGGAAACTACGGCCGTAATTTTTCCCGAGGGCATGCAGCTTTACTGTATGAGTATTTGATGATGTCGTCCTCTTGGGTAAAATATTCCGGAGGTAAAATAGTCCCCCATTCGGATCTCCGGGCGGGGACTACTCAGGAGGACGTCGTTATCAGGAGAAAGAAAACTGGCGTTCTACGGATCGAAGCGTGGAATGTCAGATCCCTTAATCGGGCAGGTAGGTTAGAAAATTTAAAAAGGGAAATGGATAAGCTACAATTAGATATAGCGAGAATTAAAGTTCGGTGGCAGGAGGAACAAGATTTTTGGTCAGGTGAATACAGGGTTATAAATACAAAATCAAATAGGGGTAATGCAGGAGTAGGTTTAATAATGAATAAAACAACAGGAATGCGGGTAAGCTACTACAAACAGCACAGTGAACGCATTGTTGTGGCCAAGATAGACACGAAGCCCACGCCTACGACAGTAGTACAAGTATATATGCCAACTAGCTCTGCAGATGACGAAGAAATTGAAGAAATGTACGATGAAATAAAAGAAATTATTCAGATAGTGAAGGGAGATGAAAATTTAATAGTCATGGGTGACTGGAATTCGGTAGTAGGAAAAGGGAGAGAAGGAAACGTAGTAGGTGAATATGGATTGGGGGTAAGAAATGAAAGAGGAAGCCACCTGGTAGAATATTGCGCAGAGCATAACTTAATCATAGCTGACACTTGGTTCAAGAATCATCAAAGAAGGTTGTATACATGGAAGAACCCTGGAGATACTAAAAGGTACCATATAGATTATATAATGGTAAAACAGAGATTTATGAACCAGGTTTTAAATTGTAAGACATTTCCAGGCGCAGATTGATTATGAACTGTAGATTAAAACTGAAGAAACTGCAAAAAGGTTGGAATTTAAGGAGATGGGACCTGGATAAACTGAAAGAACCAGAGGTTGTACAGAGTTTCAGGGAGAACATAAGGGAACAATTGACAAGAATGGGGGAAAGAAATACAGTAGAAGAAGAATGGGTAGCTTTAAGGGATGAAGTAGTGAAGGCAGCAGAGGATCAAGTAGGTAAAAAGACGAGGGCTAATAGAAATCCTTGGGTGACAGAAGAAATATTGAATTTAACTAACGAAAGGAGAAAATATAAAAATGCATTAAATGAAGCAGGCAAAAAGGAATACAAACGTCTCAAAAATGAGATCGACAGGAAGTGCAAAATGGCTAAGCAGGGATGGCTAGAGGACAAATGTAAGGATATAGAGGCTTATCTCACTAGAGGTAAGATAGATACTGCCTACAGGAAAATTAAAGAGACCTTTGGAGAAAAGAGAACGACTTGTATGAATATCAAGAGCTCAGATGGAAACCCAGTTCTAAGCAAAGAAGGGAAAGCAGAAAGGTGGAAAGAGAATATAGAGGGTCTATACAAGGGCGATGTACTTGTGGACAATATTATGAAAATGGAAGAGGATGTAGATGAAGATGAAATGAGAGATACGATACTGCGTGAAGAGTTTGACAGAGCACTGAAAGACCTGAGTCGAAACAAGGCCCGGGGGTAGACAACATTCCATTAGAACTACTGACAGCCTTGGGAGAGCCAGTCCTGGCAAAACTCTACCATCTGGTGAACAAAATGTATGAGATAGGCGAAATACCCTCAGACTTCAAGAAGAATATAATAATTCCAATCCCAAAGAAAGCAGCCGTTGACAGATGTGAAAATTACCTAACTATCAGTTTAATAAGTCACGGCTGCAAAATACTAACGCGAATTCTTTACAGACGAATGGAAAAATTAGTAGAAGCCGAACTCGGGGAAGATCAGTTTGGATTCCGTAGAAATATGGGGACACGTGAGGCAATACTGACCCTACGACTTATTTTAGAAGCTAGATTAAGAAAAGGCAAACCTACGTTTCTAGCAATTGTAGACTTAGAGAAAGATTTTGACATGTTGACTGGAATACTCTCTTTCAAATACTGAAGGTGGCAGGAGTAAAACACAGGGAGCGAAAGGCTATTTACAATTTGTACAGAAACCAGATGGCAGTTATAAGAGTCGAGGGACATGAAATGGAAGCAGTGGTTGGGAAGGGAGTGAGACAGGGTTGTAGCCTCTCCCCTATGTTATTCAATCTGTATATTGAGCAAGCAGTAAAGGAAACAAAAGAAAAATTCGGAGTAGGTATTAAAATCCATGGAGAAGAAATAAAAACTTTGAGGTTCGCCGATGACATTCTAATTCTGTCAGAGACAGCAAAAGACTTGGAAGAGCAGTTGAACGGAATGGACATTGTCTTGAAAGGAGGATATAAGATGAACATCAACAAAAGCAAAACGAGAGTAATGGAATGTAGTCGAATTAAGTCGGGTGATGCTGAGGGAATTAGATTAGGAAATGAGACACTTAAAGCGGTAAAGGAGTTTTGCTATTTGCGGAGCAAAATAACTAATGATGCTCGAAGTAGAGAGGATATAAAATGTAGACTGGCAATGGCAAGGAAACCGTTTCTGAAGAAGAGAAATTTGTTAACATCGGGTATAGATTTAAGTGTCAGGAAGTCGTTTCTGAATGTATATGTATGGAGTGTAGCCATGTATGGAAGTGAAACATGGACGATAAATAGTTTGGACAAGAAGAGAATAGAAGCTCTCGAAATGTGGTGCTACAGAAGAATGCTGAAGATTAGATGGGTAGATCACATAACGAATGAGGAGGTACTGAATAGGATTGTGGAGAAGAGGCGTTTGTGGCACAACTTGACTAGAAGAAGGGATCGGTTGGTAGGACATGTTCTGAGGCATCAAGGCATCACACATTCAGTATTGGAGGGCAGTGTGGAGGGTAAAAATCGTAGAGGGAGACCAAGAGATGAATACACTAAGCAGATTCAGAAGGATGTAGGTTGCAGTAGGTACTGGGAGATGAAGAAGCTTGCACAGGATAGAGTAGCGTGGAGAGCTGCATCAAACCAGTCTCACGACTGAAGTCCACAACAACAACAACATTATTACCATCATCATTCTCTTTCATATTATTTCATTATTTCACGTGCCACTGAGAGAATACGCTCACAGCGTATTTGAAGATGGGTACAAGATGTTATAATGAAATTCGCCTGAGCAATTTTCAGGTATAACTTTCAAAATTTCTCTGTTTGCTGTGTTCCAGATTTGGGTAGGTGAAAGCCGTCTCAGTTTGATTTGCCGTCGTTTAGAATAGCTTTTCCAGCCAACCTGATTCTGGTGTTTTACACGGTTTCCCCACACTCGTCGAGGCGAATACTGAGTTCGTTAACCATTGTGGCCTCGTTTACACGATACACAAACGCTTAGAACGCGAAAAACATATATACATATTAACATTATTACGCACACACATTTCAACATACATAAGGCTAACTTTAGAGGTATCACGGGTTGCATTGTCAAGATTATTGCGTTTTGACTGTTTTAAGGAGCTGCATAGTTAGAAATTTATAAGTGTATTTTGTTCGTTTGTACCGATTAAATGGAAACGAATAATACTGCAAGTGATTCTGTCGTACCAAAAACCTGATGTAAACAAAGGAGCCTTAAATACTACATAAATATTCTGTAAGTATATATGAATCAGAGTAATATATATGACAGTGAGAAATCATTTGACTGATTAAGACGTGATCCTCAAAATAAGTTTGATGCGATGTACAGTATTTGCATGGGTGATTCATATTATGAAACTATATTCAGCGAAGAAATCCAAAGGAAATTAACGAATGATGACAAATATTCTTCGCGAATAAATGTGTTTCACAAGTGGCAGCATGTGCTTAAAATTCAACTGATCTAGTCAACAATTAAAAAACAATTTGTATCGTATGTGGTTTATGTTCACGTTTTTTACCGAAAAAGGATAATCGATGTTGGGTGCTAACCTGCAGGAAGAGAGAGTGTAAGTAGGCTGTTTAGGTTTTTATGTTGGTACGTCATCTAGCGCTCTGTATGAAAATCACTGACTGTGCTGTGTGCAGTCTGTGGCTGGTTTGCGTTGTTGAAATTTTCTATTGTAGTGTTGGGCAGTTGGCTGTTAACAGCGCGTGGCTTTGCGCAGTTGGAGGTGAGCCGCCAGCAGTGGTGGGTGTGGGGAGAGAGATGGCAGAATTTTAAGAGCGGACGATCTGGACGTGTGTCCGCCAGAAAGAGTAATTTTGTAATACTGGATATCATGAACTGATATATATATTATGACTTTTGAACACTATTAAGGTAAATACATTGTTTGTTCTCTATCAAAATCTTTCATTTGCTAAGTATGCCTATCAGTAGTTAGTGTCTTCAGTAGTTTGAATCTTTTATTTAGCTGCCAGTAGTGGCGCTCGCTGTATTGCAGTAGTTCGAGTAACGAAGATTTTTGTGAGGTAAGTGATTAGTGAAACATATAGGTTATTGTTAGTCAGCGCCATTCTTTTGTAGGGATTATTGAAAGTCAGATTGCGTTGCGCTTATATACGTAAATTTACAATACTGCACCATAAGGTAAACTTTTAAAACCAGTAAAAATTTTGTATTTAATGCCACAAGTACGAAAATTCGTATTTAAGTAAGTAAATGCATACGTTTTGAAAATAATTAATTTTTAGGTATAAGAGATTTATTCACATCTCCTTGAAATAAGATACTTCATTTGAGAGTGAAAAAAGTCATAGTTCATTTATAACCATAAAGGCTGAAAACGCATGTAAATAAAACCACTCAAATCCGGAGGCTTGTGTCAGTCGGTTGTCTCCCATTGAATGAAACCACTCAAACCTGGTCAGTGAGTTAAGAAAAAAAAAGTACACAAACGACGGAGACTTATTACAATCGGTAGTCTCGCACTGAGTGAAACAATATTAAACCCGGTGAGTGAGGTGAACACATTCATACAGTTGAAGTGGCAGCAGAGATTAGTTTCATTCCACTGAAAAAACTGACTAAACGAAAAAGCGATCGACCGACCAATCGACTGTTAAAACAGTCGGTTGTCCCATAACTAGCTAAACGTCTGCACTGTCACGATGGTCCCAGTGAGTGCCAAATACGCTGCGGCAGTAAAACCTCGCGTTACGCCTCTGCGATCACTTAGTTGCTCTATCAACAAATCATGCTCTCCCGTTAACGAAGGTGATAACCGCGTAGCCCTGGGGTAATGCACTCTCTCATTAGCAGTATAGCAGTCGATAGAGGGTTAAAGGTGAGTTCCTGGCGCAAAATAGTGGAACCTTCGGCTAAGAAAGAAATTCCCGAGAGGAAACCGGCAGGTCAGGAGACTTCAAGGTGGCAGCACTAACACTCGGCTACCATATCAACAGGCTGGTGTCCTCTTATAGAGCAATCTTGTACACGCCATCTATCTTCACAAAAGAAAGACGAACGAATTTCAAAGGAAACGACCAAAACATGACAAGGACAAACGATACGGAATCCGGACAGAATAAAAGAAAGGACTTAATGTACGAGGACTGGGAGGAAGAGAACAGCTAAACCGTGAGTTAGAGGCTAGAAAAGTTCTTATGGCAGTAATAACTGACTCGAAAAGGAAACTAAAATGGAATGGATTTTGATGACTGTCCAACAGTTTCCAGCTGAGTAAACCCTAAAAGTAAAGCGAAATGTGGAGCAGCAATTTCGACTGATCGTATGTGGAAGAACAAAATTCACGGCTGTACTTTCATAAACGAAAGAATTGTGTCAGTAAGTCTAAAAGACTGCGGGAGGGTACCTGACAACAATACGTGTATACGTCTCTGAAGACGAAAGAAGAAAGGAAACTGAGGTGTTCTACGACCTTCGAAAAAAAGACCAAAACAAGAAAGATTATCAGATTGTAAGTGGAGACCTTAATACACGCGTAGGGAATTTGCCGATGTCTAGAACAATAGGAACTTTTGGAGAGTAGATCATACATAACAGTGGACACGAATAATGTGACTGTTCAACATATAACGATATGAAAATTACCAACGTTTTCCTTAGGAAGAAGGATATGCACAAAGTCATATGGAGTGCAAGGGGCTACAGATCGATTGTTGGTTATTTCACAGTGAACAGAAAGTTCTAGGGAACATAGCGGTAGCGACATAGTCAGGCACAGAAGAAACAAACTTTTACGAGGAGTAAACTTGTAGATGAATTTTCCAAAGTATACCTTCTGCAACACGACAGTGTAAGAAGTCTGTTTCAGCAGCGACTCAAGATTTATTTAGAAAATCGATCTACAGAAAATAATGTAAATACAAAATAGTAAAACATAAAAGCATGTGTGATCTAAGCCATGGCGGAATAAATACGGAGAAAAACGATATTTAGGAAGAGAAATGGTGTCATAAGATATAGAATGAAGATACAGATAATGCAATTAAAGAGTAAGGAAAAACTTACATTACAGATCCACTGAACAATACAGAAGAAATAGAACTACATTAAGAAAATTGTGGGAGAAGCTCATCAAGAATCTTGGGATAAAACGATACCACAATAAAAATTATTTACGAAGTAGATAAGAGATAGCTTACAAACTCCTGAAACGACAAGCAGGAAAGATTCTGCTCGATTACATGTAACAGACAAATAAGCTTGGATAAAAAAGTAATCAGGGATTAAGGATAGAAAACAATGATAAAATTGAACTAATGAAAATAGACAAGGACAAAGGACAAGATGACGAAATATACAGAAATCACATTATTACATTGCAGAAGATACAAAAAGATTTAAAGCAGATGAAGAACAGAGAAGCTCCACTACCAGATACTTTTAATGCAGAGCTTATTAAATCTCGAGCTTTAATGTTGCTAGTGAGGCTGCTGCATTATTAAATGAAAGCTGAAAATGGAAGATGACACCCGACTCTTGCAGAATAGCAGAAGTAATATCACTCTATACAAAAGGAACTAGAAGTGCCTGTGAAAAGCATGAAGTATTAAGCCTACAGAAAACTGACAACAAATTAAATTCACGAATAGTTACTCTTACTGGAGAACACTGTAGTTTTACTAAAGGACTGACATTCAGTGACAATATTACAATAGTGCGGCAGATAACTTTAAGGAAACGAGAACATAATCTGGAGACTCATACTGCATTCGTTGTTTGTCAAAAGCCTTCGATAGAGCAAAGAGGTTTATGCTGTGGAGTACAATGAAAAGAAGGGTTTATCCTAAATATTTAATACGTTTGTATGTAAGTGATGAAATTGTAATTAACACAGGCAAAGAGAGAACAGGACCAGCAGCAGTTAACAGAGGAGTACAAGTGCGCATTCTTTTATCCATTTTATTTAACACATATATTGACGACATTGTTAGATAATGGAAACACAAAGTCAATCCAAGTATAAAATTAATTTGTAGTCTTTGCTGATGACCAAATAATTTTGCAATAGATGGAAGATAATTTACAATTTTCTCTGCATCACTTGGACTCAATAGGTAAATTCTAAAAGTTGAAAATATCAGAAAATAAATGGAAGATGACACCGGACTCTGCAGATTAGCAGAAGTAATATTGCTTTTACAGGAAAATAACCAGTACACTCTAAAATAATGTTGAATGGAATATCAGTTAAACAGGAATCTCACTTGAAGCATTTATGGTGTGATGCAAGCTATGAATATGATAATGACATCTCCAATAAGTTAAATAAATTTCAAATGACACGAAGAACATTAGCCGATAGAAGCAAACATAAATAAAATTCTGCAAAGGAATGAAAACATCTAAGCTCACATGTAGAAGTGAGACCTGCAGAAAAACTAAGAAGTATCAAAGAAGGATGCAGTAAACTGAAATGAAATGTTTAAGGAAAGTGGAAGGATGTATTTTGAGAAATAAAAAATAATTCTGAAATAAGGGAAGAATAGCGGTAGCTCGAATGAATAATAGAAAACAGTATAACAAAATGGAAGGAGCAAATTGATAGAATGGCCTCAGAAAGAATATTCAGACATTTAATATGCTATAGACCTATAAGAAAGAGAGAAACAAGAAGACCAAGGAAAAAGTGGCTTTTTTGAAGACAGAACAAGATATAAGGCTACTACTTGAGAAAGAAGATACACAAGACTAAAACATATAAAATAATTTCTCCTAGCTCCATAGAGATTCCTAGCACCTTTCAGATAGTTTAAAAAAACTGTGATTGAGAATTTTTAATAGCAATGAAAATAATTGTAGGATTTATAACAACAGTCTTGTGGTGCATTCAATAGGCAATAGTCAGGAAGTTAACTATTCTTATTGTAGAATGAAGGCTTTCACGACCGGTTGACATGGCTGTTGATATACTTTCCGGGATGTGAGGTCGTGGTCCAAGAACTTTTCTGCTCCTTACGTTTCGTCCAGGACTGCGCTGGACTTCCTCAGAGGCGCTGCTCCGCTGAGTCTTGCCGACTCACTGGTCGGGTGTCTGAGAGCGACTTATATATTGTGAGAAAGGGGGGCGTGGTTCAGGTGACACGTGATGAGCAGTGATAATCCATAGCAAATATAAGGTTGACTATCGATTACCACCTTGTCAAAGATAAAAATTGTTAGCAATTTTGTAGAGCCACTGTCCATATATCGCTAAGTTTCATAGCCTCCTCTTTCCCATTAAAATTATCGTTATGTTTATAAATTTCGATAGCTTCTCTATAAAGCCGTGGATAGTAACTATTCTTGCATCAATTATGTATTGCAAGCTTTACGTTTTTCGTTTAAAATCTTACAAATATTTGCATACCTATTAAAAATTCATTATCAGAACTGTGTGTATGAGGTCATAAAAAGTATGGAGCTAGAAAATATTATTTTACACTTTTATTCCGATTTAAAAACTTGTTATGTTAGAAATTTATTTTGATTTACATATTTTGAGATTTTTAGTATTGTTTATGTGAAGCTCCTCAGTGTATTTTAAGCATTGTGATGAGACTATAAGAAAGGTGTTGAATTTCATGATTATTTCAATGTCTTTTCACCTGATCATATCTTAAAGAGAATAGTGTTACACTTACCTAGTAAAAATATATCAGTCCATTTAATTTTTATTTTCCCAAAGGAAAGAAGCAAGAAAATTAATTTCATTCATTTTTTGTAAGATTTTTACTTCAATACTAGCTTTATACATGCGGTCTCGCCCCTGTAAATCATAATTATGTCATTTATACTACACACATCACCTCCTCCCCATCTCTCTGTTCATCTTCTCTGCTGCTCTCTGTCCACCTTTTTCTTCCCCTCTCTCTATCCATCTCCTCTTTCCCTCTCTCCTTCTATCTCCTGATCCCCCCTCTTTCTTTGGCGAACGGGTGCTCCCCAATCTCTCTGTCGAACACCTCCACCCCACTCTCTCTATCCATTGCCCCTCCCCCACTCTCTCTCTCTCTCTCTCTCCTCTCTCTCTCTCTCTCTCTCTCTCTCTCTCTCTCTCTTTCTCTGACCTTGAAAACCGCTGCCCCCTCCCTGTCTATCTCCTCCTCTCTCCTCCCTCTGCACAGCGGTGCACCCATTCATACCGCCTGAAACCACTGTGTTACACCACACACAATATGTCAGTCGTGCA
Source organism: Schistocerca cancellata (assembly GCF_023864275.1). Classification (NCBI taxonomy): domain Eukaryota; kingdom Metazoa; phylum Arthropoda; class Insecta; order Orthoptera; family Acrididae; genus Schistocerca; species Schistocerca cancellata. Next base: position 459,998,946 of record NC_064632.1, read on the forward strand.
AGCAGCCGAAATGTCAATCATTACATAACATTTTCAACACCCCACCCTTTCTCAGCAAATAGACAACAAAGCGAGTTATTATTGCACTGTCATCCAGTTGTTCCCAGCTACGTTTTAAATTTCATGTCTCTAAGTTATCGGAAAAAATCAGCTCCACATTTTTTACCGAACAGGCAGACAGATAAGAGAGCGACCTAGTAAAATCGAGTTAAAAAAGGAAACATCTTGTATATATTCTGTCCTTGATAAGAAACAACCTTATCCTTGTGGACACTGGTAGCAGATTTCGAAGTGGCTTTAGCTTATATTTTATTGTCATGTGCAAATGAAACGTATCTGAATGCTACACTATCGTAAGCCATTAATCGTTTGATTTACGACGCACAGAATTACACTGGACAACATCGATCATTGGAAGTACGTGAGCCAGAACAAAGAATACAAATCCGTGAGGTCAGTCTGTAACACATCATGATTTAGTACGTTCTGTTAAAGCGCTGGTGCTGTCTTCGCTCATCTCAGTATTGTTTGTTAGCGAACAATCAGAAACGAATGAGAGCATTGCATTAACGAGATAATGAACGGCCCTTCAGGACAGCAGAGTTTATGAAAGTGCACATGATCTTTGTGCACTTGAAGCAACAGTACAGCAAAAAGCGAGTGTGCCTTTCAAAATATCACCTTCTTTGATAACTGTTGAAAGTTTCTAACCATAAGGAAGGTACTAATCTCGCACTGAAGATTAGTCGAATTGTAAGACCAAGTGCTGGACCGGGACATGCACACTAATAATCCACTGCTTTCTAAAAGATTCATACCGGAATCAAATGTTGTCATTTTCTTTGATATACGTATGTTCAAAATGAAATATTTTTATTGGTTGTGCTCCGCAACAAAAGTATTCTTCAGTAAGCAACGAGCTTAATTCGAAGTCTGTTTACCAGTACAGCTTGCATCAACAGCAACATTACTCTGGAGAACAGTGACGCCACACCATGATCATAACATCAAAAAGTCGTCTGCTGTTCAGGGCAATTTCCAAGAATGATTGCCTGTCGAAGTTGGATGTTCGTATTCTATACCACAAAAGCATGTTTACTTCCTATATTCTTTCTATTCGACTGTTTGACATTGTACTCCTTTTTAGACATTATATTCCAATGTCATTTCTACTGACGGCCTACGTTGTACTGGAAGTTGTCTTGGACTGAAACATGTCACTACTAAAGAATACTTTAACAGCTGCTTACTGTGTTAAATGGTGTCACTTCTGAAATTTGTAAATAGTATTTTCAAAGCATTGGATTCCAGTGTTGCACAACAAAATTCCTTTCACCTAGTCTTTTACTTCTGATTAGAACGGTTCTTTTTTCTCCTATTTGCAATTAAGGGAAAACAGTCGAGACTGCCACATTTTCTGACACGCATTTCCATCCTTTAAATTAACCTCGCTGCTGTTTTTTAGGTTAGAAGGTCTCGGGAAAGTACACAAAAGGCTTCAGTCTGAAAGGTACCCAGCTCCCACAATTATGTTATCAAAAACTATTAGTTAAACGAAGGACTTTTAGTGTCGGCCACTTCGATTTTGCACTTCGAATTAGTTTGGAGTATATTCAGTAAATGATTGCGGATACTTTGACGTTGTTGTCTCGAGGTACGTTTCATCTGCTAACCTGTTGTTAGTAATGGTCCTCCGGGTTTTTTATCAGCTATTTGAATAAAACATAAGCTTCCTAAATGCCTATTTATTTAAACTAGCAAAAATCTCTTCGTGTACTTTTTACACAGACAGTACATTCCCTTCTCATCATATACATTCTTCAGATCAAATTCATAACTTTAGTAGTCAGCAGTATTTCACAAAACAAGAAGGAACTAAAGAGATACGCTGCGTAACACGGCACTTTCGCCAGCGGCTGCCGCAGAAACATAACACACACTTCTGTCACATGGTACCAGCTAATAACTGAAGACCATCGTGGTACAAAACTTACTTCAAAGATATTACATTGATATTAAAATGTAAATTGTGATAATTTTGTACATTTAGGAAACAGAAATGATTGCAAAATATAAATTGCACTGCCACTGAAAATTGTTTTTATCTGTTTCGGTTCAATTTAAGATGAAAAATACCTGGATGCCTAGTTTTTCAGAATGCGCTAATTTTCATATAAAAATCATACACAATATTCTCATAAATGTCCAATAGGATAAAGAAATGGAAATGATGAATGAAGCGGTATTAGGCGCTACAGTCTGGAACCACGAGACCGCTATGGTCGCAGGTTCGAATCCTGTCTCGGGCATGGATGTGTGTGAGGTCCTTAGGTTAGTTAGGTTTAAGTAGTTCTACGTTCTACGGGACTGATGACCTCAGAAGTTAAGTCCCATAGTGCTCAGAGCCATTTGAAACATTTGATTTGATGAATGAACAAAATAAAAAGCAGACCACTGCAAGAGCTGAGAATTTCGCGAATATCGAAAAAAATATGGTATTGAGCGATAAATTAACAGTGAGAGGCCAGCATCGATAGAGTCAATTTGGAAGACAGAGAACCATGTCTGGGCTGCTACAAGTCTCAAAGAATGCAGGACGAACACAGGAAAAGGGTAGACATAGCAATAGTTTTATAGCTGTAAATCGTCGCAGCTGTTTGGTTAAGGAACCAAAGCTGCAGGCGCTAACAGAAAGCACTGAAGCTCAAATCGGTATAGTTGCCTACGGCAGGAGATGAGCTCAGTAGAAGTTCTTAAAAAGGATCTAACAGTGTTGAGAAAAGATATATTACATATAGGTGATGGCAGGGACTTTGTTTCTGCTAGAAGCAGTTTACCTCACAGCGTAACTGAAGTATATTGTTCATGTGAGATAGTACGGATAGAAGTTGTACTTGACATTCGGAATAAATCAATAATCGGTTTTATCGACGCCCCAACTCAGATATTTCAGTTGCTGAACAAATCAAAGAAAACTTGAGTATCATCACAAACAGGTATCCCACTGATGAAATTGTACTTGGTGCTTATTTCAATCTACCCTCTATTTGTTGGTGAAAATATATGTTCAGAGCCGGTGGTAGGTATGAAACATCGTTATATATTGCATTAAATGCTTTCTAGGAAAACTGTTTTGAGCAGTTATTTCAGGAGCCCACTCGATGCGTAAATCGTCGCGGAAACAAGCTTAACATTTTAGCAACAAATAATCATGAGTAAGTACGAACATGATAACGGGTACAGTGATTAGTAACCACAAGGTCACGACGCCTTCCTAAGAGAGTACAATAGTTCAGGTATACAAGCCGACATCGAAAGCAGAAGATGACGAAAGACAGAAAGTATATGAGGACGTTGAAAGGGTAATTAAGTACCAAAAGGGAGACTTAAACCTAATAGTCATGGGGCATTGAAATGTGGTTTTAGCGGAAGGAGTAGAAGAAAGAGTTACAGGAGAATATGGGCTTGGTAGTAGGAATAACAACCGAGAAAGACTGAGTTCGTGGCCGAGCAGTTCTAGGCGCTACAGTCTGGAACCGCGCGACCGCTACGGTCGCAGGTTCGAATCCTGCCTCGGGCATGGATGTGTGTGATGTCCTTAGGTTGGTTAGCTTTAAGTAGTTCTAAGTTCTAGGGGACTGATGAACTCAGAAGTTAAGTCCCATAGTGCTCAGAGCCATTTGAACCATTTGAACTAACTGAGTTCTGCAATAAATTACAGCTGTTAGTAGCGAACACTCTGTTCAAGAATCACGAGGTAGAAGGTATACTTGAAAAAGGCCGGGAGATACGGGACAATCCCAGTTATTTTAAAGTAGGTCAGGTAGCAGATATAGACTAAGATCGCAGTTTAGTATGATGAAGAGCAGGCTGAAGTTTGAAAAACTAATCAGGAAGAATCAATGCGCAAAGAAGTGGGATACGGAAGTACTAAGGAACGAAAAGTTAATGTTGAAGTTCTCTTACACTGTGGATACAGCGATAATGAATAGATGAATAGGCAGTTTGCTGAAAGCGAATGGACATCTCCAAAAAGGGCAATCACAGAAGCTGGAAAGAAAAACATATATACAAAGAAATTAACTGCGAAGTATCAATGGATAACAGAACAAATACTTCAGCTTATCGATGAAAGTTGAAACTACAAAAATGTTCAGGCGAAATTCGGTATACAGAAATACAAGTCACTTAGGAAGTAAATAAATAGGAAACGCAGTGGAATGGCTCAACGAAAAATTTGAAGAAATCGAAAAGGAAAAGTTTGTTGGAAGGACTGACTCAATACCCAGAAAAGTCAAATCAAACTCTGGTGAAATTAAAGGCGAGAGTGGTAATATTAAGAGTACAATGTGAATTCGCTGTTAAACGTAGAGGAGACAGCAGATCCGTAAAAAGTGTAGAGTAAAGGTCACTATGAAGGGACGGCTTGTCTGATGACGTGATAGAAGCAGAAACACGAGTCGACAGGGCAGAAATAGTGGTTCCAGTATTAAAGCATGAATGAACCACTTAAGATCAATGAAGGCAGAAGGTGGTGATAACAGTCCATATCAATTTCTAGAATCATTGGGGGAAGTGCCAACAATGCGACTATTCACGTAGGTTTACAGAATGCGTGGCACTGGCGATATACCAACAGACTTTCGGACAAGCATCATCCACACAATTCCGAAGATAGCAAGAGACGATAAGTGTGAGAATTATCGCACAATCAACTTAACAGTTCATGCGTCCAGTTGCTGACATGAATAATATACAAAAAAGTGGAAAAGAAAATTGAGGATCTGTTAGTGACAAATCAGTCTGGCATTAGAAAAAGTAAGGGTATCAGAAAGGCAGTTATGATTCTGCGGTTCATAATGGAAGTAAAACTGAATAAAAACTAAGACACGTTCATAGGATTTGTGGACATGGATGAAGCGTTCGAGAGCTTAAAATAGTACAAGATGTTCGAAATTCTGAGGAAAGTGTGAGTAAGCTATAGGGAAAGACGGGTAACACAGATCACGTACAAGAAAGAAGAGGGAAGAACAAGACTGGAAGACCAGCGAAGTGCTCGTATTAAAAAAGAGTGTAAAAGAGGGATATAGTCTTCCGCCCCCAATCTTCAGTTTATAGACTGCAACAGTAATGACGGAAATAGAGAAAGTTCCAAGAGTGGAATTAAAATCCGAGGCGAAAAGATACCTATGATAAGATTTTCTGGAGACATTGCTATCCTGAATAAAAGTGAAGAGAAATTGCACGAGGCACTGAATGGAATGAACGAGTTAACTAGGGCAGAATGTGGATCCACAGTAAATCGAAGAAAGACGAAATTAAATGAGAAGTAGCATAAAGGAGAACGGATAACATTTGAATTGGTGAACATGTAGTAGACGTAGTCAAAATGATGGATAGAACAACGAGGACATCAAATTTTGACTAGCATTAGAAAAAATTGCATTCCTGGCCGAGGGAAGTCTACTAGTATCAAACATAGGCATTCATTTGAGGAAGAAATTTCTGAGAAAGTGCGTGTGGGGCACAGCAATCTATGGCAGTGAAACATAAACTGTGTGAAAATAGGAATAGAAGAGAATCGAAGCATTTGAGTTGTGGTGCTACAGACGAATGTTGAAAACTAGTTGGACTGTTAAGGTAAGAAATGAGGAGGGTCTCCGCATAATCAGTGAGGAAAGGAATATATGGGAAACACTAAGAAGGAGGGACAGAATGAAAAGACATCTATTAAGACATCAGAAAATAACTTCCATGGCACTAGACCGAGCTGAAAAGGGTAAAATCTGGAAAGGAAGACTGGGATTACAATATATCCAGTAAATAACTCAGGACGTGGGTTGCAAGTTCTACTCTGAGATGAAAATGGTGGCACCCACAGCAAACCACTCTGAAGACTAATGATTCAAAAATATACAGCTGTCTCTCCCTCCAAACCAGTTATGCAAGTGTAGACCACGTGTGGCTTAAATTACAACGAACAGTATCGGCGGTAACTGAAAAACTTTTACCGAATAGATTAATAAAAGACGATTCTGATCCCCCATGGTACACAAAATAGGTCAAAACACCGTTTCAGAAGCAGCGAAAAAAGCGTCCACATTTAAAGAACGCAGAATACCCAAAAACAGGCGAAGTTTCACACAAGCCCGTAATTTAGCGCTGATCTGAATGCGAGATGCTTTTAATAGTTTTCACAACGAAGCACTGTCTGGAAATCTAACTGACATTATAAGCGAGATGGGGTGACAACCATTAAAACAAAGACGTTTTTCGATACAACGAGATCTTTTCACGAAATTTCAGTCATCCACTTTCTCCTCCGAATACGAAAATATTTTATTGTCATCAATCTATATGAGGATATATGATCTTCGTAATGAAACAAGAGAAATGAAAGCTCTTACAGAAAGATTTAAGTGTTCGTTTTTGCCACCTGCTGTTAGAGTATGAGAGTGGTTCGATGAAGCCTCTGACTGTGTGACCTGCAGATTGGTCATGTAGATGTAGATGTGTTGTCAATTTTCGTCTATATCATAAGACAGTCATTTAAGAATGAAACATTTTTTAAAAAGTACTTAAAAACTGTTCGTTTTCTTCTTTCTTGACAGTCAACACACGAGGGAGAATACATTTGTAGCAAATCCAGCTGGTAGAAATGAGATTCATTTAAGAATAAAAAATTTAGATTACATAACATATCGTTACTGTGTGGAAACATAGACCATCGTGCATTGCCGTGGATAGTTCATCTATTGGGATATCAGCACAGTCAAGGGTCAAGTTCTAAGATCAAGGTCGTGGATCACCATCCTCAGCCAGGACCTTGGAAAATTTCGGCCCTTTTTTCAGTTTTTTCAAAATATCTCAGTTTTTTGGCTCCTATCGCTTTAACATCTAGTTTCTTTTTTAAAGAGCACAAAATTCTCTATAAATTTGATTCTTGCCATTTTTTCTACTCCCAATATCTAAAGCGCTACAGCGCCTCAAAAAGTACCAATTTTTCAAATTTTCATCATAGTGGCAAGATACCTTATTTTTGAACACTATTTTTTCAGTTTCTCTTTGTGTAGTATAAATACATTATACATCATGTTATATGTTGGAATTTACCGCCTCACTTTCAGGTATTCAATTTCTCTGTATGCAACATGAGGATTGCTGGGCACCCAACTATTGTGATTCTTACATCACTACCTGAAGTTCACTAAGGGCCACCTTAGCCCTGGTATTTGTAAAACTATAAATATAACAATACATCATTAAGAGACATAGACACACACACACACACACAATAAATTCTCAGGAAACTGAACTATTATTAGCTGCAATAGGCAACCTAATTAGGTAGTTAATTATTCTTGTGTATAAAATCCACACAGTTGACATTAAAAATAAGTAGCTTTATTACAATTAAAATGCATTGTCAGTTACTAAAAAATGTTGACAGTTCTGGGTGTGTAATACTTGAAATATCGCACTTTAGCGCACTTGAGACAGATATGAGCATCACTTCCAACGTTTTGATGGGCCAGGTTCCTCAGTGTCACCAGAAATACCTTGGGTTACGGATTCAGGGTCTGTACATAGAGTTGATCCCAGATTGACCTCTTCTTTAAACAGCGAGTCAGCCTCAGCAAGTTCGTTGATTTCGTCAGCGGTTCCCTCAACATCCTCCATAACATCTTTTTCACTGTCTTCATATAAAAATTTTGGCACGTTTTCACAGTTGACCCCAATACATTTCTTGCAAATTGAAGAACATTTCAAACCCGCTTTTCTGCAGGAGCACGCTCCGCCACAGTTCAGCTTGCATGAGCATGAAACAATGTGAAGAAGTGCTTCAGGTGCTGGATCTTGGCTCATTATAACGGGAATTGGAGTGTGGTCACTGTGATTCCAGCCCCATTTCTCAGGAGGTTTCCAGTTTCCCATCCAACTTTGAACTTGTTGGCAAGTCCGCAACGAATGATGTTGCGCAGCAACTTGTGTAGGTGACAACCGTGCAAGATCCAGTTTGCTTTTTGTGGCAGACTTGGCGAATAGCTGGTACCGCAAATGGTCTAGTGTGTGGGAACTGCTGACACCTACACTATACAATGCGATATAACCTGTTCTCCTGCTGTTATTATTTCTTCACGGATAGCATGTGGTTTATCGAACGTGCAAAGCGCTGAGGTTAGGTGTTCATTTTTCGCAACAATATTGGAGCATTGACCAAAAAAAGCGGATCGTGTATCACATCCGCTAAAGGCGTGAGTGAACAGGATATATTCACTGTCAAACTTGTAAGATGCAGTGGAAAACCACTTGTCTTCTGCATTTCCTCTTCCTGGCTTCAAGAAAAATAAGTTTTCAATGCCTTGCCCCAAACCGGTCATGAGCACAAGCAGGTCAACATCTTCTCCTACAGTGACAACACTTCCAAAATCTTTGGTTCTTGAAATGACAGATGTTACAATCATAACGTCAGCATCTTCTTGTGCCTGGAGCACTTCAATGCTACACCCCAGAAATTTCTTTTTAAGAAGTGTGATCAAACGCATCTTGTTTCGTTCGTTGTACAAGAACTTGTCCTGTGGGACTTGGTTCACCATCTCTGATTCAACCACGACGTCAACCGAAGAATGTTGTTTGGATCTACGAATCCTCTCAGCGCTCTTTGTGCTACATTTGTCTCCCTCACATGGATACCCATCATATACAATAGAAAATTGAGATCCAAACTGACGTTGCAGGTAAGAAACATAGCTTTGGGCTATTGACTTGAAGCAAACATTTCGAGTCCAAGTCACTTTGTGGATAAGGTACCCTCCATCAATGACAAAAAATTTACTCGGTCCACCTGACTTCCAATCTTCCACTGGAACGAAGGCATTGTAGAATGAAGATTTTGTTCCTATTCGCATGCCTTTTTCTGAGAATAAGGACATTGGGTAAGGAGCAAGTTCATATTTCAGAAAGGCTTCTAACTCTTCTTCACTTTGATCCATTAAACAAATCCTTTGGAAAAGAGTTAAAGGATCAACAGGAGTAATTTTAGTGCTCCCAGCTTTTACATAATTGAACGCAGAAAGGAGAGTCACAACTTTATCTTTTCTATGGAACTTTACATCGTAGAAATTGTCACCAAATTCAGGAAGGTCAATCCCCACAATATCCCTTGCCTTCCAGTACAGAGGCTGATCAAATGTGACAAAGCATATAGTCTGATTATGTCTTTTACATGCATCTCTAGCTATCATCAGAGCAGTATATATGGTGTCATAATGGGTTGGTGATGAATAAAGAAATGGAAGACACTTTATTTTAGAACGTTCATATTCTTTGCCTGCCGTCAAGCGTTCCATGTAACCATTCCATCCTGAAACAACTGCATTCTGAGACCATTTGCAATATAACCACGTAATTTCCGCTGTTGAGATGACGATCTCACCAATTGCAGGAGCAATTATGTCCAAATCTTCAATTTTTATAGCCTTCAGCCCTCCAACTTGTGTTCTGTGGAATGTCTGTATGTCATTTTTTCCGGCTTCACTAACAAGTTGAGCTGAGAGACGATGATTCAACCTTTTAATATTTTTCTGAGGAAGCAATGCATCATGAGGAGTAACACACATTATACCTCCCATTGCATGAAAAGTACCAGTTCCATCTAGGGTGTTTACATTGAAATCTGCATTATCAAACACAAATTGGCAAAATGCGTCATTTCGTTGTCAAGCTGAAGGACTGAAGACACTTCCAATAGGGCAGCTTCCGTATAAGATGCTGCAAGACAAAACCTGGATGATATGTTTCGAGCCAAACTTTCGGTACAAGTATGCACTAATAGCAGTTAAAAGTGATGAAATAAATGAACGTGGCCTCGCAGCACTTTTGAGTGCATGAGCAAGAGAAACACATATTTTCCCCCATTTTCTGGGAGACCGCTTGTGATTCAAAATTATAGATTCAAAGAGCAATCTTACAGATTCTGGTATGACATACTCTACATCACATAAAATATTATCAGAGGGAGGGTACTGTTTTACATCGTACGCTACTGATCTTATATCGTCTAATATGATATTTGCATCTGCTTTGACGATTCGTAGTCTTTCTTGCTGAGGATCTGAATTTCTTTTGGTGTACCAATTTTCACCGAGTAGTTGGTGCTCATCATTCTTGAAACACACGACTGCTGGCTTTGAAGCTGTTTCAGCTATCACCACATCGTCACCATATTTCTGGAAAAAGCGAGCCTTGACAGTTCGAATATCAGGACGAGGTGATGAGGGTATTTGCTCTAACAGATCGTCCATAGAAAACTGACATTCTTCCGTCTTGGTTTCCAGTTAGGCAAATATAGCCTCCATGCCTTCATCTACTTGTGTTGAAGGTCGGTAACCTCGTTTGTGTTCAGTAGCTGAAACACGGTGATAGAAATTTCTGTAGCAAAATCTGTGGTACCACCCATCTGCAGCAACCAAATCATTTACATTCTGAATCCGCTCCATGACTTGTTGACCAAATTCATCACCACGTCGTTTAGCCTGTTCTAATACTGTCGATTGCACTTCCAATTTCATTACCTTGTAAACAAAATTTCTTTTGGCATATGGCAATCTTAACTGCTTGGTTAAAAAGTCATCAAAATTCCCTTTTGCACATAAGAAGCATTTCTCTTTGATGTTGAACTGACCTTTTTCCTGCGACCAACGTAGCACGCCTGTTGGTTCCTGAGGATGTACTTCTTGTAGCATGCTTCATGCACCATCACTTCACTGAGCGTTTTCAGAAAACGGGTGTGAGCAGACTCCCTGCGTTTAACACTACAATCGATAAGTGTGCACAGTTCTTTCTTTTTCACATTGCGTCCACCACTCACCACACTTTTTTCGCAAATGAAACACAAATTCATATCAGACATTCTCATTTTCAGCACCACAACATATACTGAATAGAAGCTACTCGAAACTGTAGGACCCTTGTTGTTGTGAGCTAATAGCTGTCAGCGCGCTGTGAACAATCACCAGAGATAATCGCCTTCCGCCCGATAAAGACTAAATACGCTTTTGTCCGCTAAAGAACAATTCCTACATACTTTTTCTTATAACTTATCATCAATGTCAATCAACTGTAGAAAATGTACGGCACCTGCATGCAATCGTAATAAACTTCACGCAATCCGACGTGAATGTGTTCGTAGTTACTGAATATGATGCTGTTTGTCCTGGCCCTGCAGCAGAGTGAGATGGTAAATTCCAATGAATAACATGATGAGTAATATGTTTATACTACACAAATGTTGTTGTTGTTGTTGTTGTTGTGGTCTTCAGTCCTGAGATTGGTTTGATGCAGCTCTCCATGCTACTCTATCCTGTGCAAGCTTCTTCATCTCCCAGTACCTACTGCAACCTACATCCTTCTGAATCTGCTTAGTGTATTCATCTGTTGGTCTCCCCCTACGATTTTTACCATCCACGCTGCCCTCCAATACTAAATTGGTGATCCCTTGATGCCTCATAAGATGTCCTACCAACCGATCCCTTCTTCTGGTCAAGTTGTGCCACAAACTCCTCTTCTCCCCAATCCTATTCAATACTTCCTCATTAGTTATGTGATCTACCCATCTAATCTTCAGCATTCTTCTGTAGCACCACGTTTCGAAAGCTTCTATTCTCTTCTTGTCCAAACTATTTACCGTCCATGTTTCACTTCCATACATGGCTACACTCCATACAAATACTTTCAGAAATGACTTCCTGACACCTAAATCTATACTCGATGTTAACAAATTTCTCTTCTTCATAAACGCTTTCCTTGCCATTGCCAGTCTACATTTTATATCCTCTCTACTTCGACCATCATCAGCTATTTTGCTCCCCAAATAGCAAAACTCCTTTACTACTTTAAGTGTCTCATTTCCTAATCTAATACCCTCAACATCACCCGACTTAATTCGACTACATTCCATTATCCTCGTTTTGCTTTTGTTGATGTCCATCTTATATCCTCCCTTCAAGACACCATCCATTCTACACAAATAGAAAATGAAATATCAGAGTTCAAAAATTAGGTAATTTGCCACTTTGCTCGAAATTTGAAATATTGGTATTTTTTGACGCGCTGTAGCGCATTAGATACTGGGAGTAGAAAAAAATGGTAAGAATCAAATCTGTAGAGAATTTTGCGCGCTTTAAAAAATAAAATAGACGTCAAAGCGATAGGAGCAAATGAAACTGAGATGTTTTGAAAAAACTGAAAAAAGTCCGAAACTTAATCAATTAATATGAAAGGAACCACTTCACACTCTGAGAAGACAGTGGAATGTAATCTTCGAAGCCGACTCTTGTGTAGACAGTTCGTCACGACAATTTGTCGCCGCACTCGGCTGTACGTCCCAAGACATGCGGTTACGTGATCGGTCCCTTAGCACCCGTGAGTAGGGACACCGCCTCAGATTCGCAGACGTTAAACCGGGTGGAAAAACTGAGGCCAAAGTAATCAGGCAGTTCCTCCCTCTTTTCCTGATAGGAAGAAACTCCTGTAACCCTTGGAAGATTCGACTTGCTGATTGGTCAATGCGGTCCACCAAGTTTGTTCACTCTCTGTACGTAGAGGCGAGACGGGTTGGATTTTGAATAGGAGTTACCTGGGTGCAGACGAGACGAATCGCTGCAACCACTCGCTGCTCCGTGGTCCAGTAATGCTGCTTCTGCCCACCAGAGAATAGTTAGTTTAGATTCTGAGCTCATTTTTGAGTTAGGGTTCTCTATGACGTGTGACTGACCACTCTCTGAAAGGTGTGGGGTGAGTGGTAGGGCCAAAGTCTCCAGTGGAAACATTGATGACAATTAAGAATGAGTTTTTTTGACTTTAGCTGGTGAAGTATTGAGGCGGTCACGCGTCTCCCCATTGCCCCTTGTTGGTGCTGACAGATGCGTACTGGCTTCCGCCTACAGCTGCGCAGCCGGCACCCTGCATTGCTGAGGTTGGCAGCCTTTGGAGTCATTGACATTAACGGCACTGCGTGTTGTGTTGGGACAGCGTTCCATTTGGGGAATGCCTCATCAGTTCTGCACTCGACTGCGGTGGTGGCATGAGCAGTCTGCTGTGTGCAGTATTCAACTCCCTCCCGTCGGACAGAAGTCAGATGGCAGCCGGCGCTGTGGCGCCGATTCCCACCAGCAAACCAGCGCCAGTGGCGGCGGACATGGACAGCAGGTCGGGACGGCTGTGCACCAAGCCCCATAAAGGACTCACTGTTGGTGGTAAATGCAGCCCATTGTCGAACCCACATCTGCTCCTGGTGGTCCCCAGTCGTCTGGATGTCCAGCGTAGCTCTGGCGTCGTGGTCGTGGTCGTGGTTTCCAGCGACGAGAAGTGTTCGCTGCTTCAGAATCCAGACTTATTTATATGCCTCTGGCGCGCATTGGTTTGATTACAACCCCGCATCTAGCCACGTCGCCCATATCAAGAGACGTGCCCTGCTGTGGTGACATCGCCCTGCCGACTACACGGTTATCACTGTGCGTCACGGTTCTCGGTTATCTTGGCTTCACAACCCACTTGCTTGTCTGTTACTGTAACCCCCATGTCTCCACACTGGTGACTCCCACCTCGCGTCCATTAACGCAAGGTTAATAAATCACAGAATAATGTAGACAGAGAGGTACAAATTGACACATATGCTTGGAATGACACGGGGTTTTATTAGAACCAAAAAAATACAAACGTTCAAAAAATGTCCAACAGATGGCGCTTCATCTGATCAGAATAGCAATAATTAGCATAACAAAGTAAGACAAAGCAAAGTTGATGTTATTTACAGGAAATGTTCAATATGTCCACCATCATTCCCCAACAATAGCTGTAGTCGAGGAATAATGTTGTGAACAGCAGTGTAAACCATGTCCGGAGTTATGGTGAGGCATTGGCGTCGGGTGTTGTCTTTCAGCATCCCTAGAGATGTCGGTCGATCACGATACACTTGCGATTTCAGGTAACCCCAAAGCCAATAATCGCACGGACTGAGGTCTGGGGACGTGGGAGGCCAAGCAGGACGAAAGTGACGGCTAAGCACACGGTCATCACCAAACGACGCGCGCAAGAGATCTTTCACGCGTCTAGCACGAGTGTCAATTTTCACCTCTCTATCTCTGTTATTCCGTGGTTTATTAAGTTTTCAAATTTATACTGACTTTTTGATCGCCCGGTAGATTCAGATGAAACTGATCTTGGTCCTTAATCGGTCATGATTCACCTAGTCTGTCATGTGAGCAATTTTTTTCGCTATGGGTTACGAGCAGATTTTTACGATTCAGTTATTAATGCGAAGTGGTGAACCGTACTTTAGCTTACTCGGTGAGCTTTAGTCTTTGCGTGTCAGCAATTCTGCGTCCATGTAGGGTTTCCTCGGTCCACAAATCCTTCCTGACTAGTAACGATCGGTACACTACTATCGTTTACTCATATGGAACGATAGGATTAATATTTCTATGTGTGTTCCACGTAAGTGTAGCTTCAGGAGTGCATTCCATCTGTTAAATAAACATTTGTTATGCATCTCCTTAGTTTTTAAACTGAGCACAACATGTACATCAGCAAACCTTCCCTCCTCCTAGCATCTCTAATCTCAAGTACCCTGTGAAGGAACATTACATGAAATATTTACTAAAGTGCAAACCCTGGATAGTCGCTCAGGATTTTGCTGATTAAATTTCCGTTCCACAGCCTGTTTCTTAGGACAGAAACTGGGGCTAACACTCAATGAATATTCCTGGAACGCCAGACGATTTAGCACTCAGATGCAGGCAGGTAATATTAAACACTGCATTTGTGCAACAGGTACCTCTTAGTTACGAAAGTGCTTGGTATAAGGCGAAAGACAGTCCAGGTGGAGTCTTGAAACGCCTCTCCATGAGTAGGGGTATAACAGAAATTGAAGTTGTCAAATTCTGTCAATAATTACACGAAATACTGAAAGTCAAAATTTTTGTTCCCCCTGGAAACCTGAAACCTCCAGGTGGGCCCATCAGCTTAGCCGTTTAGTATGCATCTTGCACCGAATATCATCCAGGTTCAGAGTCGGTTCACTCACGATGCGCGCCCACATTCACTGCACACCAATCCACAATAGACAGCTTAGATATCTCTTAACATTTTCGCCAAAGGCTGCACCTCCCTGCAAGATCTGAGAGTCATACAAGGTACGTCTTCAAATGGGAGAACTCTTCCAGTGACTTCTAGCGACTCAGTTCACAGGTGGCGCAGTGGTTAGACACTGGACTCGCATTCGGGAGGACGACGGTTCAATCCCGCGTCCGGCCATCCGGATTTGGGTTTTCCGTGATTTCCCTAAATCGCTCCAGGCAAATGCCGGGATGGTTCCTTTCAAAAGGGCACGGCCGACTTCCTTCCCCGTCCTTCCCTAATCCGATGAGACCGATGACCTCGCTGTCTGGTCTCCTTCCCCAAAACAACCAACCAACCAACTCAGTTCACGTAAAGTTCAAGTTGTATACAATGCTCCTTTTTCCGTGCAGCCGTTCGTAGCCTTTCTGAACCGTGATTACTGTTTCTTCTGCTGTAAGACTGTTGTTTTACATCTCCTCTGCAACAAGGAAACCACTCTAACGGTCACTGTGCATGACTCTTCGCGAAAACATTTTGTTACCTTTTTGCTGCCTGGACTTCGTCAACTTATGCATAAGTTACCCCCTCATTGGCGGACGCCGAAATTCGTCACGTATGCGTTTACGAAAGTTATTATCAGAAAATTTACGTGGTTCTTGGACTATAGAGGCAACGGCCTTGCCGCAGTGGATACACCGGTTCCCGTCAGATCACCGGAAGTTAAGCGCTGTCGGGCGTAGCTGGCACTTAGATGGGTGACCATCCGGGCCGCCATGCGCTGTTGCCATTTTTCGGGGTGCACTCAGCGTCGTGATGCCAATTAAGGAGCTACTCGACCGAATAGTAGCGGCTCCGGTCAAAGAAAGCCATCATAACGACCGGGAGAGCGGTGTTTTGATCACATGCCCCTCCTATCCGCATCCTCAGCTGAGGATGACGGCGGTCGGATGGTCCCGATGAGCCACTTGTGGCCTGAAGGTGGAGTGCTTTGACTATAGAAAATAGTCATAAAAAGATTAATTGTGGAACTTGCTGCCAGATTAAAACTGTGTGGCGAATTGAGACTCGAACTCGAGATGTTCACCTTTCGCAGGGAAGCGCTCTACCGACTGAGCTACCCCACAGTTACACTTGACTCCTCCGCACAGATTTACTTCCGCCAGTACTTCATCTCCTACCTTCTAAACCTCCAACGTTCCGACTTCGGGGCTTGGTCCGGCACACAGTTTTAATCTGTCAGAAAGTTTCATATTAGCTCACACTTCGCTACACAGTGAAAATTTCGTTCTGAGATTAATTCACGACATCATAACAATTAACAATTAATGTTCAACATATACCTGCACAAGAATTATTTTGTGTTGATTTATATTTTCAGATAAGCTACTTCCAAATTAGCGATTTTTCTTTCCAGCTCACTATTTATCTCCTCCCGAACAGGCCATAAAGGCCCAACCGGACCGCCGTGTCATCCTCAGCCCACAAGCGTCACTGGATGCGGATATGGAGGGGCATGTGGTCAGCACACCGCTCTCCTGGCCGTAAGGCAGTTTCAGTGACCGGAGCAGCTACTCCTCAATCAAGTAGCCCCTCAGTTTGCCTCACAAGGGCTGAGCGCACCCTGCTTGCCAACAGCGCTGGGCAGACCGGATGGTCACCCATCCAAGTACTAGCCCAGCCTGACAGCGCTTACCTTCGGTGATCTGACGATTTCGTTATACAGGAGCAGATGCTACTACCATACTAGCAGACCAGATGTTATGACCTCAATGCTGCAAATACAAAGCCGGGAATATCCATCCTCTGGATATTTTTTTATGGTAATCACCAGGGTGTATCGGCAGCTGAAATTTTTATGTGCATCTTAACTGACGTTAGCTGCGAAAAGCAAACGAATTACTGTGAGGTTCTACGTATCAGGTGAGACAATTTCCTCGTAGGCAAAAAAAAAACGGGCGCATCTGTTATGCGTCCTCCATACTGCACGGAAAGGACCAATAAAGGAGGTATTCCCGAAGCAGGCAGACAGCAGGAGAGCTGATCGCAGAGGGCTTATCGGCAGGTGGGGCTACCTGGACGGCGTTATTGATTTTATATTCCTGTCCGCGGGAAAGGGAAGCCATGCATGCCAGTCGACAGTCCGGAGTAGTGTTTACGGCACCGAGCGAAACTAGGCTAGCGTCGAGGAGGCCGCTGCTGTCACGAGGAGCGAATTGTTCTGTAATGTGTTAGAGCATTTGTTTTAGGCCTAATAAAGAAGATTCTGGAATAATGAGATCAGTTTGATCAAACGTCACACAGTTAAGGACCCAGCGAACGAATGTTTAAAATTTGCAGCATTTAAAATAGTTTATGATCGTAGTTTTTTACCTTCCTTCCTTTTTATCTAATGATTTTGTATATATCAAAACTACACGAATTTTTTTGTAGTCAAAGACTGTTTTAAATTATACAAGGTGATTTCGAACTTACATTCAGAATTTGGAATTTTGAGATCAGTTTGATCAAACGTCGCACAGTTAAGGACCCAGCGAACGAATGTTTAACATTTGCAGCATTTAAAACAGCTTATTATCGTAATTTTTACCTTCCTTCTTTTTTTATCTGATGATTATATGTATCAAAACTACACGAATTTTTTTGTAGTCAAAGACTGTTTTAAATTATACAAGGTGACTTCGGGCCTACATTTATCAAGAAAAAACAACCTAAAAACTCAAAGCAGCATTTTCTCTCTGAGGTTAAAACTGTGTAAAAAATTTGCCCAAGGAGAGGAAAGAGGTAACTAAAATACAAAGAGATAACTAAAATACATTTATTTGAAAAATCGTGTGTCTCAGGGTTTGCATTACTTATCTAAATGCTACGTAGAGAAAGTACATTAAAAGAAGTGACAAATAAGACTTCTGTCACATTATGATATACGATAAGAATTTAATGCTTTACACAGGAAAATCATAGCCCCAATATCGGTACTGCATAATACTGTCTCAACATTTTTCTATGTTGAACATCTCACTCTGTTTTTCAGACACGCAGAACGAAGGCACGTCGTTGTAACAGAGGCGTGGCAGCATAGTCAAGATTCTACCGAGATTTCCAAGTGTGTGTGGTGCGTGCAGTGATAAGTGTTGAGAAAATATGTGAACACTGCATAATTATTTTTCATGTTCTAAGCTAACTTGCTCCGAGCAAAGTGAGTGAATTGTACGGTAGGTATAACCAAATGAGGGAAAGCATTTGTCAAGATACCATCCCTCAGATTTAGTAGGGTGAAGCTTCTTTCTCTGTCAGGCCATTTTGATTCAAGTTTTCCATGGTTTTCCCGATTCACTTAAGGCAAATACCGGGTGATTCCTCCGGGAGCACGGCCAGCCACCTGTTCTCTCCTCATTAAACGCATATGTGTATATCACAGGAAGGGCGTCCATACGATAATTTGTAGGGGGTTGGTAGCTAGACCTGGGTGTCTGGTGTATTTTTAACATTTTTTAAAGACGAATGGCGACTTTTAAGTAGCCACAAAAAAGTTCCAGGTCCTACCCTGTTAAGAATCTGCACAATAACAACTTCTAAATCATTTTCCTTAAAGAGAAGCAACTAACTCCACCATACCTTTTTCTTCCCTGAGAGCTAGGGGGCGGTACCCCGTCGCCGTCCCCCCCCCCCCCCCCCCCTGCACAATAACAACTTCTAAATCATTTTTCTTAAAGAGAAGCGACTAACTCCACTACATCTTTTTCTTTCCCTTAGAGCTAGGGGGCGGTACCCTGTCGCCCCCCCCCCCCTCCGGGTTAATTCGTCTGTGGCCCTGTATATGATTTATGTTTGTCCTTGTACTAAGATGATAAAGTGATCTTCCAATGAATAAATTTCAAACATGAACTAAGTACTAAAAAATCTTTGCTCAGTATCAGCTCTAGTGCTATATTACTCCTCCTCTTCTCTACAGCCAGTCGTAGGTAATAGATGTATACTGACGAAAAAAAAACCGCAACATCAAGAAGGAGATTAAAGCATAAACTAAAATTGGTAGGCGCGTTCCTAAATCTGGAACATGATTATTCAAATTTCTCGCCAGTCACATCAGAGAGGGGCTAGCAGCGCCCTAATGAGGATGCATATCAGGTTGGCCTTAAATACTCCGTGTAACGGCCGTGAGCGTTAGTTACCTTCGGTATTCGACGTGGTTAACTGATGCTGGTCAAGTATGCCTTTAAGGCGACAAAGATGCCACTATCAACACCTCACTGAGTTTGAGTGGCGTCGTGTAATAAGGCTATGAGAAGCTCTGTGTTCCTTCATCAATGTAGCCACTGTACAACACGGCTGTCACCCCGATGGTCATGTGGATGTAATGCCGTGAAACGGACAAGTGAAAATCAAGACGTACTTTGCAGGTGTTGCACATTTCAGAGACTTTGACTGAAATAAACGCACGCTGCAGTGTTCTTCTTCGGCACGACAGTGAAGAAGTTGGCACAGAACAACTCAGTGAAAAATCCATATCATTCGCACGATTGTTTATATATAAAAGCCGACTTCGGATTTTTCCTCTGCGTGAGATGGCGTGTACAAGACTCATGTACCACTTTGAAATTCTAAATTCCCGTATTATACTGTCACGTCGCTTCGGTTTGTATTGGGATATACAGGGTTATTACAAATGATTGAAGCGATTTCACAGCTCTACAATAACTTTATTATTTGAGATATTTTCACAATGCTTTGCACACACATACAAAAACTCAAAAAGTTTTTTTAGGCATTCACAAATGTTCGATATGCGCCCCTTTAGTGATTCGGCAGAGATCAAGCCGATAATCAAGTTCCTCCCACACTCGGCGCAGCATGTCCCCATCAATGAGTTTGAAAGCATCGTTGATGCGAGCTCGCAGTTCTGGCACGTTTCTTGGTAGAGGTTTAAACACTGAATCTTTCACATAACCATGACCTGAATTGCTGATCATGATCTCCACCACGACTGATCCATCGGTTTTCCAATCTCCTGTTTAAGAAATGCCGAACATCATGATGGAAGTGCGGTGGAGCACCATCCTGTTGAAAGATGAAGTCGGCGCTGTCGGTCTCCAGTTGTGGCATGAGCCAATTTTCCAGTTTGTCCAGATACACGTGTCCTGTAACGTTTTTTTCGCAGAAGAAAAAGGGGCCGGAAACTTTAAACCGTAAGATTGCACAAAACACGTTAACTTTTGGTGAATTGCGAATTTGCTGCAGGACTGCATGAGGATTCTCTACCGCCCTGATTCGCACATTGTGTCTGTTCACTTCACCATTAAGAAAAAATGTCGCTTCATCACTGAAAACAAGTTTCACACTGAACGCATCCTCTTCCATGGGCTGTTGCAACCGCGCAGAAAATTCAAAGCGTTTCACTTTGTCATCGGGTGTCAGGGCTTGTAGCAATTGTAAACGGTAAGGCTTCTGCTTTAGACTTTCCCGTAAGATTTTCCAAACCGTCGGCTGTGGTACGTTTAGCTCCCTGCTTGCTTTATTCGTCGACTTCCGCGGGCTACGCGTGAAACTTGTCCGCACGCGTTCAACCGTTGCTTCGCTCACTGCAAGCCGACCCGTTGATTTCCCCTTACTGAGGCATCCAGAAGCTTTAAACTGCGCATACCATCGCCAAATGGAGTTAGCAGTTGGTGGATCTTTGTTGAACTTCGTCCTGAAGTGTCGTTGCACTGTTATGACTGACTGATGTGAGTGCATTTCAAGCACGACATACGCTTTCTCGGCTCCTGTCGCCATTTTGTCTCACTGCGCTCTCGAGCGCTCTGGCGGCAGAAACCTGAAGTGCGGCTTCAGCCGAACAAAACTTTATGAGTTTTTCTACGTATCTGTAGTGTGTCGTGACCATGTCAATGAATGGAGCTACAGTGAATTTATGAAATCGCTTCAATCATTTGTAATAGCCCTGTATATAGTAAAATTTCGAACATTCGCGAATTTCGCGATAAAGCTCGTACCGTTATGGCCAATTGTAGACTTAAACTTATTTGCGCTCTTTTAAACAGTAGGTCGGTCCTCATTCAAAACAATTGTTACCTAATTTCACTGTATAATTACGTGGGAAACAGCTTATTTTTCAGAATTTTCGAAAGCTTACAAAACTATATTTTCGTAGTGTACCGGTACGAGTGTTTTCAATAGGTGAAATATTTTGTACCACATTGGCGTTTGAGGTTCAGAGTTACTGCAAAGAATAGATCTCTCCTGAATTTCACTGCATATCAACGCAAATAAACATGCATTTTTGACAGTTTTACTCTTCCACTTGACTTCGAGTGGCATTTCAATGGTAGAGCTAGGTGACCTGTACAGGCTGGATGGGGATCAGTGAGAACTCAGGGTGTTGTACCGATCTCCCTAAGTTCTCCCTGAGTCCCATCCATCCTGTACAGTCTGAGGTGCTGTGTCTCGCTCAAAGTGAAAGTGAGTCAGTGGAACTCACTTCACCTGTTTTGGGTAAACCTGTTTTGTCCGGTGTCAAGAGGACGCAGACGCAGAAGGGTAGAGGTCTATTAATCGTCGGTGTTTCAGATGTACGGAGAATGATGGCAGCAAGGATGAGGAAGGGGCACCAAGTGCACTCAGTGTGTTGAAAGGGCTATTCCAACAGCTATTTAGGGAACAGGGTGCAACCAACTGCAGATTGTGGCGCATGTTGGAACAAATGATACCTGTCGTCTTGGCTTTGAAATCATACTTGAGTCTTTCCAGTGACTGGCAGCGAAGACTAGCCTTGCTCATGGAGTTTCAAAGAAGCTCACAATTTGTAACATTCTTCCCAGAACTGTTCGTGGCCCCTTGGTTCTCAGTCGAGTGGAAGGACTGAACCAAACACTTCGGAGGTTGCGTGACAAGCACGGCTGCGACTTCCTGGAGTTGTGCCGTAGCGCTGAGAAATGTAGGGTCCCCCAAAATTGGCCAGGTCTGCAATCCACATCAGGGACTGCATGTGCGATTCACACAATGTTTTTTTTAGATAGGGCAACTCTCCGTAAAATCCAGATAACGGTGGCTGTAGAAAACCTTGAAGTATAAGTCGAAATCGAAAGAAATGCCTCCCTAAACCGAGAGTACCAAAATCTTATGGTTAAATGTCGAAGCATTCGCAGAGTATGAAGCAATCCCGAAAAGAAGTAAAGCTCACCTGATACTAGGTACAGAAAGCTGGTGGACAGCTGAAGTTGATAGTAGTGAGATTTTTGGTGAAAATTTAAGCGTATTTTGAAAGGATGGGAAATGGGGTGGCTTATTTGTCGCAGAAAAACATGAAACTCAAATCTGCTGGGACAGAAATTGAAGCTGCATATGAGATAGTTTGAGCCAGACTCAGTATCAGGAGTGGGCATGAAACAATAATTGGGTTCTCTCGTCGCCCACCAGACTCATCTCCTTGTGTAACTGAAGAATTTAGAGAAAATCTCAGTTCACTTGTACGTAAGTACCCCAATCATGCAGTAATCATCGGTGGAGACTTCAGTCATCCAACAATCAGTTGGGGAAATTACAGTTATTGTGGGCCCTATAATACATCCTCATACAAATACCTGGGTGTAACACTTCGTTGGGATACGAAACGGAATGATCACATGGGATCAGTCATGGTTAAAACAGGTGGTAGATTTCGGTTTATTGGCAGAACACTGGGGAAGAGCAATCAGCCTACAAAAGATTGTTTACAAATCACTCGTGCGACTTGTTCTAGAATATTGCTCACGTGGATGGAACCCCTGCCAAATAGGACTAACAGGGGATATTGAACGTACTCAGAGAAGGGCAGCACGAATGGTCACAGGTTTATTTGACTTATGGTACAGTGTCACTGAGGTTTTGAAAGAACTGTACTGGCAGATTCTTGAAGATACGAGGGTTGTTTTTTAAGTAAGGGCCATTTTTATTTTTAAAAAAAGATACAAATACTTTTGTAAAAAAACTTTTATTTTCTGATTCTACACAATTTTACCTATTTTTCTACATAGTTGCCTTGTTTATTTAAGCACTTGTCATACCGTACAACTAAGTTTTTAATTCCCTCTTCAAAGAATTCGGCCGCCTGCTCCGACAGCCAAGAGTTCACGGCCGCTTTCACTTCATCGTCGTCATTGGAGCGCTGCCCGCCAAGATGGTGTTTCAGGTACCGGAAAAGGTGAAAATCGCTAGGAGCAAGGTCGGGGCTGTATGGTGCATGGTCCAAAACTTCCCAGCCAAAAGAATCAATCAAATCCCGAGTCTTTTGAGAGGTGTGAGGCGTAGCGTTATCGTGCAGGAGCAAAACTCCTTTTGTCAGCATGCCGCGCCTTTTGTTTTGAATTGCTCTGCGGAGCTTCTTTAGAGTTGCACAGTAGGCATCTGAGTTGATTGTCGTTTCTCCTGGCATAAAGTCCACTAGCAAAACACCGCGCCGGTCCCAGAACACAGTTGCCATAATCTTGCGCTTTGACAGCGTCTGTTTGGCTTTGACCTTGACGGGTGAGGTGTGTCGCCATTCCATCGATTGTCGCTTGCTTTCGGGAGTGATATGGGATACCCATGTTTCATCTTCAGTGACAATTTGACTCAACATGTCATCCACTTCTTCCTCGTAACGAATCAAAAAGTCCAATGAAGTGGCAAATCTCTTCCCTTTGTGGTCTTCTGTGAGGAGTCTGGGTACCCACCGAGAACACAGTTTCTTAATGTTTAGGTTTTCAGACACAATTTTGTACAAAACCGATCTTGAAACTTGTGGAAATTCCAAAGAAAGAGTGGAAATTGTGAATCTTCTGTCCTCACGAATCTTTGTTTCGACTACAGCCAGCAAATCATCAGTGATCACAGAGGGCTGGCCTGAGCGTTCTTCGTCATGGACGTTTTGACGGCCATTTTTAAACTCTCTAACCCACTGACGCACTTTGCCTTCACTCATTGCATTCAAGCCATAAACTTCTGTTAACTGGCGATATATTTCTGCAGCTGATAGGCTTCTCGAGGTCAAAAAACGTATCACTGACCGTATCTCACACGCGGCGGGCGATTCAATAATCGTAAACATTATAAAGTAGCACAGCGATGCGTACACGTCAGCTACAGAGCTGCAACTTGCATCAGTGTGAACGGGAAGGATGCCGGCAAGTGGCGCGGTGGCTTGTTGCGGCATCCGCGCGAACTACGGGACTATACGCGCGATCGGCACTCACTTAAAAAACAACCCTCGTAGTCGTAACTATCCCTAGAAAGTCTGCAAACAAAATTTCAAGAACCGGCTTTAAATAATGAATCTAGGAATGTACTACAACCCCTTACGTGCCGTTCACCTAGGGATCGTGAGAATAATATCAGAATAATTTCAACAAGCACACAGGTATTCAAACAGTTACCCTTCCCGCGCTCCATGCATGAGTAGAACGGGAAGAAACTCTAATAACTGGTACATTGGGACGCACCCTCTGCCATGCACTTTACGATGGTCTGCAGAGCGTAGATGTAGATGTAGATGTACTGTCGTACGAAGACCGGGCTCCGAACGGCCACTTGGAACTGCCGAGAAGGAACACCATACTACTGCATCTGCAGCAGTAACTTGAGCAGTAGTTGGCACAACAGTGACACAACCAACTGTTACAAATAGTTAATTCAAAGACAGTTCCGAGCAAGACGCACTGCGGCCTGCATTCCACTGACCCCGAACCACCACATTAATACTTGTTCCATAGATCTTGAATACGACACTTCGTAATGAGGTAGAACGTGTCAGGTTAATAAAAGATGTCTGTACAAGATATTACATTACACAAAATATTGCATGACATTAATGTTTAAGTTTTTTCCCTTAATCTATATCTAAAAATTCAGCCAATGAGTAGAAGGAGTTGTCATCTAGAAATTCTTTTAATTTATTTTTAAATGTTAGTTGGCTATCTGTCAGGCTTTTGATGCTGTTTGGTAGGTGACCAAAGACTTTTGTGGCAGCATAATTTACCCCTTTCTGTGCCAAAGTCAGATTTAACCCTGCTTAGTGAAGATCATCCTTTCTCCTGGTGTCATAGCTATGCACACTGTTATTACTTATGAACTGGGTTGGATTATTAACAACAAATTTCATAAGTGAATATACAGGGTGAGTCACCTAACATTACCGCTGGATGTATTTCGTAAACCACATCAAATACTGACGAATCGATTGCACAGACCGAACGTGAGGAGAGGGGCTAGTGGAATTGGTTAATACAAACCATAAAAAAATGCACGGAAGTATGTTTTTTAAACCTACGTTTTTTTTTAAATGGAACCCCGTTAGTTTTGTTAGCACATTTGAACATATAAACAAATACGTAATCAGTGCCGTTTGTTGCATTGTAAAATATTAATTACATCCAGAAATATTGTAACCTAAAGTTGACGCTTGAGTACCACTCCTCCGCTGTTCGATCGTGTATCGGAGAGCACCGAATTACGTAGGGATCCAAAGGGAACGGTGATGGACCTTAGGTACAGAAGAGACTGGAACAGCACATTACGTCCGCATGCTAAAACCTTTTTATTGGTCTTTTTCACTGAAGCACATGTACATTACCATGAGGGGTGAGGTACACGTACACACGTGGTTTCCGTTTTCAATTACGGAGTGGAATAGAGTGTGTCCCGACATGTCAGGCCAATAGATGTTCAATGTGGTGGCCATCATTTCCTGCACACAATTGCAATCTCTGGCGTAATGAATGTCGTACACGCCGCAGTACATCTGGTGTAATGTCGCCGCAGGCTGCCACAATACGTTGTTTCATATCCTCGGGGGTTGTAGGCACATCACGGTACACATTCTCCTTTAACGTACCCCACAGAAAGAAGTCCAGAGGTGTAAGATCAGGAGAACGGGCTGGCCAATTTATGCGTCCTCCACGTCCTATGAAACGCCCGTCGAACGCATCAATAGAGAAATGAATTAAAGACAGTGTTACGGGGGAGATGGGCTCAGTAATAGGAATGAGAGAGGTGAAAGACAGATAATAGTTCTGCAGTACATTTCGGCTGGTAACGGCCAATACATTGTTCAAAAATCACAAGAGGGGGAGGGATACTTGAGATATACCCGGAGATAAGAGAAGCTTCCAGCTTGATTATGTCACGATCAGACAGATACCAAAATCTGATATTGGTTTGTGGGCGCTTCCAGCAGCAGATACACTCAGATCAGAATGTAGAAGTCAGAATTTTAAGATAATCGTCAGGAGGTATGAATGTGGAAATAAATCTGATACTGAATTACTGATGTGCGACTTACGTTCTCTATCGCTGTAGGTACTGTGGTAACATATATCACAGTATGCATTTCAGTCGAGGAGGGGTGAACGTCGCTAAAAAGGACAATCACAAAAGTCGGACAGACAAATGTAGCTGCAAGGAAGGCAGCAGCGAAGAGATCATGGATAACAGAAGAAATATTCCAATTGATTGACGAAAGGACAAAGTACAGAAATAGGAAGAGAACATAAGCTCTGTAAGTCACTTAGAAATGAAATAAATAGAAGTTCCGGTAAGCTGAGACAAATAATTGCAGGAAAAAGTAAAGAAATCCAAAAAAATGGTCGTCGGAAGCGATACCGAAAAGTGAAAACAATTTTCGGTACAATTAAAAGCGAAGATGTCAACATAAGAGTGCAGTAGGGATTCAAATGGTAAAAGAAGAGGAAAGAGCGGATATGTGGAAGGAATTTACTGAAGTTCTCTACGAAAGAGACGAACTATCTGATGACGTGACAGAGGAAAATATGAAAGTCGATTAGGGCATTCATTATTACAGTCAGAGTTTGACAGAGCTTTGAAGGACAATTTGGCAGAAGACAGTAACATCCTCTCGAATTTCTAAAATCATTGGAGGAAATGATAAGGAAAAGATGACTCACGTTGGTGACAGAATCTATGAGGCATGAGACAACTCATCAGACTTTCGGAAAAATATCATCCACACAATTCCGAAGATAGCAAGAGTCGACAAGTGCGAGAATTATCGCACAATCAGCTTAACAACCCATGTATCCAATAGGGTGACAAGAATAATATACAGAAGAATGAAAAAAACCTGAGAATCTCTTTGGTGACGATCAGTTTGGCTTTAGGAGAGGTAAAGGCACCTGACGGACAGTTTTGACGTTGCGCTCGGTAATGGAAGCAAGACTTAAGAACAATCACCACACGTTCATAGGATTTGTCGACATAGATGGTATACAATGATGCAGGACATTTGAAATCTCAGAAAAGTACGTGTGTGCTGAGGACCGGTAATATACAATACGTATAAGAACCAAGAAGGACCGATAAGAATGGAATACCAAGAACGAAGTGGTCGGTTTAAAAAGGGTACAAAACAGGGATGCAGTCTTTCTCTCTTATTGTTCAATGTGTACATCAAAGACACAATGATGGATATAAAAGGGTTCAGGAGCGGGAATAAAATTCGGGATGAAAGAATATCAGTGATAAGATTCTCTGACGACATGGCTATCATCGGCGGTGGTGGGAAAATATTTCAGGTCGTACTGAATGAAGTGAATAGTCTATTGAGCAGTGGCGGCTCGCAGCTAAAATCGATGGGGGTGCTGCACCAAAAAGAATTTTGCTTTTGTTTTAAAATTGTGGGAAAGAAAACAAACACGTATAAAAAGGAAATTTGATCAGTAACTTGATGAAATCCTAAGAGCACAAAATCAGATATTTTTTTTACTTACTTTATCCTAAATATAGCTCAAGATTGATCAGTTCATATAAAAGTCACGTACCTTTTTCTTGTTTAAGTTGGCGCAGAAAAGATCAGTAATTTTCTTCTTGATTACTGGATGAGATCTGAGGAAATTTTTCTCCGTTCAGGGCAGTGTAAGAGATTTTAGCTTTTCCAAATTAATAGTGCTTTTTTGAAAAGTTTTATCCTTTTTAGTGCTGGAAAGCAGCATTCTGTCCCTGACCTGCTATGGGAAATGTCAAGAGGATTTTTATCAGTTTTGTAGTTCCACTAAGAACGTTGTATAGATTTTTTACAAGATAAATTTTAACAACTCTGTTAATTTACAATATTCATAAATATATTTTTGATCTGTTTGAAGCTTTTCTTTGTCAATCATAGGACATGCTCCAGTAGTCAGTTTCATATCTTGTGTAGGAAGTTCGATCTCAAAACTAACAAAACACTTCTTGTAAAACAATTCAACAGCTATCAAGTATTTAGTTGAAGAATATCTGTGAATTATATCAACACATATACAGTCTCAAATTTCCTTACCTTCTACCGTGAGCGTCTTTGAAGGATTGTTGCAGTACTTTTAGCTCCTTAATTCCAAAATAGCAGTTGTGAATATTGTTATATATTCATTAATTTTAAACACACAAATTTCTCGAGATTACATTTGGTTGTATATTATTTCAAAATGAAGCATAATCCTAGGAAAAATCTCTAAGCCAAACTTCAAATTGTCATCATCGGGTGTTTTCAAATTGCTATTGCTTCTGCAATGATTTTATCTGCATTTGATGCTCGCCGAATTACAGTAAGGCTGTTTTTTAAAGGTTGCAAATTTTCATCAGCTATTTTTGTGGTCCTTATGTTGAGTATCGCCTTGTAGAATATGGATGTGGGATGGTGACGTGCATATGCTTCTTGAGAATGTACACACGTTGCAGTGATCTTGATAAGAATATTGGGATGGCCAGAATGTTAGAGAAAAATGTCCTTGTGTTTTGCGTAATACTTTCTACACTTCCCATTATTGAATTAAGTTGATGAGCATAACAGTGAATGAAATGTGTGTTACTCTGAACTGCTTTAATTTTTGTTTGAACTCCAGCTTGTTTTGCTTTTCATCTCATTTGAAGCATCAGATGTCAGCTTTTGCCCATTCCCTTGAAGGATTATGCCGTATTATTTTAAAATACCTTTTGATATGCCATCTGCAGTTTGATTTACTGGAATAAAGAACCCCAAAAACTCTCAAATGTTTCTCCATTCGATACTTATTGTACAGCAAGATTTAATTAAACGTGTTCCGAAGCATCTGTTACATCATCAGCCATAAGAACTACAAAGGAGTCTCTTCCAGTGACCGTCAAGTAGCTCATACTGAATCGTCTTAGAAACTCCACGACTGAAGTCTGGATTGGTTTCTATGTGATTCTTGAAATCTTAATCTAGTTTATATGCAAAATCCCTGGTTTTACTGATTCGTCTTTTTCATCATGTCCATGTTAAGGAGTTTCAGAGTTCCCACAAATGCGATCTATTATTTTGGACAAAATGCCACTTTTTTTAACCTTTGTAGTATCCCCATTGATTGAAAGTCTGTACGACCCATTAAGTTTCTCCTTACTACTAACGGTTTCTAATAGTGTCAGTGAAACTACATTACTAGCGTCGTTTTCGACTTCTCATATTTTTTTGCTTCTTTTTTTAACTGTAGCTTTTTCTTAGAGGCAGTTGCGAAAAATTAAGCTGATGACACTCACTTGCAGCCATAGATTTTATTTTTTTTAACGTTTTCTGTGAAATGGAAGAAACGGAACAATGACCCAAACAGAATAGCTGGAAGCAGGAATAATAGACATAGTCCATGCTTTATATCTTTCAAGAAATTGGTATACGGTTAACCACAACGCACACGGAGTAAAAGCAGCTACGTTGATTCCCTTCCCCCTCACTCCCCCTCACCGGCATGGCGTGACGTTAGAGACTTGTTGTGACGTCACGTGTGCAGGCCTGCTGTTGAAATTGCTTGTCAATATTTTATAAGGTATTTTTTTTTTGTCATCAGTCTACTGACTGGTTTGATGCGACCCGCCACGAATTCCTTTCCTGTGCTAACCTCTTCATCTTAGAGTAGCACTTGCAACCTACGTCCTCAATTATTTGCTTGACGTATTCCAATCTCTGTCTTCCTCTACAGTTTTTGCCCTCTACAG
This sequence comes from Schistocerca cancellata, assembly GCF_023864275.1. NCBI lineage: Eukaryota > Metazoa > Arthropoda > Insecta > Orthoptera > Acrididae > Schistocerca > Schistocerca cancellata. Next base: position 460,029,018 of record NC_064632.1, read on the forward strand.
CTCCCTCTAGTACCATGGAAGTCATTCCCTCAAGTCTTAGCTGATGTCCTATCATCCTGTCCCTTCTCCTAATCAGTGTTTTCCACATATTCCTTTCCTCTCCGATTCTGCGTAGAACCTCCTCATTCCTTACCTTATCAGTCCACCTAATTTTCAACATTCGTCTATAGCACCACATCTCAAATGCTTCGATTCTCTTCTGTTCCGGTTTTCCCACAGTCCGTGTTTCACTACCATACAATGCTGTACTCCAGACGTACATCCTCAGAAATTTCTTCCTCAAATTAAGGCCGGTATTTGATATTAGTAGACTTCTCTTGGCCAGAAATGCCTTTTTTGCCATAGCGAGTCTGCTTTTGATGTCCTCCTTGCTCCGTCCATCATTGGTTATTTTACTGCCTAGGTAACAGAATTCCTTAAGTTCATTGACTTCGTGACCGTCAATCCTGATGTTAAGTTTCTCCCTGTTCTCATTTCTACTACTTCTTATTACCTTCGTCTTTCTCCGATTTACTCTCAAACCATACTGTGTACTCATTAGACTGTTCATTCCGTTCAGCAGATCATTTAATTCTTCTTCACTTTCACTCAGGATAGCAATGTCATCAGCGAATCGTATCATTGATATCCTTTCACCTTGTATTTTAATTCCACTCCTGAACCTTTCTTTTATTTCCATCATTGCTTCCTCGATGTACAAATTGAAGAGTAGGGGCGAAAGGCTACAGCCTTGTCTTACACCCTTCTTAATACGCTACAGCCTTGTCTTACACCCTTCTTAATACGAGCACTTCGTTCTTGATCGTCCACTCTTATTATTCCCTCTTGGTTGTTGTACACATTGTATATGACCCGTCTGTCCCTATAGCTTACCCCTACTTTTTTCAGAATCTCGAACAGCTTGCACCATTTTATATTGTCGAACGTTTTTTCCAGGTCGACAAATCCTATGAAAGTGTCTTGATTTTTCTTTAGCCTTGCTTCCATTATTAGCCGTAACGTCAGAATTGCCTCTCTCGTCCCTTTACTTTTCCTAAAGCCAAATTGATCGTCACCTAGCGCATTCTCAATTTTCTTTTCCATTCTTCTGTATATTATTCTTGTAAGCAGCTTCGATGCATGAGCTGTTAAGCTGATTGTGCGATAATTCTCGCACTTGTCAGCTCTTGCCGTCTTCGGAATTGTGTGGATGATGCTTTTCTGAAAGTCAGATGGCATATCGCCAGACTCATATATTCTATACACCAACGTGAATAGTCGTTTTGTTGCCACTTCCCCCAATGATTTTAGAAATTCTGATGGAATGTTATCTATCCCTTCTGCATTATTTGACCGTAAGTCCTCCAAAGCTCTTTTAAATTCCGATTCTAATACTGGATCCTCTATCTCTTCTAAATCGACTCCTGTTTCTTCTTCTATCACATCAGACAAATCTTCACCCTCATACAGGCTTTCAATGTATTCTTTCCACCTATCTGCTTTCTCCTCTGCATTTAACAGTGGAATTCCCGTTGCACTCTTAATCTTACCACCGTTGCTTTTAATGTCACCAAAGGTTGTTTTGACTTTCCTGTATGCTGAGTCTGTCCTTCCGACAATCATATCTTTTTCGATGTCTTCACATTTTTCCTGCAGCCATTTCGTCTTAGCTTCCCTGCACTTCCTATTTATTTAATTCCTCAGCGACTTGTATTTCTGTATTCCTGATTTTCCCGGAACATGTTTGTACTTCCTCCTTTCATCAATCAACTGAAGTATTTCTTCTGTTACCCATGGTTTCTTCGCAGCTACCATCTTTGTACCTATGTTTTCCTTCCCAACTTCAGTGATGGCCCTTTTTAGAGATGTCCATTCCTCCTCAACTGTACTGCCTACTGCGCTATTCCTTATTGCTGTATCTATAGCGTTAGAGAACTTCAAACATATCTCGTCATTCCTTAGTACTTCCGTATCCCACTTCTTTGTGTATTGATTCTTCCTGGCTAACGTCTTGATTGGTTGGTTGTTTTGGGGAAGGAGACCAGACAGCGTGGTCATCGGTCTCATCGGATTAGGGAAGGATGGGGAAGGAAGTCGGCCGTGCCCTTTCAGAGGAACCATCCCGGCATTTGCCTGGAGTGATTTAGGGAAAGCACGAAAAACCTAAATCAGGATGGCCGGACGCGGGATTGAACCGTCGTCCTCCCGAATGCGAGTCCAGTGGCTAACCACTGCGCCACCTCGCTCGGTCTAATGTCTTGAGCTTCAGCCTACTCTTCATCACTACTATCTTGTGATCTGAGTCTATGTCTGCTCCTGGGTACGCGTTACAATCCAGTATCTGATTTCGGAATCTCTGTCTGACCATGATGTAATCTAATTGAAATCTTCCCGTATCTCCCGGCCTTTTCCAAGTATACCTCCTCCTCTTGTGATTCTTGAACAGGGTATTCGCTATTACTAGCTGAAACTTGTTACAGAACTCAATTAGTCTTTCTCCTCTTTCATTCCTTGTCGCAAGCCCATATTCTCCTGTAACCTTTTCTTCTACTCCTTTCCCTACAACTGCATTCCAGTCGCCCATGACTATTACATTTTCGTCCCCCTTTACATACTGCATTACCCTTTCAATATCCTCATACACTTTCTCTATCTGTTCATCTTCAGCTTGCGACGTCGGCATGTATACCTGAACTATCGTTGTCGGTGTTGGTCTGCTGTCGATTCTGATTAGAACAACCCAGTCACTGAACTGTTCACAGTAACACACCCTCTGCCCTACCTTCCTATTCATACCGAATCCTACACCTGTTATACCATTTTATGCTGCTGTTGATATTACCCGATACTCATCTGACCATAAATCCTTGTCTTCCTTCCACTTCACTTCACTTCACTGACCCCTACTACATCTAGATTGAGCCTTTGCATTTCCCTTTTCAGATTTTCTAGTTTCCCTACCACGTTCAAGCTTCTGACATTCCACACCCCAACTCGTAGAACGTTATCCTTTCGTTGATTATTCGATCTTTTTCTCATGGTAACCTCCCCCTTGGCAGTCCCCTCCCGGAGATCCGAATGGAGGACTATTCCGGAATCTTTTGCCAATGGAGAGATCATCATGACACTTCTTCAATTACAGGCCACATGTCCTGTGGATACACGTTACGTGTCTTTAATGCAGTGGTTTCCATTGCCTTCTGCATCCTCATGTCATTGATCGTTGCTGATTCTTCCGCCTTTAGGGGCAATTTCCCACCCCTAGGACAAGAGAGTGCCCTGAACCTCTATCCGCTCCTCCGCCCTCTTTGACAAGGCCGTTGGCAGAATGAGGCTGACTTCTTATGCCGGAAGTCTTCGGCTGCCAATGCTGATTATTTATCAAAATTTGGGGCAGTGGCGGGGAACGAACCCGGGAGCGACGACGTTTTCATTATGAATCAAAGACGCTACCCCTAGACCACGGGTATAATGTTACTTATTTTAATGTTTATTTGTGTTAATATTTGCTGCAAAAGTAACTTATTAGTGGATTTTCATTAATCTCAGACTTTCTTTCTGTGTTATTGACTCGAGTAGCCTGTTATTCGTGAGTGTGCTTACATCGTTCATCGAAGTCTCACGCCTCAATAGTGTGTTTACATCTCTCTGCGTGCGGTTGCAGCTGTAGCGGTTATAAAGCTAAGTACTGACAAGTTGTTTGTGCTCTGTTATACAGTTATTGAATTTAATAGCTTTCAACCGTGTTTTGTGCTGTTGTGGCGAAACAACGGTTTAATAAAATTTTGGAAACGTTCGCTCGCTGTGTTTTTAGAGTTTCCTGTGCGTTGAAGTTGTTTGGTAAATTTCGTGCTTTAGTTTTCAGCTGACGTTTCTTACTGTTTCTAGTGAAATATTTCAGTAAAATTTTCATTCATTGTTTTAACTTCGTTGCGTGTTCCAGTGGACGCTTGAATTTTTGGTTTTAGCTAATAAATTTTGTGAAGTTTTGTTGGTACTGGTATAAGGTGTTGTTTAGTAGTACTAATAAAAGTTGTTGCTTTCGAGATCGCTATAATTCTGTCAATAGTTCTACTGGTGTAACTGAACTTAGGTAACGTTGATGCTTAGTTTTTTTTTCAGTAGCTGTAAAATTTTACCATGAGTGAGAAGTATGGGTTCTGTCGTAGGTTTTGAGTAGTGGATTACGGTATGGGATTTGTTCAAAGTACTTTATTTTCATTGGGGGGGGGGGGATGCAGTGGGGAAGCCAGTGGACGTTCTATCGAGATCCTCTTCTAGGAATGCAGAGGATGGGTTGATAGAGGAGCTGGAGCGCAAGATCCATGCCTTCAGGTGCAGTTACAATACGCAAAGGAGGAGCTAGATAGGTTGAGGAGGGTGAAGGGTGCTGGGGAATGAGAACTGGCAGTTGGCTAGAAGGAGGTAATCAGACAGTTGTGCTTTGCGTATATGCAATACATTTGACCAGCTGTCAGAGATGAGTGAAGAGGAGCCGCTTGTAGGTGTAGGAAACATGCAGCAGTCCTCAGGAGTTAGGAGGCCTAAGTCAGTTGCAAAGTCCAACAGAAAGATGAAGGTTCTGCTGATACGTAGTTAGCACAGTAGAGGTGTGGGCCAGCAGTTACAGCAAGTGTTGGGGAGTGAGTAGCAGGTCACCATCATTATGAAGCCTAGTGCAGGGTTGGCTCAGGCGACTGACAGCATAGGGGAGTTATGTAGGAATTTTACGAAGGAGGATCATGTAGTAACAGTGGGTGGAGCAGGGAATGGTCTTGATAGGGACCGGGAATATGATGTAGGTGGTGACCCGCTAAAGACAGCTACTTAAACTGGTGGCATTATTGTGCTTTTCGTCAAACTGTTTCAGCATCATGATCGGCATCTTCTTAATGCGGCTGTTAGGCGCGTTAACATGGGGCTGGAGAGGGCACTGATGGCAGAGGGTATGGGTCACAATGCAGTGGTGCCAGTTGAGTCTATCAGTAGATAAGGTTTCACTAAGCATGGCCTGCATCTCAATGGGTGTGGGAAGGGGAGGCGGGTAAGGCTTATATGTGACAGTGTAGTGGGTGGTGGTGGTGGTGCTGGGATCACTCCTGGAAAAATTCCTGTAGTAGTTGCTGATAGAGCTGCACCTTTCTCCCTTTCTCCCGTCACATTCCTCCTGCACGCTTGTATTTGAATGAAATAGAATATTTTTGTAGTTCCCGTGCAAAGCTGGTATTCGTAACTTGCTTTACATTCTAAGGGTGACTTTGATGAAATTGACCGAAAATGTCAGTCTTCAATTTATTTTTTTATTCGTTAGTTGAACTCTTGGACAGTAACTTCCCAAAGTTTCAATAATGAAATCGTTTCCGCAGTGACTGGTATATAAATTTGTGACGTGATCTTTCTGCCACATACTTTTTGAAGTAACGCTTCAATACTACCTCGGTGAACAACGATTTTCAAGGAAACTTGAAGGGATACATCTAGAAGGTTGTGACATACACTCTTCGGTTTTATAGATTATCTCTGACTTAGAAACAATAACAAAGTTGGAAGATGGAAAGAGCGTCGATGGTCACAACAGACTCACGCGATCTTCAAGTGTATTATGTCAAAGCTACCACACAGAACCTGTCCATTAGCCGAAGTAAACATCTACGGGCTTCGAGGTATAACACCCCCTAAATTCACAAGGAGAAGTTTTCAAATTGTATCTTGTATGTTGTATGCCCACTTACAGGTTTCTGGACGATACGAAACTTCTAAAAAAGCGTGTTCATGGCAAAACACAGAATCCAAATGAGTCTCTTAAGTTCATTCATGTGGAAACGATGCCCTAAAACCATATTTTCATTTGCTAGAGTTGTCAGAATTGCAACTTACGATGCAGTTCTTTTACTTAATGACGGTTATGTAGGAAGAATGAAGGTATTATAAAGAACAGGCTTTTATTTAAGAAATTTCACTGAAGACATCATGAGAAAAATAGACTTACAGCAGCTTTCTGCATCTGAAAAGTCAGTTGAAGACCTCGTAACGGAAAGAAGGCAGGAAATAAGAAACCAGAAGAGAAGCCTTGAAGGAAAACAGGGCCCTAAGTATGAATATGGGGCGTCTTGAAGAGATGACAAAAGAAAAAATCCTTGGGTTGAATTTTAAGTTGCATGTCCTGAAAAATTATGTTTTTTAAAGTTTATGTAGCTTTCCCTCAGAATCTAAGAAGACTAGGTTATGAAATTTTGTATAATTATTTCCGTAAACCCAATAAATGTTACCTACAGGATAAATTTCGAAATTCTGAGTATGAGCTGAGATATGAGGCAATGTGCTTGGTACTTTGCATGAATTTTATATTATACTTACAGAATTATAATTAAGAAGTTATCGAAATTTCCTTAATCGATATAAAAAATGGTTCAAATGGCTCTGAGCACTATGGGACTTAACTTCTGAGGTCATCAGTCTCCTAGAACTTAGAACTACTTAAATCTAACTAACCTAAGGGCATCACACACATCCATGCCCGAGGCAGGATTCGAACCTGCGATCGTAGCAGCAGCGCATTTCCAGACTGAAGCGCCTAGAACCGCTCGGGCACCACGGCTGGCACGAAATCGCATCCCAGACCATAACTCCAGGTTTAGGTTCAGTGTGTCTAGCACGCAGATTGTTTGGTTTCAGGGTCTCAGCCGGCCTCCTTCTAACCAAAACGTGGCCATCACTGGCGCGAAGGCAGAACCAGCTTTCATTAGAAAACATAACAGATCTCCACCCTGCCCTCCAATTAACTTTCGCTTGACCCCGCTGTGGTCGCAAATGACGCTGGTTTGGGATCAGTGAAATGCACGTTACAGGGCGTCTGGCTCGGAGCTGTCCTTGAACTAACTAATTTGTAACATTTAGTTGTGTGACTGTTGTGCCAATTGCTGTTCAAACTGCTGCTGCAGATGCAGTACGATGCGCCAGAGCCATACGCCGAGCACAATGGTATTCCCTCTCGATAGTGCCAAGTGGTCATCCGGAGCCCGGACTTCTTGCGTCCGCAGATTCTCGTAAACACCACTGCCAGCAGTCATGTACAGTGGCTACATTCCTGCCAAGTTTCTCTGCAGTATCGTAGAAGGAATATCCACCTTCTCGTAGGCATATTACACGACCTCGTTCAAACTTAGTGAGGTGTAAATAATGGCATCTTTGTCGGCTTAAAGACATTCCTGACTAATATCACCTCACTGCGTCCAGTCTCAAAGGTAACTAACACTCACGATCGTTACAACGTGTATTTAAACCGAACCAGATTTGCATCTTCATAGTGACGCAACTGTCTCCACTCTTGTGTGGAACTAGAATAGACATCATCTTTCAGATATAGAACGTTTATGTTGCAGGAATCCTCCTTGTTCTTGCGATTTGTTTTTCCATCAGTGCATTTCTCGTCCCCATGAACTGTTACATCAAGTATTTGTATCCATTGTAATATCAACGACTAGCACGTACTTAATGTATTTTCCAGTGCTTAAATAGCGCTCTGATGAGGAACGTTATGATAAAAAAATGTTGACGAAGCATTCTTCAGACCGGAGATCAGTTTGATGCTACTTACCTAACCAGTCTGTCCTGAGCAAGTGCCTTCCTCTCTGTATAACTACTGCAGACTTTATCCGTTTGAACCTGATTTATTGTGCTCCTGTTTTTGTTTCCTTCTAAAATTTTTATCCTCCTCACTTCCTTTCGCCACATAATTAACTAATTACTGAGGCCTCATCATGTGTCCCACCAAAGTATCTCTTCATCCAGTCCACTTGTGTGACAGAACTAGTGTCTTCCCGCTTAGATTCAGGCCTTCCTCATTTGTTATAGGATTTACCTTCCCAACTTTCAGTTTTATTCTTTAGCGCCTCACTTCATTTTCTTCTAGTTCCTACTGTTTGGCCGGCGGTGTGGCCGAGCGGTTCTAGGCTCCACAGACTGGAACCGCGCGACTGCGCAGGTTCGAATCCTGCCTCGGGCATGGATGTGTGTGATGTCCTTAGGTGAGTTAGGTTTAAGTAGTTCTAAGTTCTATGGGACTGATGACCTAAGCAGTTAATTCCCATAGTGCTCAGAGCCATTTGAGCCATTTGAACCTACTGTTTGTCGTTCACAATTTATTCCCATAGAAAGCTATCCTCTAGAGAAATCCGAGGGCGTGCTCAAAAGTAATGCCTCGAAATTTTTCATTCTTTTCTCAATGTCAGTTGAGGTATTAAATATCATACATATTATTCGGTCGACTCTCCCGCTTCGCAACAATCTGCTTGTAATAGACCGATGTGTAACGTAACTATGTCGGTGCGCGAGAAACAGCGTGCTGCAATCGAATTTCACGAATTCAGGAGTTCGTCCACACATGAAGCATCCTCTCCTTGAGAATGATAATGGCAGACCACACAAGAGAGCTGCGACATCTGCAAAAATCTGACGCCTTGGATTAACTGTCATCGATCATTATCCATGCAGTCCGGAGTTAACCCTATCCGATTTTCATGTGTTTAAAAAACATACAGAATCTTCGAGGACTTCTCTTAGGTCTCTCGTTGGAAGAAGCGTGTACGTCGGCAGGGGGCTATGCAGAGAAATACTGAGGCAGACATGAAGAATACAGATTTAGAATACTAATAAAGTCTATCTTGTTTAAAAAAACTCGAAGAGTTTTTACATAAAATGTTCGGAGGCATTACTTTTCATCATGCTCTCGTACTATCAAAACAACCTCCCTCACATACATATTTGTGCTTGATCTTAACGTATTTATGTTTTTTTAGGAAAACGCTTATGGCCGTTGTCAGTCTAGTATTTGCTTTTGATCGAGTGAGTTGGCACAGGGGTTAGCGCACTGGATCGCCGCTCGTTCGGTGACATGGCGGCGGGGAGGGGGGGGGGGGGGGAGACGGTCCAAATCCCCTTTCAATCATCCAGTTTTAGGAATTCCGCGGTTTCTCAAAATCCCTCCAGGCAGATGCCGGGAAAGTTCCTGCGAAAAGAGCACTTCCGAATTCCTTCCCCATCCTTTCGTAATCCGAGCTTGTGCTCCGCTTCTAATGAACGTTCTGTCGACGGGACGATAACCTCTAATCTTCCTTCCGTCCTTCCTCCCTCTCTTTTTTTCTTCTACCTTGTGTAGCTGGCCAAATAGAAAACCAGCCTTCTGCTTTCAGCTTGCATTTGATTACACGCCATTACCATAGTTTTACTGTTGTTGGCGTCCATCTCACAACCTATTTTCCAGGAGCTGTCGATCCGTTCATCTAATCTTCAAATTCCTCTACCGTCCCTCAAAGAATCACATACTTTTTATTTCCTCTTCGTTTTTTTCAAATTTCTCCTTGTTTCCTTTACTGCTTCCTCTTTGTAAGGATTGGAGAACACTGTGGACACACCCTTAACCCTGTCTCATTTCTTTCTCAACTACTGCGTTCTTTACGTAACCTCCTGGAGCATCATTCTCGATTCTACGCAAGATAATATTTTGACTCCCTGTCATTTCTCTCTGATGACTTCAGAATTTCAATGTATATTGCAGTCAGCGTTTTCATGTTTCTACACACACACACACACACAATATATATATATATATATATATATATATATATATATATATATATATATATATATATATATATATATATATTGTTGTTGTGGTCTTCAGTCCTGAGACTGGTTTGATGCAGCTCTCCATGCTACCTGTGCAAGCTTCTTCACCTCCCGGACTTACTGCAAACTACATCCTTCTGAATCTGCTTAGTGTATTCATCTCTTGGTCTCCCTCTACGATTTTTATCCTCCACGCTGCCCTCCAATACTAAATTGGTGATCCCTTGATGCCTCAGAACATGTCCTACAAACCGATCCCTTCTTCTAGTCAAGTTGTGCCACAAACTCCTCTTCTCCCCAATCCTATTCAATACTTCGTCATTAGTTATGTGATCTAACCATCTAATCTTCAGCATTCTTCTGTAGCACCACATTTCGAAAGCTTCTATTCTCTTCCTGTCTAAACTATTTATCGTCCATGTTTCACTTCCATACATGGCTACACTCCATACAAATACTTTCAGAAACGACTTCCTGACACTTAAATCTATACTCGATGTTCACAAATTTCTCGCCTTCAGAAACGCTTTCCTTGCCATTGCCAGTCTACATTTTATATCTTCTCTACTTCGACCATCATCAGTTATTTTGCTCCCCAAATAGCAAAACTCCTTTACTACTTTAAGTGTCTCATTTCCTAATCTAATTCCCTCAGCATCACCCGACTTGATTCGACTACATTCCATTATCCTCGTTTTGCTTTTGTTGATGTTCATCTTATATCCTCCTTTCAAGACACTGTCCATTCCGTTCAATTGCTCTTCCAGGTCCTTTGGTGTCTCTGATAGAATTACAATGTCATCGGCGAACCTCAAAGTTTTTATTTCTTCTCCATGGATTTTAATACCTACTCCGAATTTTTCTTTTGTTACCTTTACTGCTTGCTCAATATACAGATTGAATAACATCGGGGAGAGGCTACAACCCTGTCTCACTCCCTTCCCAACCACTGCTTCCCTTTCATGTCCCTCGACTCTTATAACTGCCATCTGGTTTCTGTAATAATTGTAGATCGCTTTCGCTCCCTGTTTTTTACCCCTGCCACCTTTAGAGTTTGAAAGAGAGTATTCCAGTCAACATTGTAAAAAGCTTTCTCTAAGTCTACAAATGCTAGAAACGTAGGTTTGCTTTTCCTTAATCTTTCTTCTAAGATAAGTCGCAAGGTCAGTATTGCCTCGCGTGTTCCAATATTTCTACGGAATCCAAACTGATCTTCCCCGACGTAGGCTTCTACCAGTTTTTCCATTCCTCTGTAAAGAATTCTCGTCAGTATTTTGCATCCGTGACTTATTAAACTGATAGTTCGGTAATTTTCACATCTGTCAACACCTGCTTTCTTTGCGATTGGAATTATTATATTCTTCTTGAAGTCTCATACATCTTGCTCACCAGGTGGTAGAGTTTTGTCAGGACTGGCTCTCCCAAGGCCGTCAGTAGTTCTAATGGAATGTTGTCTACTCCCGGGGCCTTGTTTCGACTTAGATCTTTCAGTGCTCTGTCAAACTCTTCACGCAGTATCGTATCTCCCATTTCATCTTCATCTACATGCTCTTCCTTTTGCATAATATTGTCCTCAAGTACATCGCCCTTGTATAGACCCTCTATATAATCCTACCACCTTTCTGCTTTCCCTTTATTGCTTAGAACTGGGTTTCTATCTGAGCTCTTGATATTCATACAAGTGGTTCTCTTTTCTCCAAAGGTCTCTTTAATTTTCCTGTAGGCAGTATCTATCTTACTCCTCTATATCCTTACATTTGTCCTCTAGCCAACCCTGTTTAGCCATTTTGCACTTTCTGTCGATCTCATTTTTGCGATGTTTGTATTCCTTTTTGCCTGCTTCATTTACTGCATTTTATATTTTCTCCTTTCATCAATTAAATTCAATATTTCTTCTGTTACCCAAGGATTTCTAGTAGCCCTCGTCTTTTTACCTACTTGATCCTCTGCTGCCTTCACTACTTCATCCCTCAGAGCTACCCATTCTTCTTCTATTGTACTTCTGTCCCCCATTCCTGTCAATTGTTCCCTTATGGTCTCCCTGAAACCCTGTACAACCTCTGGGTTAGTCAGTTTATCTAGGTCCCATCTCCTTAAATTCCCACCTTTTTGCAGTTTCTTCAGGTTTAATCTACAGTTCATAACCAATAGATTGTGGTCAGAGTCCACATCTGCCCCTGAAAATGTCTTACAATTTAAAACCTGGTTCCTAAATCTCTGTCTTACCATTATATAATCTATCTGATACCTTCTAGTATCTCCAGGATTCTTCCATGTATACAACCTTCTTTCATGATTCTTGAACCAAGTGTTAGCTATGATTAAGTTATGCTCTGTGCAATACTCTATACCAGGCGGCTTCCTCTTTCATTTCTTAGCCCCAATCCATATTCAACTACTATGTTTCCTTCTCTCCATTTTCCTACTCTTGAATTCCAAGTCACCCATTACTATTAAATTTTCGTCTCCCTCCTGAATAATTTCTTTTATTTCATCATACATTTCATCAATTTCTTCATCATCTGCAGGGCTAGTTGGCATATAAATTTGTAGTACTGTAGTATATATATATATATATATATATATATATATATATATATATATATATATATATATATATATATATATATATTCATTATGAAATGTTGGTACATTAATAACCTGAATACAAGTACGCAGACCGGCACATATTGTGTTGTAGAGATTCATCTGAAAAAGCCACCAGTCACCAATCAATTGTACGTCCAGTTGCATTATTGGCGTGTAAATTCCAGCCTTCATCGCCGACGAACAACGGTCAGCACGTGTGCATGAACCACGCGCCTGATGCGGATGCCCATATACTCGTACAGCAACGTTCGATGAACAGTCATTTAGGAGACAGGGGACGCTGCTGGTAGTCCCTTAGTTCAACTGTGTGATCGGAAGCTGAACAGTTGTACGTCTTTTCTCCCCTACACATCTCCTCAGCCATCGTTGACCCCTGTATTCGATGACCCGTGCTGCACAACAGTTGCCTCGGCGCAGTTTTTGGATAGCGCCATTTTGCCGCACACGGTGTACTTTACTCATAGCGGCAGACAAGCAGTTTACAAACGTAGCCGTTTCAAAAATGCTTCCACCCTTGCCCGAAAGCCAATGATATGCCCTCTTGGACGTCGGATAAACCGTTGCATTTCAGCATTTCGTCAACGACTGCACTTTTTACCACGTCGCCCCGAGACGCTTTATATAGCCTGCACTGCCAGTGCTGCCACCTGCCATTTGTGAAAAGTAATTGCATTTTGACACCGAACATAGTCGCTGGTCACATTAATGTGACTGGACCATATATATTGAGTTTTGGAAACGTAGGAGGCTATTTTCTGCTAGCTTCAGTTGTGATTCTGATTTGTTCTGCAGAGATTAGAACAATAGCAGCAGCTCAATCTCAAAAATACTAACAACGTATCCACTGCAGCTTCAAGGATCAAGATGCAATTTATATACCTACTGCACATTATATAACTTTGTAATTATTTCCTTTATGTAAAATATTCTTACAGTCCTAAGGCAATGGAATTACATCTCTGTGATTTATTCTTGTCCATAGTATATTCAGCTTAAAGCAGAACAACAAGAACTGTTCCACCTCCACAGTTCCTATGGTTATTACCTCAGTTTCATTGTACACTTCTTGCGGTGACACAAATCTGGGGTATATACTTTTAACGAATTACCGTAACATGATGAACTCGCTACTTATACAATTTCGTTATAACAGTATTTAATTTTATGTCTCCTGCTCTCAGTTACTTTAAATACAGACATTGAAAATAGTTTTGCATCACCTCGGTTGCGAGAGTTCCGGAACCAGTACAAAAAATTGGAATAGAGATCAACATAAACATCATTTCCACCTTTTTTATTGTTCATGAAAACCACACATTGAGTGTTGTACCACCATACAGCGAGACCTTCGGAGGCGGTGGTCCAGATTGCTGTACATACCGGTACCTCTGATACACAATAGCACGCCCTTTTGCATTGACGTATGTCTGTTTTCGTCGTGGAATACTATCCACAAGTTAGCATAGATCCCTAAGAGTGGTTGGTGGGTCACGTCGTCCATAAACAGCCCTTTTCAATCCATCCCAGGTATGTTCGATAGGGTTCATGACTGCAGAACATGCTGGTTACTCTAGTCGAGCGACGTCGTTATCCTGAAGGAAGTCATTCACATGATGTGCACGATGGGGGCGCGAATTGTCGTCCATGAAGACGAATGCCTCGCCGATATTCTCCCGATATGATTGCACTATCCGTCGGCGGTTGGCATCACGTATCGTACAGCCGTTACGGCGCCTTCCATGACCACCAGCGGCGTACGTCGGCCCACATAATGCCACCCCAAAACAGCAGGGAACCTCCACCTTGCTGCATTCGTTGGACTGTGTGTCTAAGGCGTTCTGCCTGACGGGTTGCCTTCTACACGTCTCCGACGATTGTCTGGTTGAAGACATATACGACACTCATCGGTGAAGACAACGTGATGCCAATTCTAATCGGTCCATTCGGCATGTTGTTCGGGCAATCTGTACTGCGCTGCATGGTGTCGTGGTTGCAAAGCTGGACCTCACCATGGATGTCGGGAGTGAAGTTGCGCATCACGCAGCCTATTGCGCACAGTTTGAGTCGTAACACAACGTCCAGTGGCTGCACGAAAATCATTATTCAACACCGTGGCGTTGCTTTCAGGGTTCCTCCGAGCCATAATCCGCAGGTAGCGGTCATCCTCTGCAGTAGTAGCCCTTGGGCGGCCTGAGCGAGGGATGTCATCGACAGTTCCTGTCTCTCTGTATCTCCTCCATCTCCTCCATGTCCGAACAAGATCGCTTTGGTTCACTCTGAGACGCCTAGACACTTCCCTGGCACAAAGTAACAATGCGGACGCTATCGAACCGCGTTATTGACCGTCTAAGCCTGGTTCAAAATGGCTCTGAGCACTATGGGACTTAACTTCTGAGCTCATCAGTCCCTTAGAACTACTTAAACCTAACTAACCTAAGGACATCACAAACATCCATGCCCGAGGCAGGATTCGACCCTGCGACCGTGGCGGTCACGCGGTTCCAGACTGTAGCGCCTAGAACCGCTCGGCCCCCGGCCGGCGTCTAAGCCTGGTTGAACCACAGACAACACGAGCCATGTACCTCCTTCCTGGTGGAATGACAAGAACTGATCGGCTGTCGAACACCCTTCGTCTAATAGGCGCTGCTCATGCATGGTTACTTACATCTTTGGGCGGGTTTAGTGACGTCTCTGAATAGTCAAAGTGAATGTGTCTGTTTACAATATCCACAGTCAGGTCTATCTTCAGGAGTTTTGGGAACCGGGGCGATGCAAAACTTTTTTGTGTGTGTATAATGTAATATGCTGTACATAACTAGTCACAATACAAACCGAAATTGTTACATAGTGAGCACTTTTCTCCATTATTTTTCCATGTACTTTCGAAACTAAAATACACTTGCAAACTGCGTTTGGCGCCATCTTGATCATATTTGTATAATGGAAAACTTTTAAAGTAAAATGATGAATATTTTCAGGTAATATCTGCTAACAGGAATGGCTCTAACCAAATATATCTTAACAAAATATAGACAGAAATTTTGTGTCAGATGGGATAGACTGTATCGTGTATCAAGGGAAATCTGCGATTGGATTGAAGAGTTGGGAGGGAGAAGGCGGCTTGTTATCTTGGATGGAGGCTCATCGACAGATGTAACAGTATTTTCAGGTGTGCCCCATGGAAGTGGGTTGGGACCTTTGCTGGTCAGATTGTTTACTGATGACCATGAAGACAATGTTCATAGTAATCTCAAACTTTTCACACGTGATGTGATTGTAATGAAGTACTGTTTGGAAAAAGCTTCACGGGCATTCCATCAGCTCTTGATAAGATTTCAAAGTGGTGCAAAGATTGGCAACTCGCTTTAAATGTTCTGAAATGCAAAATTGATCACAAAGCGAGAAAACGTAGTATCCTACGAATATAGTATCAACGAGTCACGACTGGTATCAGTTAACTCATCCAAATATTCAAGTCTCATCAAATATCTATGTGTAACAGTTTACGGGTATACGAAATAAAATGATTGACTAGGCTCAGTCGTAGGTAAACCACGCTGCCGTTCGGTGTAAAATACTAGAGAAATACAGTCAGTCTGCAAATAAGACTGCTCACAAATTACTAGCGCGTCCCGTCCTAGAACAAAGCCCAAGTTTGTGTGACCCATACCAAGTAGGACTTTAAGAGTGTTTTGGGTGGCAAAATCGTAAAACAATTTTGATGCAAATTTATTTGAGTTGTTTAGAACTCTTCTGCACCCTTTAAATAAGTTTCCACTGCTTTACATGGCTATAGACACTTATTACATGAAGATGTACCAATATGTTGTCAGTATGGACGCATTCTTAATATTGAAACAAACTATCAGTGTGTCTATGAGAGCTTAGTTGTATACATTCTTTAGAATATTCTTCGTTGACGATTCTCGGCGTCGACTAATCTGAGGGCACCCCCGCAGCCCTCCCCCCCCCCCCCCCCTCTTAAGCAGTCTTGTGGAGTTGGGAGCTCCGTGCTATGACGTACTCGTATAGGAGGATTCTGCTGGCGCTCTCCAACCGCCGCCGCGCGCCGCTCAAGGAGCGTCTCAAAGAAATAAGAATGCAAGACAAACAAGTATTTATACTAACACGTGACAACCTAACTAATGATACGGTATACAGACAGTATACAAGCGCGTATTATTAAAAAGGAAATAAGCCTTTCAAATAATATTAATTAACAACAGGCTTACTCGTATATAGACGACGAAGGTACAGAAAACGTGGCACGTCTCACTCTTAAGAAAAAAAAGTCCTGATTTTAATTCTGAAGAACTCTTTACCCTCTCCCACGGCTGGTCCGAGGGTTAGAATAGGCCCGAGGTATTCCAGCCTGTCGTAAGAGGCGACTAAAAGGACTCTCACACGTTTCGGCCATTACAAGCTAAGACACTGTGGCGAATAAAACAGTGACCCGTATATACAATATGTTTCCTTTAAAAAGTTTGAGACCATAGAAGTAAATTAAAGGAAACTTATTTCGGCCTTTATGTGATGGTCCCCTGTGGGGTTCGACCCCCATTTTTCAAAATATTCCCGAAGAGCGAGCCAGTTGGGGAAGTGCACCTTACATGGTACATAGTGTCCACCATGAGCCGAGACCTCTCGAATCCTTCGACGTGGACCTGCACTTCCGCTCATTGTCCAGCTGTTGGGAGACGTCTCCCTCCTGGGTGCGTTTTCCTCCAGGCAGAGCTCCGGCGACAACTTCATTTCGTTCTTGTCTGCTCAATTCTTTTCGTCCAATACTCTTCCATTTTTTCACCATGTCTTTTTTTTGTTCAGGTTACTTCACACCTGTTCTTTTACAGCTTCTGCCTTGAAATACTTCCAAACTAACACTTTCCTTCTGAAACTGTCTCCTTCTGCTGCTTTTTCTGCTTATGTGCCGTGTATTTCTAACTCTTTCTCGACTTCTTTTATCCAGTTTAATGTTAATTTCTTTTCCCAGAGACACTTCAATAGCTATTTTGTCAGCTTGTTGACATTTACACCGTACAAATGTCGAAAAATTTGATATCCTTCATCACTCTGTCTTAATTTTCAGGCTTCTCTGCTTTTTATTGGAACTAAATTTTTCCACATATTTCGCTAAAGAAGTTTATCGAAACTACGAATCATTACTAGGCATTTCACAACCGTGTTGTAATGCATTATTTTTGCATTTCTTGATATGCACTTTTTGTCGTGAATATTTTTTGTTATGCCATAGCCCTTTCCATTTTGTGTTTTTTTTCATTTATGGCGGATTTTCTCAAATTATCTCCCCTAGATAGTTGAATTTTTTGAATTTTTCTACTTGGCTAATGTCTGACTCTCTTAATACTTTGGTGCATATTTTTATGTTAGTGGCCAACGGCCTTGCACAACCGGTCTGCCGACCGCTGTTGGCAAGCGGGGCTGCACTCAGCCCTTGTGAGGCATACTGAGGAGCTACTTGATTGAGAAGTAGCGGCTCAAGTCTCGGAAACTGACATACGGCCGGGAGAGCGGCGTGCTAACCACATGCCCCTCCGTATCCGCATCCCGTGACGTCTGTGTGCTGAGGATAATACGGCGTCCGGTCGGTACCGTTGGGCCTTCATGGCCTGTTCGGGTGAGGTATAGTTTAGTTTTTTGTGTTAGTGGCAAATTTGGTTATCTCCGCCCTAGGACTATCTGCTCCAAGAGAATGACTTGTATTGCTGCACCCGCTATTATTTTCGGAGAGCTCAACAATATCTTCTGCAACCATCAGGCAGTTTACTTCAGTTCACATAACCAACATAATCAAAGCGCTGTTGCTCATGCATAGTACAGAATTACTATACAACATATACGAATAAACAATAATATCATGATAATGTTGACATTAATTCTGCACGAACTGCAAAAAATTTAATGAGTTGTAAGGTTTTAAAGTAATCAGAGTTTCTAAAATTGTAATGATTCCGTAGTTCACGGATGTTTACAGTTCACTCTAAGGAGCGGCATTTCTTTTATTTTAGCGGTCTTTGGTTAATGAACTTCGCGACTTCTACTGTGCAGATAATTTTATATGTTCCAAATGCTCCTACGATGTTTTTCACGTTGTGTGCTTATGAGCTATTTGCTATGGACTGAAGCCACGTTTTAATGTAGCGCCAGACTGAATCCAATACGTCGCGCTAGGTCCCTTCGAAGTTGTGTGATGTAGGGGCATTAAGTCCCGGATTTGCAGCGACTACTCGATGACGTTTGAGTGGCAGGCGCTGATGGCGGCTGCTGATCGACACGCACACACGCACGCACACACACACACACACACACTTACGCACACACGCACGCTCCCACGAGCACAGACCTCCCTATCGAATAAATTTGCGTCACCAGCTCCGATCGCTTGGAGCGCCGTGAATGAGTGTGTGCCATTAGGACGGCGGAAAAGCACTTCAAGCTTTCGACGCCGGGTCACAATCAGCGCGACGTAGGTGGCTGCAGTAATCAAGTGACGTTCATTCAGCCCACAATTTTGCACACGTAATTGACCACGTACTGCATATTTGCTACTCACTGCCTTCATATGAGGGGGCGCAGAAAAACTGAAATAAAGGTCACTTATGTACAGCCACTACTATTCGTCATGCAACACTACTAAGCTATTTCCAAACCAGTTAAGCAAAAGCTTTTTGCCATATTCCCTCCTCTTTTGATATTGGGTACTTAGAGACCACGTAAAATAAACTGTCACCTGCTTTTCGTGTATTTACCATTTCCTTTCTCTTTTTCCATTAGGTTGTGAGAAACTACTGGTAAACACATACGAAAAAAATTCGTCAGTTTTTTTTTTTTTTTTTGCCCCCAGGTACCCAACATCAAAAGAGGAATAAATATAAGAAAATTTCTTTGTCATTAACTTGTTTTGAAGCAGTTTTGCTAGTCTTTTACTTTGTTTTCCACTCTTTCCCAGAGTCCTTTCTTTCTCTTTTTTCTCTCTTAGGAATTCTTGATATTTTTTATCACATTTTTATCCTAGTTTTTTTTCTATGTTCTCAATTACAACTCGACTTTCTTCATGCCTGGATCACATGATAATGAATGTGACTTCTGTAATCATACTAGAAACTTCGTCTGCACAATCTACTTTTGTCAATATTAATTTGATAAGCGAATATCTAAATGATCTCGCTTATGTACTATCGAAAATTTTCACTTTTTCAGAAACATTCATTTCTTCTGTAACTGAACTGTCTTTGACTGTTCTTACAAAAACCAAAATTATTCATGAAATCATTTGTTTTTTTCTATTTATTTTGGTGTGATTCAGAACATATATTCTGCAGCATAAACACTTTCTGATTAGTAGTTTCAACATGGTACTGTGACGTTTGATTCTTTGTAAACTGTGTGCTTCGTTTTCATTACATGAATCAGTGATATGAGGCAATCGGCCAAAAGTTGCAGGCATAAAAGATACTAACAACTCTCTACCACGCTTTCAACAATTTTAAAACTGCCTTCTTCAGAATTACATGAACACATAAAATCACATATTAGTGACGACAAATTTCAGAGCAAAAAAGGTCGTGTCAGGTAACACCGTTTGTGCGATCATCAGTAAAAGCAAATAAAGTCCACTGAGAAACCTTCCTACTGGAGGTGGACCACTAGTAAAAGTCTTCACATTAAAAAAATGCATAGAATTAAGAAACAATGAAACGGCCCATGTGTGGCAACTGTCATGCAGATTCCTTGATTCTCCATCCAATTTTTATCCATTGGTCCCTAATTTATCCTATACGTTACTTATAGACTTACTGATTTTCGTGTTCTACCACTAACAGTTAAGGTGTGGTTCCTATACTGCTGACTGAATCGTTCCTTCAAACGACAAAAAAAGTTTTTACTGTCTTTAAAGTGAATGAAATACTTGAAAGTCAGTTAATGCGCAGAACTTTATAAAGGTACTGAATTACGTTGATATAATGCTGTAATAAATTTTTTTTTAACTTACTCAGTAAAATATCAGTATCTGCAAATGGCTGAACTCGTTAACATACACTTAACTTCAATAAGCTGAGTCGAAGAGATGATCTGTTGCTGTCGCTGCAGGAAAGGAAGTCCTCACTGACCAAAGTGAGCAAATTGTTTCACAGTAATTTGTTTCCATCTCGAAGTCACCGAGCGAGGTGGCGTAGTTGTTACCACACTGCACTCTCTTTCGGAAGGATGACGGGTCAACCCCGCGTCCGGCCATTCTGATTAAGGTTTTTCGTGATTTCCCTAAATCGCTTCGGGCAAATGCCGGGATGGTTCCTCTGAAAGGGCACGACCGATTTCCTTACTAATACTTTCCTCATCCGATGGGACCAACGACCTTGTTGTTTGGTCCCCTCCCCCAAATTAACTAACTAACCAACCAACCATTTCGACGTCATCCAGATAACGTGCACATACTCCGCCACTTTAGCTCAGTTGCATTTTAATGGATTGCATGAAAAACATCAAATATAATTCCTTCCTAGGATTTTTCCTAGCTGCAATACACTTGCACTTCATTTCAGTGACAAGTCTTTCGAAAAAATGCTCTGAAGTTCTTTAAAGCAGATTGTTTATGTACTGTGTTTAGCTTTTTTGTTAATAACACAGTAATTATTAGGTCTACAACTTTGCTTCCGCCGTTTTGCAGTAGATGGCATTAGAGGAAAGTAGTGGTGCAAGTCGGAGGTCGTAAGTGTCGTACAGTAAGCTTAGGCATTTGACAACATAACGCCATCAAAATATTAGTCGACTTTTGATTGCATCTTAAAGTTATTCTCGGCTGAATATGTCAACTTACGAGTCCGATTCTCATCTGCCGGAGGTTTTAATTTTCTGATTTGATATGAAGAAATACGCGGCTGAGGCTCATAAAAAGCTGCGTAAGACCTATGATGAAACGCCTGTTAGTGAGAGAACTTTGCAGAAAACTGTTCCCATGCTTCAAGAACGGTGATTTTGACGCTGAAGAACGGCATGGTTGTGAAAGAGAGATAGTTTTCGATGCTACTGCAACCGACGGGAACAATCACAGGAGATCGTTATCGAAAGAAATTGATGTGTTTGAGCCGATCACTGAAAGACAAACGGCCACAGTACAGCATAAACACGAAAAGGTGATTTTGCAGCATGACAGTGCTCGACCCCATGTCGCAAACCCCGCCAAAACATACATGGAAAGGTTGAAATGGGAAGTCCTACCCCACCCGCCATATTCTCCAGACACTGTTCCCTTTGACTACCAACTTTTTAGTTCAATGGCACACGACCTGGCTGCCCAGAGCTTCCTGTCATATGAACAATTGCAAAATTGGATTGATGTATGGGTCTTCTCGAAAGACGCCCAGTTCCTCCGCCGCGGGATTCGTATGCTGCCTGAAAGATGGAAGAAAGTAGTGGCCAGCGATGGCCAGTTCTTTCAAACGTAAATTTTTTGTAAGATGCTCACAATAAAGCCTCGAACTTTGAGAAAAAAACGGCGGAAATAAAGTATTAGCCCCAGTACATTACACAGAAAGTGGAAAATACTTTCCAATTACATAGTAAGACTCATATTTTAATTTAATTCGGTTTTTAAGTAGCAAATAATATCGGATTTAAAGTACGTTGTACAGATAATGACCATAATCGTGTTTTAGTAATTTTAAGTAAATAGCATGGTTTCAAACGTTCCTACTTCAGGCATAGGGAATACCTTAACAGGTATATTTCATCATAAAAACTGTTGACATATTTTCAGTTCATCAAATGTGAGCGAGAATCTGAGGGCAATACACTTTAAAGAAGTGGAAAATGCTCTAGCTGTTACATTTCGTGATGAATTAGGCTTCCTCCAAAAATATTTGGAATTCAACTTTCTCTGCAACTTTTTCCTGAAGGTTTGTGTGTGCATGCACTTAGTGGCTCTGTGGCTAAAAAGCGTACATGACAAGTGTGAAGGTTGGACCATGCGTTTTCTCGTTTACAGTGCATCAAAAGTGGCAAGACGTAGATAAATCGTAAGATGACGTAACTTGGAAGAGATTTCGACGGAAACGGTGAAAGAAATTACAAGATCATCGTATACGATATTAATCATCCCTTAAGAGAGCACACTCGTCGCTTTGGAGAGCTGTGTATAGATTATAAATGATAACAGATGATGCATCTCTGCATCGATAAAGCTAGTCGCGTCAGTGAAGCAGTGAGTATCATTCGGTTGTATGGAATCAGCAAAGTAAGATGAAATGAAATGACCGTATGGAATTGTTGGCCGGGAGGTCCCATTTGGGTTCGGCCGCCAAGTACAGGTCATATGAGACGTGAAAGAATAGCAGAAAGCAGAGGAGCTTTCGTGGCCATGGTCACACTGCGAATGAAGTGGCCCCATTTATTGGTGCATTAACGCAGACTGTCCCTCGCAACCGTGCAACATGGCGTAACAGCTACTCTCATAAAAATTTAAAAAAATAAAAATAATATAAAATAAAAAAATAAAAAATAAATAAAAATTTATTTATCTCTCAAAATTGATTTTCTGTAGTAAAACCTAAGTTATTGTTTACTGTAATATGGAATCATTTTGTTTTTTTATGTGATACCATAGATTTCACACGTTCCATATCCTGTGATACTGTCGCAACATGGATCACCAGAACAAGAAAGAAATAAATAAATAATAAATAAATAAATAAATAAAGATGACATATTCAAAACCAACAAACTGTTCAACACAAATGGATTGCCTTTCATTTTTGACAAGACTCAGTACATACAGTTCAGTACTCATAGAACTCCCTAAGCTACAAAAAATAAGTTTCTCAAAGAAGGAAATAAAGCAGAAAGTTAAGCTTTTGAGGCATAAAATGGATTACAGCCTCAGCTGGACGCTCCATTGGCTAGAATTATTGAAATGCACTGCTTCAGCTATTTTTGCAGTGTGCGTATTTACTGCTACAGGTGGCTTAAAAGATTGGCCAGGTGTGAATAGGACTCATGCACTGAGAGTTGTGCACATACTTATTTATGTATCTACACAGATTATCCATTCTGGGAATCAATGATATTGATGATTTTTGCTGTTACTGACACTGATACTGGCAAGGTATCAGTCCCAGAGAGTCCAAGACTTTTGAGAATGTTTTAGTTTCAAGTTTGAAGTCTGATAACAAATGATAAGAGAATTTTTTCCATTGTTCTTAACAGTTGGATGGACAGACAGGCAGGCAGGCAGAAACAAATAACAAAGTGATAGTGTATGTTTTCAGTTTTTACAGACTGAGGCACAAAACCCTAAAAATGAAATAATTAATTTGTTTTGCATATTTCCACTCACTTTTGAAAGCTGAAATCCTTTCCTAGGGAAATTCAAATTACAGGAATGGTGTTTTCGTAATAAAGAACCAAGCTATGAGGATTACATGTGGTATTTATATGCACAAATTCCCTAAAAAAAACACCCAATCCTCATTAAAATTCTCTCACTGCTAATATTTATCTCTTCACAAAAAAGTAGTTTAAAGTGTCAATGTTAAGGTACCTTCATGCTGAAAACCATTCCCTAAAAATAAACACACAAAACTGTCGTATAAAACACACACACACACACACACACACACACACACACACACACACACACACACACACACACACGCGCGCGCACACGCACACGCACACACACCTCACCGAAAATAAAATGGGTTCTGGCTGAAGATGCATTACCACTTTCTGCTATCATTCTTGGTATAAAACTGATCGTCACAAAAATCGAACCAAAAAAGACGCATGTGGTCCAGAAAGTTTTTGTTGCAAAGAGAAGCCCACGGAGCTTATAATCATGTGTTGGAGGAGTCTATACTGAAGACAGGCTAGGTTTAAAAAATTTTGTCAGAACAACATGTGGCAGTTCCAAGAACTCTTGAGGCTAATAGCACTACATATTCAATGGAATGATAAAATTCAGAGCTACAATTCCACCTGCTGAACAGCTTCTTGTAGCCCTTTAATTTCTGGCAACATGCAACAGTTATCAAAGTTTAATGAATTCTCATTGAATATTGCTGGCCAAGATTTGTGAAACTGTGCCTACAATGTGCTGGGTTATCGTGAATGTACTCTAGGATTTTAGTAAAAGTAAATACTGTTACTTTACTTTCTATTATTCTTAACACATCAATTCATGCACTTATCAGCACATATTCGATTCCTTCCCAATACCTCCCTACCTAAAGGCAAGGCACTGAAAATTATTGTTAAAGTCTCAGATTACCACAGTATCTGGGAGGTACCTCAAACTTTAAGTAAAAAACAAAAGTTGCTGGAAACACTAAATACATGAACCTACCCTCCACTCGAAAACAGTCTTGCCAGGACTCCTCTCTGAAAGCAACTAAAACATATTTTGAAACCCATAATGAACGTAGCAGATATCATTGTGTTAAACTTATAATAAAAAGATTGTAAATTTTAAATAATTTATTCATAAAATTACTGAATCAGACAGATCCTGCAGAAGTTTCCTAACTTCATTTTCTAATAAAAACTGAATAGTTACTTATGTAGACTATTCTGGTGCACAAGAAAGAAACAAAGCAGACAACAAGGCAATCCTCATGCTATCGCCTCCCAAATGTGCTGTATTTTTCCTCACTGACAAACTACAAACTTCCCTCAATCAGTTTTTCCAACTCTGAATTTAAAATAACTGTTGACAACAGGTGATAACTAAGTCAGACTTCAACTTTAAACTGTTTGTCAATGAAGTTTACAGAGCTGATTTTTGGTGTGAAGATACTTTAACACCAAGACCAAAAACAACCTCTACAATGACCTCAAGGGTTTAACATCGGTACAGAAAGGAGGCAGATAGATGGGTATAAACTCTCCATCAGTCAGTTCACAAAACAGTGCCCTAAAATGAGGTTACATCCGTATGTTTTTATGCATTTAGCATTTGATAACTTTTAGTTCAAAAATTTAACAGGATATGTCTCTTTCATCATGTAGATTAAGTTTCTTTGGGTTGGTTGTACTGGTCAATAACCTATTCTTCCCATTTTCAGTTCTCACAAAAGGAGATTATGCACAAGTCAGTTTTAGGAATGAGTTGTTGAGTTACTGATGAGAACATGATTGTGATTGTGCCCAAATCAAAGATAACTGTGAATTTTGGCAACAATATATCCCTGTTGAATTTGCAATAACATTTGTTTTTCTATCTGCATTTCTTAGTGTAGTAATTTGCTAAAAGGTTAATATGAAGCTTGTTGGCTTCAGTTTAGAACACCTGTTTAGCTTAATGGTTGGAAGAGTGAGTTTGATACACACATTTTCAATCAAAATGACTACATTTACATTCAAGAAATGATACCATGGCAGTATATTCATAACGTGGCGTCAAAGGCTTATTGCAATTACACAACAGAAACCCTGAAGATGCTCTAGATCAAATCAGGGGAAAGAAAATCAGGGATAAAGTTACAAATTGGACACTCTTTCCACTTAAATCTTGGTTGTAAAACAGTTCGAGATCTAGGTTAGATTGGAAGATGACAATTTGGTTGCAAGTTGGCGGAGACCAAATGTGAAAGTAGAAAAACTGTTTGTGGTAACAAAGTGACTGAAAGTGAAGCCTAATGTTTATGTCTGCGCTGCACCACATTGGGGGCTGGGTGTCCATTATGCAGTGGTAACCTTTATTGAAAATCAGTTTCAGTGAGGCTTTTTAAAAGGTTGGCCTGTGCCTAGTACCTAATTAATTCTATATTGTAATATCTGTAAGTGGATTTCTCATACTGGTAATTTCAGGCAAAAACAGAAGTAGGCAATTTAATTTACTCCCTTTATTTATTTGCAGGATGAAATTCCATTGAGCACCTTAATTCTCAAAACAAAAAAGCAGGAACCCAGATGCAATAAAAAGGAATGGATGGATGAATTTCCCTGCAAAAGCAGAGAACACACAGTGGCTCAGAGTGTGACATTCTTATTTACAGGGTTTCCTATCACTTTGATGGATCTGAGAAGCACTGCAGCTTCATATTTAATTCATGTACAAAAAAGTACACCAATTCACACTGGAGTGTATCCAAGGAAATACTGGGCTTATTCATTTTTGAAGTGACACAAGTAGAAGCTCAATCCTAGGTTGGTTAAAACCATATTATTGAAGAATGGCAAAGTTGTGGACCAACCAAAACTTGCTGCAACCAAACCAAATCTGTTTGGATGGGTTTAACAGCATCTGGTGATTGGTTTGAAGGCATAATGTTTCCAGTGCTTAAAAAGTATCTGGCAAAAATGTGTTGAAAGTGAACAATTTAACTGCCCATTTGAGCTAAAAAAATTCTTTAGAAAATGTAAGGAAGACATCAACTTTGTATGTCTCCCCCCCAACTTAAGTCGCTTAGCTCAAATCTTAGAAATGCTGTGTTTAAGTCAGTGTTCGGCTCATAAGGAGAGGTATTGACTTACTGGAAGCAGACATAAATTGGAAAATGATCTCCAACTGTGCCGAAAATTGTCTTCCCAAAACTAATCAACCAGTTACCATTATTGGGGGGGGGGGGGGGGAGAAGAATTAGATTTCAGATCTTGTGGAATATATCCATATGCCCCAAACAACATCCTAAAGAAATAAAGCAGTTGTCTGTTGGTAGCTTAAAAAGACAATCCCAAGGAACACAAGTCTGATTCATTCATAGAATATCTTGAACAAGCAAGGACTGATCTAAGAGGAGGGGCCAAAATGTAAATATTCCTCCAGGTCAAGGGATTATACTACGATTTTCACCATGAAGTCCTCACTTTCACCATTATATCATCTAAAGCAAATCAGAAGAACCAAGAGAGGAGAAAGGGAAAATGAATGAGGGATGACAGCAACTCTGAAAACTTGTGATTCTTCTGTGGGCTATGCAGAAAGTGAAGATTATTTGCCTGCGATAGGTGAGCTCTGTGCTATGATTGACAGTGAAGAGGACAAAGAAAATGAATCAGCAAAGTATGCTCCTGCTGCCAAACTTATCTTCCAAAACTTATTTTGGATAAATTGCAACATCAGCTGTAGATTGAAATACTTTACTTCACAGATTGATTTCAGTCTTTGTGTGACTATCTTCAATGCAGACTATTCAAATCTTGTAGACCCATAACATAACAACACAACAGTTCCATAAGGTGTAACATGTGACAATTACTTTCAACAGATATCTTTTTTTTTACTTCATTCAATAGTTCTGAAATTACAGAAGAAACTATCTTGTGACCTTCATAGTTACTGATCCAGCATACCCATGTTTTATTACACTATATTGTGACAATTCTCAGACGTAAGCTGGTCAGTAGTCATAGCGTCATGTTGGTCTGAATTTACATGCTTAAAGAGATGAGACTTTTCACAAACTGCTTTTAGTTTATTTTTTTATTTTACTATTGTCACTACAGTCCTTACATTCATCCCAAACTGTTTAAGTATCTCCTAGGATACAATGTCTTTACTATTAACTACCCCCCCTACCCCCCCCCCCCCCCACCACAACCACCCAAAATCCATGGATGCAATACTGAGCTGCAGTGGCAAAATATGTTAATCAAGTTGAAGATTTTCAGTGTCAATCATTACTGCCTACCTCATAATCATTATTTACATCTTCCTTAATGTCAACATATATCATTACATCCAATTCTTCATCAAACTCTTCTATACTACTATTATTACCATTGATGTAACTATATTATGAAAAGGAAAATTACTACTCACCACATAGTGGAGATGCTGAGTCACTCTCGTCTTGCTTTCTTCCCAGAAAATTTGGGAGCCATAAGTGATGAGTATGGGGAATGCTTTCACCAAGAAATTATTACTGTGGAACACTGTTACCAAAGCCACTGGAACGCTTCAATGATGAGTGACTACTGCTAGGGTCTTATTAAGGAGTGTGATGAAATGGCAAACAAAAGAAGAGCTCTGTCGTCACATTTTTCAAATACCAAAGACGATTAAAGGTGAAAATATCTTCTGAACTAATTTGGACCTTTTATTGGCATCATTGACACATACATACATACATACAAAATAGTATTGATTTCAAACTTTCTGAATGTGTGTTTTTGTTCAACTTACATGTGTCAATTTTTGCTACTACCATATTTTATCCTGCTTCGTATCTCGAAAATCATAGAGAAAAACTGATTTTACTAATGTATTCAGCACCCCAAAATTAGTAAATCCACCCTTTTACAAACCAGATGTTGAAAAAAAAGTTTAAATTTGTTAATTAGTGTTACTGGGTAATGACGAAAACAAAGATACTTGCAAAATGTTTGGGATAATGTGTCAAATGCCTAAAGAACAAAGTGTTAGATTTGGAAGTAGCTTCAAATAATTTTGCTGATGTCCCATGCATTAGTTTATCTAAACAATGGTGCAAGGAAAATCCATTAAGTCATCAATATAAGCAAATTTAAATTATTATCCCATTAGTGCCACAAAGTATGCAAAAATATTGGAGTAAATGTTTATACAAAAACAGGATCACAGTTTAAAGCTAAAACAGAAGTGGACCAACTAAATACCGAGAAACCTTCTTAAATCATGTACCACAGAGATAAAAACTGAGGAGAAGAATAAAAAACTAATTGTTATATATGTTGTGACAGTCCACGACATTTAACAGTGCCGCCACGACAGTACGTGCAAATGGCGATAGAGGCGCTCCGCAACTCGGCTGAGCACGGGAGCGCCACCTAGCTACGAACGGTGCCGGCCGCATGTCACGGCACGGCAGTCGAATGAGAGATACAAAGTTGTTATCATGTAACCAGCTTTTGTTTCTAAGTGAGTGTGTTTGAATATCCATGCAATTATTGGGGATTAAAGGTTATAACACTTTTTGGCAACGAGGTCGGATATTTTCACTGCGTTGTGGATTTGTGTGTTCGTGACGGGGCAGAGATGGAACAGCTAATGCAAGCGCTCATTGAACAACAAACACAGCTGACGGCTGCTATTCAGGCACAACAAACACAGCTGACGGCTGCTATTCAGGCGTTGTCGACGTCGCTTTCTCATCGTCTGTCTTCCTCTTCTCCGCCTCCGCCTCCTTACGACGAGGCCGCTGAAGATTGGGAGGATTATGAGAAGCGTTTGTGGCAACACTTCTTGGCTTTCAGCGTTGTCGACGCTCCTATGTGTAAGTCGTTATTTCTATCTTGGATTTCCCCACGGATCTATCAGCTGCTATTCCAGTTAGCCCCTCTGCGGGAACCTGCCTCTCTGTCCTTCCAAGAAATGTGTGACTTATTGTCTAACTATTACCGCAAAAACACCCACGTCGTTGCCGCCCGTGTGGCGTTCTACCGGTGTTGTAAACAGCCCCATCAATCTTACCGGGCTTGGGCGGCGGAACTACACGGTCTGAGTAGGAAATGTGTTTGTCACGGACACTCATCATGTGTCTTATGCTGATTCGGTGATTAGGGATGCTATTCTACGGCTTGCTCCTGATAAAGAAGTTTGGCAACGTGCCCTCCAACTGCCAAACCTGTCGTTGTTGGAAGTTCTAAGCATCGCTCAATCCTTTGAAGTGTCTCATGCTGCTGGCGCGCAAATAGACGCGTGGTGTGATGTAGGCGCTGTACAGTCAACTTTCGACACGGACAATTTGCCTGTTTCACAGGAGAACGAAGACGTGGCGGCGCTTCACTCGTGTAAACAACGTCACGTTGGGCCGCAACACTCGCAGCGAAAACAGCAACCACAGAAGCAGGTTTGTTCCGCACTTCCTTCTTGTCCACGTTGTTTCGTACAGCATGACAGGGCCGCGTGTCCAAAACGTTGGGCCACGTGTAATTCATGTAGGAAAAAAGGCCACATTGCTTCTGTGTGTCAGTCCCCTAAAGTTCCTGTCGACGAGGATGAGGCATCGGACATGGATGTTAAATGTGTGCTTTCTCAAACAAATAAGTTGTTTGTTACTGTTCGTGTTCTGGATAAAGACATTCGCATGCAAGTGGACACTGGCTCTGCAGTAACACTCATTAATTCTCGCACATATTTGGAGTTGGGCTCGCCTCCCTTGTCTCCAGTTATGCGAAATCTGAGAACTTATAATAAACAGAAAATTCCTATCATTGGCCAGTTTGATGCTTCCACTGCCTACAAGTCTGTTGTTAGGCCCCTCACATTTTATGTGGTGGATCATGCGGGCACTGAAAACCTGCTCGGTTATGATGCTTTCCAGTTGTTCGGGTTCTCCATTGATGATGATGATGATGATGATGATGATGATGATGATGATGTGCACCTCATATCTGAGGATATTCCGTATCAACAGCTGGATGGATTGTGATCTGAATTTTCGTCCGTGTTCTCTGCTGGTCTGGGTCGTGCCGAGGATTTTGAAGCCCACATTACTCTTAAACCTACAGCTCGCCCTAAGTTTTTCTGGGCATGCCCTATTCCGGTGGCGTTGCGTGCACCTGTCAAGGCTGAGATAGACAGGTTAACAGCTTCAGGGATTCTCCTTCCTGTTACCTCCAGCGAATGGGCATCGCCAATCGTGGTGGTTTCTAAACCAAACGGGAGTCTGTGATTGTTTGGTGATTTTCAAGCCACCGTCAATGCTCAGAGCCTCATTGACACTTATCCTCTTCCCCGTCCTGAGGAGTTATTTACCAAGCTCGCTGGGGGCCAGTTCTTTTCCAAACTTGACTTATCGGAGGCGTACCATCGGTTGCCGTTGGATGCTTCTTCCAAGGAATTTCTCGTCATCAACACTCCTTGTGGGTTGTATCAGTACCAGCGGTTACCATTTGGCGTCGCTAGCGCGCCGGCCATTTTTCAGCGGTTTTTGGAACAGCTCGCGGCTTCCGTTCCCGGCTGCATATACTAACTGGATGACATTGTTGTCACGGGGGCCTCCACTGAGGAGCACCTTCACAATTTGCGTTCACTGTTTCGGGTTTTGCAATCGGCTGGGTTGAAGTGCAATCTGGACAAATCACAGTTCTTCCAACCCTCCATTGTGTATCTTGGTTTCCACTTGTCCCGTGAGGGTATACGTCCTCTACATCAGCACGTTGCGGCCATTAATACTCTACCCTGGCCATCTACGGTCAAAGAACTTCAGGCGTTTCTAGGCAAGATTGCTTATTATCACAAATTCATTCCATCCGCGGCAGCATCAGCTGTTACGCAAGAACGTCCCTTTCTGTTGGTCCGACGAGTGTGAGCAGGCTTTTGTCCGCCTGAAGGCTCATTTGCAGTCGGCTCTTTGTCTTGCCACATTCCGTCCGGGTCAGCACTTGGTTCTGGCGACTGACGCGTCATAGTATGGCCTAGGGGCTGTTCTCGCCCATCGGTATGAGGATGGGTCGGAACGACCCATCACCTATGCTTCCAAGACCCTCAATGATGCGCAACGGCGTTACTCTCAAATCGAAAAGCAGGCACTCGCTATCATTTATGCTCTAAAAAAGTTCAGCGTTTTTTTGTATGGTTCTAAGTTTCACCTCATCACCGACCACAAGCTGCTGGTCTCTCTGTTCAGCCCATCGGCGTCGCTTCTGGATAAGGCAGCTCACCGCCTGCAACGTTGGGCCTTATACTTGTCTCGTTTCCACTATGAGATTCACTATCGCCCCACGGCCCAGCACGCCAACGCTGACGCATTGTCGCGATTGCCGATGGGCCCCGACCCGGTTTTCGATTGTGATGAACTACTCTGTTTCCACATTGATGAGGAAGAATGTCGTGCGGTCGAGGGTTTTCCAGTTACAGGTTCGCAGGTCGCGTCGGCTACTGCGCGGGACCCGGTCCTGCGTCAGGTGATCGGTTTTGTTCAACAGGGTTGGCCGGACAGGACCAAGGGCCGGTCATCGGATCCCCTTCGCAACTACCATGCCTTGCGCCTTCGTCTGTCTGTTCGTGATGGTGTTGTTCTTCTGGCCACAGATGGCACATGTCCATGGGTCATGGTGCCAGCATCTCTTCGCAAAGCTGTTCTCAAACTGTTGCATGAAGGCCATTGGGGGATTTCTCGGACTAAGTCCCTGGCCCACAGGCATGTTTGGCCCGGTATTGATTCGGACATCACCCACATGGTTGCTGCGTGTGGTCAGTGTGCTCAACAACTGGCTGCACCTCGTACAATGCCCTCTCCGTGGCCTGATCCGGCGCAGCCATGGGAACGGGTGCACACTGACTTTGCCAGCCCCTTCCTTGGTAGTTATTGGCTACTGTTGATTGACGCCTTCTTGAAGTTTCCGTTTGTTGTTCGATGTCCGTCGCCCACCACTGCGGCGACGACGCTGGCTTTGTCCAAAATCTTTGTGTTAGAAGGTCTTCCATCCATGATCATCACGGACAATGGCCCTCAGATCTCTTTGCAGGCCTTCCGTGATTTTTGTACTGGACAAGGGATTCATCATGTTACAGCATTGCCCTTCCATCCGCAATCGAATGGGGAGGTCAAGCGCCTTGTCCGCACTTTCAAAAGCCAGATGAAAAAATTCCTTAGTGATTTTTCCACAGATGACGCTCTGCTGCAGTTTCTGAGTTCTTATCGCTTCACGCCTCTGTGTGCTGCTGAACTCTTGCATGGCTGCCAACTGCGCACTCTACTGCACGTGCCTCACCCTGTCAGGCCTTGTGCTGTGTCCCCTAGTGCGGGAAAATATTCCGTGGGCGCCGACGTGTGGGCACGAGGGTATGGATCTCGCCCTAAATGGATTCCAGGGGTGGTCAAGGCTCTTCGCGGCCGCCGGCTTTGTGAAATATGTATGGACGACGGCATGGTTGTTCACCATTACAACCAGATGCGCCCATGAGTGGTGGCCACGCCGGTGCCACCACCCCTTCCTTTGCCTCCACCAGCCCGAGAAGCCAGTCCTGTCACTGCTGCCGATCTACCGTGCGTGTTGATGCAGCCGACGCCACTACCGCTTCCGCTTATGCCTGAACCGGCCCCAGTCGCGACGCCGCCTTCTCCGGGACCCATCTCGCTGGTGCACACCCCCAGGTCCACGACACCTATGGATGTTGCTCCGGAGTTTTCACCCATCATCTCGTCTGGGAGGCACGTTGTACGCACGAGCTTCCGTCCTGGACATTTATGACCATACTCTCATGTCTCTCCGCGGGATCTTCTTGGGGCCTCGCAAGAGGCCATGGATGTCTCCGCATTGTCCATGTCTCCAAGGAAGTGAGTGTTTTTTTTTTCAAGGGGGGAAAAGTGTTGTGACAGTGCCACAACATCATTTAACAGTGCCACCACGACAGTACGTGTAAACGGCGATAGAGGCGCTCCGCAACTCGGCTGAGCGCGGGAGCGCCACCTAGCTACAAACGGCGCTGGCCGCATGTCACAGCACGGCAGTCGAATGAGAGATACTGAGTTGTTATCATGTAACCAGCTTTTTTTTCTAAGTGAGTGTGTTTGAATATCCACGCAATTATTGGGGATTAAAGGTTATAACAATATCAAAATACATATCAACAATGGGTGATAAAAGCATGTTTTTTAAAAAGCTGGAGAAAGCATTAAGCACTTTATATAATGATGAAGTGAAATTACTTTTATGTGGAGATTTTAATATTAACACAGTGATTGAAAATGAAGAAAAGAGACAGCTTCTGAGTATCCTAGACAGCTTTCACATGAAATTGCTCTTTGTGGACCCCAGTAGAATAACAGAGTTTTCATCTTCACTATTAGATAATATCTTCATAGACACAGAAAATCAGATCACTGAGGCACAAAGTGTAAACTTAGGTCCTTCAGATCACAACACATTTGTCTCATGTATAAATTCTTCTATACTGGTAATAAAGTATGTGGAAATATAAAAGACATTTCTGTACAGAAAAAGTAAATACTTTTATTCAGATGTTAGCAGAGGAATCCTAGGAAAATGCATTTTCAAAAACAACAACCAATAATTCATACAATACTTTTGTAGTACTTCCATGTCCCTATTTGACATGTGCTTTCCAAAAAAGCTTACAAAAGTCAATAAATAAAATAAGTGTCATGTGACTAGGGCCTCCAACTGGGTAGACCGTTTGCCGGGTGCAAGTCTTTCGATTTGACACCACTTCGGCAACTTGCGTATTGATGGGAATGAAATGATGATGATTAGGACAACACAACACACTGCCCCTGAGCGAAGAAAATCTCCGACCCAGCCGGGAATCAAACCTGGGCCCTTAGGATTAACATTCTGTCGTGCTGACCACTCAGCTACCGGGGGGCGGACACAAAAATTAATGTCATGCCAAGGAACAACAGCCAATGGATATCACCTGCTATCAGAGTATCTAGTCAATCTCAAAAACATCTCATTGAAATAAAAAAAAAGACAGCAAAGATAAACACTTGGCAGACTATGTTAAGATGTATAAGAATATTTATAGGAAGGAAATTAAAAAAGCTATAACAATGCCCAATGACAAAGTAATTATAGGGTCATCAAACACATCAAAAGCAATATGTTTTGCTCACGTAGGGATCATGAGGATAATATTAGAATAAGTACTACATGCACAAAAGGCATACAATCAATAATTCTTCCTGCACTCCATAGGTGAATGGAACAGGTAGAAACCCTAATAAGCGGTACAATGCGATGTACCCTGTGCCATTCACCTCACAATTGTTTACAGAGTGTAGATGTGGATGTAGAATGTAGTAAAAAGTGAAATAAACAAAAATGTTAAAAGTCAAGAAGACATTGTTTTAAAAGATGATCATGTTGTGTTACTCAGAAATCTTACCCTTGCAAATTACATAATGTCTTCTTCGTAAATACTCTAGTCAATCTGAGTAAAAATTGCCTTAGGAATAGTGGAACCTCTGTTCCAAGAGAACAAAGTGTCAATTCAATTTTGCTATGCCCCACAAATAAACAAGAAGTTCTAATAATAGTAAAAAAATGAGGAATAAAATGTTTTCAGAGATAAAGTACCTGGTTCAGTCATAATAAAATGTACTAGTGTCATATCAGAACTGCTCTCACAGATCATAAATATACCATCATCAGAAAAAGTGTTTCCTCAAGATTAGAAATTTCAAAGATAAAACCATTGTACACAGGGTGTACCAAAAGGAATCACCTGATTTAAAAAAAAATCATAACTATTATGTTATTTTAGATGTGTGTCTGAACAACATACACTCAAGTTTTATATGATTCCTGCTAGGTTGCAGCAGTGTGCACCTGCTTCAGTTCTAGTAAAATTGGCGTTAAGACAACGGAAAGCATTTTGCGTTCCACATTTTGTGTATTGCAAGTCAGTAATAAATGTTCAGAATGACTTTCATACTAAGTATGGTGTGGAACCTCTTGCAGCACAGAGGATTAGATGGTGGCATGAACAATTCTGAGAAATAGGTTGTTTGAGTAAGGCAAATTGCCAGGCTGTCCCCGAGTGTCTGACACAGATGTCGAAAGCATCCACCATAGTTTCAAAGGGAGTCCACAAAAATCCATCCGCCATGCAGCTCAACAAACCCTCGATGTCCATCTGGCATATATTGCATTGACATTTACACATGAAACCATATAAAATTCAGCTACTGCAAGCTTTTTGTGAAGGTGACAAACAACAACATGTAGGGTTTTGTAATTTCGTTCTTGGCAGTGTGGAGGATGACAGTTTTCCTCCACACTTAGTGTTTGGTGACGAGGTAACATTCAATTTAAATGGGAAGGTGAACCATCATAACATGAGAATATGGGTTGTAGAACAACCACATGAAGTTGTACAACATGAGGGACTTCCCAAAATTTAATGTGTTTTGTGCAGTTTCACAGGTAAAGGTGTATGGTCCATTTTTCTTCACTGAGAACGCTGTTACAGGAAGCCCATATCTCAATATGCTTGAGAACTTTCTTTTCCCACAATTGGAGACTGATTTGAATGACTTCATTTACCAACAGGATGGGGCACTGCCATACTGGCATCTGGAAGTGTGGTAGGTAATCTGTAAATAGAAGGATTACTGAACAATGAATTGCTCGCACTGGACCAAATAATTCAGCCTAGCATTATTGGCCTCCAAGGTCATCACACCTGACTATATGTGATTATTTCTTGTGGCAGTTTATAGAAGACCCTGGTTATGTGACTCCATTACCAACAACAGTGAACGTACTGAAACATCACGTAACAGCAGCTGTGGAAGCTGTAACTCAGGACATGATCACTACAGTGTGGTAACAATTTGAATACCACATTGACATATACTATGCATCTCAAGGGGGCATATTTAACACCTATGTAAAAAGGTATGAAAAATTTTTTTGAGTTTCCTGTTCATCAAAAAACAAAATTCATTGTTTATGTCTACTAGTTTCAGAAATGTAGACATGCCAAATTGGATGATTCTTTTTTATATGCCCTGTATATCAAGTGGAAAATTATAGAACAGTAGCGTGGTTATCCATATTTTCAAAAGTAATAGAGGCTGTCATGCAGCAAAGACTTACAAATTTCCTTGAAAAATTCCATCTCTCGCCTGTACACTAGCACAGTTTTCACAAAGCACTGAGTACAGAATCAGCTATCTCCCAAAGGGTTCAAATGGCTCTGAGCACTATGAGACTTAACATCTGAGGTCATCAGTCCCCTAGAACTTAGAACTACTTAAACCTAAGGACATCACACACATCAATGGCCGAGGCAGAATTTGAACCTGCGACCGCAGCGGTCGCGTGGTTCCAGACTGAAGAGCCAAGAACTGCTCGGCCACACTGACCGCCTATTCACCATTTCATTGAAAATATCATAATGGGATTAGACAGATACAATAGTACAATATGAATAAATTTTGGCTTATTGAAGGCTTTTGATACTGTCCAACATGATATCTCGCTAGATAGATTAGCGGCTCTTGGTATACAAGGAGTTGTGAAAAATTGGTTCCAGTCTTATCTCCATAATAAAAGACAGATAGAAGAGACTACCCCAGCCAGCATTAAAAACCAGATTATTCTTTATAGATCTGATTTACAGACTGTGCCAATTGCAGTACCAAAGGGAAGTGTTCTAGGACCTCCTTTATTTCTAATTTACGTAAATGATAAAAGTCCAGTCAATGGTACTCATATACAGGGTGTTTCAAAAATGACCGGTATATTTGAAATGGCAATAAAAACTAAACGAGCAGCGATAGAAATACACCGTTTGTTGCAATATGCTTGGGACAACAGTACATTTTCAGGCAGACAAACTTTCGAAATTACAGTAGTTACAATTTTCAACAACAGATGGCGCTGTGGTCTGGGAAACTCTATAGTACGATATTTTCCACATATCCACCATGCGTAGCAATAATATGGCGTAGTCTCTGAATGAAATTAACTGAAACCTTTGACAACGTGTCTGGCGGAATGGCTTCACATGCAGATGAGATGTACTGCTTCAGCTGTTCAATTGTTTCTGGATTCTGGCGGTACACCTGGTCTTTCAAGTGTCCCCACAGAAAGAAGTCACAGGGGTTCATGTCTGGCGAATAGGGAGGCCAATCCACGCCGCCTCCTGTATGTTTCGGATAGCCCAAAGCAATCACATGATCATCGAAATATTCATTCAGGAAATTAAAGACGTCGGCCGTGCGATGTGGCCAGGCACCATCTTGCATAAACCACGAGGTGCTCGCAGTGTCGTCTAAGGCAGTTTGTACCGCCACAAATTCACGAAGAACGTCCAGATAGCATGATGCAGGAATCGTTTTGGATCTGAAAAATGGGCCAATGATTCCTTTGGAAGAAATGGCGGCCCAGACCAGTACTTTTTGAGGATGCAGGGACGATTGGACTGCAACATGGGGCTTTTCGGTTCCCCATATGTGCCAGTTCTGTTTACTGATGAAGCCGTCCAGGTAAAAATAAGCTTCGTCAGTAAACCAAATGCTGCCCACATGCATATCGCCGTCATCAATCCTGTGCACTATATCGTTAGCGAATGTCTCTCGTGCAGCAATGGTAGCGGCGCTGAGGGGTTGCCGCGTTTGAATTTTGTATGGATAGAGGTGTAAACTCTGGCGCATGAGACGATATGTGGACGTTGGCGTCATTTGGACCGCAGCTGCAACACGGCAAACGGAAACCCGAGGCCGCTGTTGGATCACCTGCTGCACTAGCTGCGCGTTGCCCTCTGTGGTTGCCGTACGCGGTCGCCCTACCTTTCCAGCATGTTCATCCGTCACGTTCCCAGTCCGTTGAAATTTTTCAAACAGATCCTTTATTGTATCACTTTTCGGTCCTTTGGTTACATTAAACCTCCGTTGAAAACTTCGTCTTGTTGCAACAACACTGTGTTCTAGGCGGTGGAATTCCAACACCAGAAAAATCCTCTGTTCTAAGGAATAAACCATGTTGTCTACAGCACACTTGCACGTTGTGAACA
Source organism: Schistocerca cancellata (assembly GCF_023864275.1). Taxonomy (NCBI): domain Eukaryota; kingdom Metazoa; phylum Arthropoda; class Insecta; order Orthoptera; family Acrididae; genus Schistocerca; species Schistocerca cancellata. Next base: position 460,067,659 of record NC_064632.1, read on the forward strand.
GCACACGCTTACAGCAGAAAGACGACGTACAGAATGGCGCACCCACAGACTGCATTGTCTTCTATATCTTCACATCACTTGCAGTGCCATCTGTTGTTGAAAATTGTAACTACTGTAATTTCGAAAGTTTGTCCACCTGAAAATGTACTGTTGTCCCAAGCATATTGCAACAAACGGTGTATTTCTATCGCTGCTCGTTTAGTTTTCATTGCCGTTTCAAATATACCGGTCATTTTTGAAACACCCTGTAACTCTGTCTGCTGATGATACAAATGTTATTGTAATTTATGTAAACCAAGTATTGCCAACATCTGCAACTACATTTTTGGAATATTTACAAAATTGGTTTGAAATGAACAAGTTAACTTTAAAAATTTCAAAAACTAATTACATCCCTTATAGGAAAACAGTCACAAAGTGACCTGGATCTCAGAATACAAAATAAAGAAGTTAAGAGAGTGGCTGTCACAAAAGTTTTTCGGTGTCTGTATGGAAGAAAATTTTGGAAAGCCAACATCCACTATCTTGCTAGTAGGCTAAGTTCTGTTTGCTGTGCACTATGTGTAATTATCAATGTGTCTAGTAAATATTGTAGCAGAAATGTCTACTTTGCTTATTTTCACACTGTTGGTACCTGTTGTCTAGTTTTCTGGGGTTATATGACCAATCTAAATACTATCTTCACACTACAAAAATGAGCTGTTAGATTAATTATGAAGAGTTCTAGGCTAACACCCCCCAAGCAGCTATTTCAACAGCTAAATATTCTACCTTTACTGTGCCTCTAGATTGAAAAAAAGTGTAAAATTATATTTCTCTCTCTCTCTCTCTCTCTCTCTCTCTCTCTCTCTCTCTCTCTCTCTCTCTCTCTCTCTCTCTGAAGAGCCAAAGAAACTGGTACACCTGCCTAGAGGGAATTGACACCATGAATCCTGCAGGGCTGTCCACAAATCCATAAGAGTACGAGGGTGTGGAGATCTCTTCTGAGTAGCATGTTGCAAGGCATCACAGATTTGCTCAACAATGTTCATGTCTGGGATGGCCAGCAGAAGTGTTTAAACTCAGAAGAATGTTCCTGGAGCCACTCTGTAGCAAATCTGGATGTGTAGGGTGTCACATTGTCCTGTTGAAATTTCTCAAGTCAATCAGTATGCGCAATGGACATGAATGGATGCAGGTGATCAGGCAGGATGCTTATGTACATGTCACCCATCAAAGTCTCATCTAGATGTATCAGTGGTCCCATATCACTGCAAGTCCTCATTCCACACACCACTACAGAGCCTCCACCAGCTTGAACAGTCTGCTGCTGGCATGGAGAATCCATTGAATCATGAGACCTCTACACGTTCATCCGCATGTTACAATTTGAAATGAGACTCGTCCAACCAGACAACATCTTTCCATTAATCAACAGTCCAGTTTCGGTATTGACAGGCCCAGGCTTGGTGCCATGCAGTCATCAAGGGTACACAAGTGGGCCTTTGGCTACAACAACCCATATCGATGATGTTTCAGTGAATAGTTTGCATGATGAACTTATCAATGGCCCAGAATTGAAATCTGCAGCAGTTTGTGGAAGGGCTGCAATTAACAATATTTGTCACAAAATTACAGATTTCTTATTAATTAGTGAATAACTTTTTGTCCTAACATAGACTGGAGAACTTTACAGACAGTAGAATAGCGTTAAAAGTTCACATTTTATACAAAAAGTTTGTTTTGTCAGAATCTCAAAAAGGTCATATGTTTCTATCAGAAATTTCTAATAGGTGTAATTAGAAATTTAATTACTATCATTCTGAGAGTGGCATCTTTCATAATGTGGTTTCCTAAGATCCTATGTGAGTTTAATTATGTCCAATGTCATGAAACATTTGAAATTGTTAACTTGGCTTTACATGAAATAATCAAATTTTGATGATTATTTTGCTGATTTGTTACAAGCTGGAGTTTGATGCTTACGTTATCACAACATCTTCACTTATAGTTTTCATAAGTTCGTTAATTAGTTATCAAGTTTCTGATTCCAAAATAATGTATTACTGGTAATTACAGATTCTTGTTAGCTTACCAGCCTGAAAGGTAAAAGTAATTAATGAAAAGTACTACATCATGTACATAATGTATGCATTAGCATCTGACTGTAAATTATGAAGCAAAAGATATTTCATTACATACTGTGTTCTGTGTGGTGTAGATATGTTCTGTGTAATATGGATTGAGTTGTATACCAAAACAGCTATCTTGGGTGGTATTGAACAGTTCATAAAGTGGTCCTCACTAATTCCTTTTATACTGTGCTTCAAGGGTTTTATGTGAAAACTCTTATAGCTTTTAAATAAAACAAATGTTATTAACATTCTGAATCTTTATTCTTCATATCTATATACCTGCAGCCCTCTGCCAATAGAGGGCTACAAATTGCAGCACGTAACATGGCAGTGTGTAATATAACCATGGTGGTTTGTGAGAAACAGCATGCTGTAATCGAGCTATGAATTCAGAGTTTGTCCACACATGGAGCACCCTCTCTTTCAGCATGACAATACCAGATCATACACGAGCATTGCAACATCTGCAACAATCCAGCACCTCAGGGTCACTGTCATTTCCCAGTGCAGTCCCAACTTAGCCCCATCCAACTTTCTTCTGTTTCCAGAACTTAAGGAACACCTTCAAGAACATCACTTTAATAGTGATGAAGCAATGTGAGCAGTGTTGTGGTTGGGGCTCCATCAACACAAACAAACATTCTGTCCACAAACTGGTGTCTCATTGAAAGAAATGTGTTGACTGCCAGGGTGACTATGTTGAGAAATAAATGTGTAGACATGAAGAATAAAGATGTAGAATGTGATAAACATTTGTTTTATTTAAAAAGGTTGAAGAGTCTTCACATTAAAAATTCAAAAGTATTACTTTTGATTATGCCCTCATATCATGCAAAAATGCTCTCTGGATAATGTGACTGAGTTAGCATTTATAACTGGGTGAAGCTGTACTGTTCCTTTCTTAGCTAAATCTGATTAACAGGGAAGCAGTAGGAGTGTTTGAACCCTGCAAGACAATTATTGATAGGAATGGTGAGTACGATGCCCAAAAGATGATGATGTAGTTGGTGTTTTCAAAATCAGATGCACTGTGCTCGATAAATGCCATAAAGTTCTGTTTTCACACTCTAGTCTCCATGTGAGCTGGTTTGGGGCCAGTCTTCTGTTGCTTCAGTAATAAAATGATAGGAGAAACTAAGTTAACAGATGACAGGTTTCTCTGTGATATGATGTTTTGCTGTGGAGAATAAGATGGTCAGTAACTGGCTGGAGGGGTAAAATCAAGAATTCCACACTTGTCCAGCACTTCATAGCATGAAGGAGTGACATGAGAGGACCCTAATGGGCTCTCACTGGTGCTTAAAAGGTCATTTCAAGAAGCAGAGCCAACCCCATGGAGTGTGCGAATGGCAAAATCCTTGCTTTCTATAAAAAAAGTGTAATTTTCCTCCCAAACTGAACTATCACCTGATAGCATGGTTTCCTGCAAGGCTGTTATAGCGGTATTAAGCCTGGTTACTCGCATGTGGATGATGGCTGTGATAGAAGAATATACAGGATGATTCAAGAGGTTATGCACAAACTGAAGAAGCTGATGAAGAAGGCAAAATACAACAGCTTTGGAATAGAGTCAGTAAAAATCTTTAGAATCTCAAGAACAAGGAAATCAGTTCACATGTACCATAAATTCAGTAACTGTTGGAGTAAGTGTCATGTAACACTCATCGTCAGATGTGGACACAACAAGGCAGAGCACCATCAGACTTTTCTATTAAAGAAATCAGACACATTGCAAGGACTATTTACAATGTTTGTAGCTGAAAAATATTATCCATGTAAAGTAGACTTCATCCATGAAGTAAATGAAGCAATGTATGCAGTAAAATATTTGAAACATTTGGTTGTCAGGATTTTCTTTACCCCCCCCCCCCCCCCCTCTCCACCCCACACCCCAGTCTTCTGATTGGTGTGATGTGGCCCACCACAAATTCCTCTCCTGTGCCCACCTCTTCATCTCAGGGGCAGCACTTGGAATCTACTGCCCAATTACTTGCTGTGTTTATTCCAATCTCTGTTTTCCTCTATAGTTTTATCCTCTACAGCCTCCCCTAGTACCAAGGAAATTATTCTGTGATGTCTTAAAGAGATGTCCTACCATCTTGTCCCTTTTTCTTGTCTGTGTTTTCCACTTATTCCTGTCCTTGCCGACACTCCAGAAAACCTTCTCATTCCTTACCTTATCAGTCCACCTGATTTTCAACAATCTTCTGTAGCACCACAACTCAAATGCTTCAATTCTCTTCTGTTCTAGTTTTTCCACCATCCAAGTTTCACTAACATACAATTGGGAAAATTACAACTTTGTTAACAGTGGGTGTGATAAGAGATCCAGTGATACTTTACTAAATGCCTTCTCTGAAAACTACCTGGAACAGATAGGAGTCTCACTCATGATGGAAATATACTGGATCTAATGGCAACAAATAGATCCAACCTCTTTGAGGATGTCCACATTAAAACTGGTTTCAGTGACCACGATGCTGTTGTCACAACAATGATTACCAAAATATGAAGAACAACTAAAACAAGCAGAAAGACATATATGTTCAGCAAACTAGATAAAAAAATCTGTAGTGTCATATCTCAGTGAGGAACTTGAAACTTTTAGCACATGGCATGAGCATGTAGAGGAACTCTGACTAAAGCTTAAAAGAATAGTTGACCATGCACTGGATAGGCATGTAGACAGCACAACAGTTCATAATGGGAGGGAATCTCCATGAGTTACAGTTACTGTGAAGAAACTTCTAAGGAAACAGATATTGCATAATAGGTTTAAAACAAAGCATGGGGCTATGGATGGTGAATGAAATGCTTTTGGCTGCATGAAGCCATCAGTGATGACTATAGGAGAATATTGTCAAGAGATCTTTCACAGAACTGAAGGAAATTCTGGTCATATGTAAAGTCTGTTAATGGCACCAAAGTTAGTGATCAGTCCCTAGTGAATTAGACAGGAACTGAAATTGAGGGTAGCTAAAAAAAACTGAAATGCTCAACTCCATTTTCAAATGTTCCCTTACAAAGGCAAACCCAGGATAATTGCCCCAATTTAATCCTCATACCACTGACAATATGAATGAAATAAGTATTAATGTCAGTTGTTAGTGGTGTTGAGAAACAGCTGAAATAGTTAAAATTGAACAATGCTCCAGGGCCCAATGGAATTCCAGTCAGGTTCTGTACTGAATTTGCAGCTGGCTGCATTAGTCCCTCTTCTAACTATAATCTATTGCAGATCTCTTGAACAGGAAACTGTGCCAAGTTCTTGCAGAAAGGCAAAGGTCACACCCATCTGCAGGAAGGGTAGTAGAAGTGCTCCACAAAGCAACTGTCCAATGTTAACATTCATTTCTTGTAGAATCTTAGAGAATTTTCTGAACTCAGACATAGCAAGGTATATTGAACAGAATGACCTCCTCAATACCAACCACCATGGATTAAAAAAAAAATAATAATCTTGTGAAGCCCAACTCGCACTTTTTTCACATGATATACTGAATGTTTTGGATCTCAGCAACCAGATAGATACAGTATTTCTTGGTTTCCAAAAAGCATTTAATCATGCCTATGCTTATTGTCAAAAGTACTATCATATGGAGTGTCAATTTGAGACAGTGTTGAGGACTTTTTGGTAGAGAGTAAACAGTACGTTACATGGATGGAGAGTCATCGTCAGATGTAGAAGCAACTATGAATGTGCCACAGGGAAGTGTGTTGGGACCCTTGCTGTTCTTGTTGTATATAATGACCTTGCAGACTATATTATTAGTAAAATCAGGCTTTCTGCAGATGATGCAGTTATTCATAATGAAGTTACTATCTGAAAGAAGCTGCATTTCAGTCATATCTTGAGAACATGGTGCAGAGATTGGCAACCTGCTCTAAATGTTTAGAAATTTAAAATTTTGCACTTCACAACATGAAAAAACATAGTATCCTATGACTATAACATCAATGAGTCAGTGTTGGAATCAGCCAACACACACAAATATTTGGGTGTTACATTTTGTGGGAATATGAAACAGAATGATCACATGGGTAAAACAAGTGGTGGCCTTCAGTTTTTTGGTAGAACACTGGGGAAGTACAATCAAGTCTACAAAGGAGATTGCTCACAAATCTGCAACTGGTTCTAGAATATTGCTCAAGTGTGTGGGACTCATACCAGATAGGACTAACAATGGATATTGAATGTATACAGAGAAGGGCAGCACAAATGACCACTGGTTTGTTTAATGCATGGTAGTTGTCACAGAGATACTGAAGGAACTGAACTGGAAGACTCTTGAAGATGGAAATGAACTATCCCCAGAAAGTCTATTAACAAAGTTTAAATAATTAGCTTTAAATGATGACTCTATGAATGTAGAACAACCCCCTACGTATTGCTGACATAGGGATCCTGAGGATAAGATCAGAATCATTACTGCAGGCACAGAGGCATTCAAAAACTCATTCTTCCCATGCTCCATACATTAATGGAACAGGGAGAAACCCTAATAACCAACAGAATGGGACATAACCTCTGCCATGCACCTCATGGTGGTTTTCAGAGTGTAGGTGTAGATGTAGATACAATGCTGTGCTCCATATTTACATTCTCAGAAATTTCTTCCTTAAATTCAGGCCTATCTTTGATAATAGTAGAGTTGTCTCGGCCTGGATCCTATTTTTGCCAGTGCTAGTGTGCTTTTTTATGTCCTCCCTGCTCTTTCTTTTATGGGTATTTTGCTGCATAGGTAGCAGAATTCCTTAACTTAACCTACCTCAGGATCACCAATTGTGATGTTATGTTTCTCACTGTTCTCATATCTGCTTCTTATCATTACATTCATCTTTCTTCGATTTACTCTCAGTCCATATTCTGTAGTCATTAGACTACTCATTCCATTCAGCAAATTCCGTAATTCTTTTTCACTTTCACTCAGTATAGAAATGTCATCTGTGAATCTTATCATTGACATCCTTTCACCTTGAATTTTAATTCCACTTCTGAACTCTTACTTTTGTCATTGCTTTCTTGGTGTATAGACTGAACAATAAAAGCAAAAGACTACATTCCCATCTTCCTCCCTTTCTAATCTGAGCACTTCAGACTTGGGTTTCCACTCTTATCATTCCTTCTTGATTTCCATAGATATTATTTGTTACTCATCTTTCCCTATAGCTTACCCCTATTTTTCTCAGAATTTTGAACATCTTGCACCATTTGACTTGCTGATCACTTTTTCCATGTCAACAAATGCTATGAAGATGTCTTGATTTTTCTTCAGTCTTGCCTCCATTATCAACTAAAATGTCAGAATTGCCTCTCTGGTGCTTTTCACTTTCCTTTTCACTTTCCAAGCTGACTGTCATCTAACACATCATCAGGATACTCAGCCAAAAACCTGTATCCAAAAATAAAGGCATGCTTGCTGTTGGTGTTGTACCAATCAGTGAAGTTAATATTTGTATTTCACAAGAAATACTCTTTCTTCTTTATTATTGCTGTGGCAACTGTAGAGTTTAAATATCTAAAGTCTGCTGATTGCATCAAAAATGTGTGTCCACATTTTTAAAATAATGTTATTGCATCACCCACATCATATGTGGAAAGGCCAGAATTGCCATAAATACACTATGTGGTCAAAAGTATCCAGACACCTGGCTGAAAATTACTTACTAATTTGTGGCACCCTCCATCGGTAATGCTGGAATTCCATATGGTGTTGGTCCACCCTTAGCCTTGATGACAGCTTCCACTCTCGCAGGCATATTTTCCATCGGTAATGCTGGAATTCCATATGGTAGTGGTCCACCCTTAGCCTTGATGACAGCTTCCACTCTCGCAGGCATATTTTCAATTAGGTGCTGGAAGGTTTTTTGGGGAATGGCAGCCCATTCTTCACAGAGTGCTGCACTGAGGAGAGGTATCGATGTCAGTTGGTGAGGCCTGGCATGAAGTCGGCGTTCCGAAACATTCCAAAGGTGTTCTAAATGATTCAGGTCAGGATTCTGTGCAGGCCAGTCCATTACAGGGATATTATTGTTGTGCAACCACTTTGCCACAGGCCATGCATTATGAACAGGTGCTCAATCATGTTGAAAGATGCAGTTGCCATCCTTGAATTGCTCTTCAACAGTAGGAAGCAAGAGGGTGCTTAAATCATCAATGTGGGCCTGTTCTGTGATAGTGCCACACAAAACAACAAGGGGTGCAAGCCCCCTCGATGAAAAACATGACCACTCCGTAACACCACCATCCTCGAATTTTACTGTTGGCCCTACACACACTGGCAGATGATGTTCACTTGGCATTCACCACACCCACACCCTGCCATTGGATCACCACATAGTGTACTGTGGTTCGTCACTCCAGACAACGTTTTTCCACTGTTCAATCATCCAGTGTTTATGCTCCTTACACCAAGCTAGGTGTTGTTTGGCATTTACTGGTGTGATGTGTGGCTTATGAGCAGCCACTCAACCATGAAATCCAAGTTTTTTTATCTCCTATCTACCTGTCATAGTACTTGCAGTGGATCCTGATGCAGTTTGGAATTCCTGTGTGATGATCTGGGTAGAGGTCTGCCAATGGTCTGCCAATTACACGTTACGACCCTCTTCAACTGTTGATGGTCTCTGTCAGTCAACAGATGAGGTTGGCCTGTACATTTTTGTGCTGTCGCTTCACGCTTCCACTTCACTATCACATTAGAAACAGTGAACCTAGGGGTGTTTAGGCGTGTGGAAATATCATGTACCGACATATGACACAAGTGACACCCAATCACCTGACCACGTTCAGTATCCTGTAGTGATTCGGGAATTTCCACATAAATTCTATAACCACTCGACATTCTGCCACCTCAAACACATGATATTTTAAAGACAAGTGTGAGAGAGCCTATTTACTGTGCAACACATGTCTGTGTGCGCAGGATTGACATTTGTCATAGAAGGACAGGAGCTGCATCAGACGAGCAGCACCGACAAGTGTTTGCCAGTAGTGCCTTGGAAGCTGTATTCCAAGGACAAGGAGTGTTTGTGTAATATTCCATAGTTTCTGGTACTGTGATTATTGTTAAAGAGCAGATGAAGCATGGATTAAACAGAGACTTTTACTTAATTCATGTATGGGACTCGCCAGAGGCAAGAAATGTTAATAATTTGTGGTGGTTATTAAACCAACCATGATATAAATGTATATTAATAGACTCTAATGTTTGATGACTCAGTTGGCTTAACAGAGTTCAAATGTTTATACAAGAAATGGTAAAGTGGTTTCCTGTTGAAGTGAAAATATACCATGATGGAATTGAAAGTATTCTACAAGTACCCAATTATTTCAAAAGCAGATTCTTTTAAATTCTTATAACCAGCAACAGTCTTCAGAGAAGAAGCTTTTGGGAGATCAAGGTAGCTGATTATCCAGAGAAGAGGAACAGCTAGACCCATCATGTAAGTCAACTGATGAGAGGGAGGTCTGAATTGTGAATGCAGTCCAGTTTCACACCACTTCTCATGTCATCAAAATGTTACAGCATGGCGACCTAAGTGACAGGACTCGAAGAAAATGGGAATTTTAAGACAGAAATGGGAAGAAGATATTTCGAGTTGATAACAAGTTAAGAGAACTGTTTCGAGTAATTTGATTGAGTCCAAGAAACCAAATGGAAGAAAGTTGTGAATGTGGCACAGTAAAAGACTTAAGAAAGTAATAACGTCATAGGAACAGAGAGTAGACCTCAACATTTTGGACTAAGAAGAGTTATGCCGATAATACTTTGACTAAGAAGATTCTGTGTGGAGAGTACACAACTCTCACACACATTGCAACTGATGCCGACACAGTAACCAGCTTTACATCTGACAACACCGGTGCCAATGCTGTTCATCGGTGCTGACTCCACATCTGCTCACTGACGCTGATGCTGAAACAAATGTTTGATGCTGTCGGCACCAGTGCTGTTCACTGGTGCTGAATACACATCCACTCACCAATGCCGGGTGAGCGTAAAACAATAATTGTTTGGGTATAAAGTTGAAGGAACTGTTGAAGTAGACTGTATTATTGTAGTCATTATAAGTAGAAGAAAATTTTTTTAATGCTTACAAAGTCTAAAACACGTAAAGTTATGGATCAAGAACAGCAACTGGGAGAAACTTCAGAACCAGCCATGGCTATTAAAGTGAGTAGGCAAATGCCAAACTGGTCCGAAGTAGTGAATTTAATCAAAGCTCAAAACGCCCAAATTACTGCTTTAAGTAAAAATTTAGAATCACAGAGTGCAGTTTTAAATGCCCAAAGTCTTAAGTTAAATTCAATAATTACTCAATTGAATGCTAAGTTGGATGACCAGAAGGCAGACTCAGCAACTCTAAGTGAAAAGTTAGGAGCATAGAGTGAGGTTTTAAATTCTAAATTCAAGGCTTTAAATGATAAAGTTGAGAATTTGAAGTTAGATTTAAAGAATGAATTAAGTAATTCTTTGACTGTCCAGATGAATCAAATGTTTACTGACCTTAGTCAGAAGCAGAATGTTCAATTTCGGAATTTGACACAGGAGTTAGAATTTGATATTGAAGATAAATATAATAATCTAGAATCTGAATTTAGTGAGAAGTTAGGATCCTTTCAAATTATATGTAATGTTATGTTTGATGTGATAAAGCAGAAATTACACACTTTAAATGAAAGTGTTGAGAAACAGGACAAGCTAATTCCGATGGTCCAATCGCAGATTGCAGGCATTAACACTCGAGTTGATAATGTGGAAAGGAATTTTAAAGAGAAACTAGCAACATCAGACACAATAAATATAAGCTGTGTACTGTGTACTCTCTACCAAAAGGAGGTGCAAGTAGAAATGATAGACAGAAAAGTTGCCGTGAGAGTAACCTCTGACAACGTGTCTCCAATTTTATCTTCCGAACTTAGTAATACCAAGAGAAATGTACATGAACTGTGGAAAGAATTCAAACTTATGCAGGACAAAATAGATAATAGAGTGACTTCTCCCAACATAGTGTTAACTAGTGAAGTAATGACAGATTTACAATAGGAAGCAAATTCAGGATTATCTAGACAATTCCCTAAGTTTAAACCGGGTGGAGAAGTACAGCATACTCATTTTTTGAAAAGGTTCAATCAGACCTTTCCCAAGACTTCAGAAGATTCAAAAAAGATTGAATTTGCGGTGGGGTATCTATTAGGAGAAGCCTCAGAGTGGAGTACAGTAAACATCGAAAACTTTTCGTCTTGAGTAGACTTCCAGAAGAAGTTTAAGGAGAAGTATTGGTCAGCAATTGCTCAGGAAAAACTAATATGTGATTTGTGGGACCCGAAGTATTACAGCAGAACATGGGGTATGATGCGAAAGCATTTCAACTGGCATTTAATGAGAGCGAAGTGCTTAGACAAGCACATGAAGGAAGGAGGGTTGGTCATAATTTTAATAGGATGCTTACTCATTTATGCAAGGAAAGATATATTATGTAGTGGGTGGAAATTTGTCAAAGAATTATTATTCTTTGTGGATGCACTGGATGCCCCGAATAAAGACCATGATGAGAATGTACAACCAAGTGAAAATCAGAATTACAGGAGAGATAGCAATAATGATAATAGGAATTTTAAGAGACATGAGGCTAACTTAGCTAGAGTACACCAGTGTAATCGGAATAAGGGTAATGAAAATTATCAGAAGAAGCATCCACCTTCAAATTTAGGTCCAGTTACTTTGCAAGAATTTCTTCTAAGCAGTAACAGAGTACAAAATGGTAACGTAATACCCTGATTTTGTTACCAACCAGTGAATAACAATAATGAGGAAAATATAGTGCGATCTAGATCCAGGGCAGGGGCCCAGGTTATAGAAATGCAGTAGGAGGTCTGGTTTATAATAGGTATGTTAATTTCATGCAAAAAATACCAACAAAAGAATGGTTGTTACTGGAAGAACTAAGCTTGACTACCAATAATCAACAACCAATAATAGTAGGAAAAGTGGAGAATGTTGAAGTTAACATATTTATAGACTCTGGGAGTGAGGTGTCACTGATTTACAGAGCATTCTTCAACACATTACAGACTAAACAATGCTTACTGCTGTTACTGGTAACTGGAGTGTACATAGTCAGTATAACTGGAATGAAAAGTAAAGTGGTCAAATACAAAACCCAAGTGAACTGCAATATTGAGGATATCCCATTTCATCAGACACTTTTAGTAGTAGAAAATATTAAAAGGGAAATTGTATTTGTGTTAGATTGGCTGTTAGAATATAAAGTTATTTTAAACTTCCTAGAAAATCTTTTATGTTTTGAAAAAGAGGACAGTAGATATTGGGTATTTCTTGTGACACATTACTGTATTGGTAAACAAACAACTGAGAGTTGATGTCTAAGATTAACTGCTACAGCAAGATTGTCACCAGCAGTCAATAACTTAAGTCACATATCACGCAGTGCTGACATACAAAACAAAGTAAATGAATCTCCAATATTAACCAATGACCAAAAATTAGATTTATCTAAAATTCTATATGAATATGAAACGGTACTTTCTGATCATCCGGGTAGTATTAATGACTATATATGTTGTTCTGGTCTTCAGTCCTAAGACTGGTTTGATGCAGCTCTCCATGCTACTCTATCCTGTGCAAGCTTCATCATCTCCCAGTAACTACTACAACCTACATCCTTCTGAATCTGTTTAGTGTATTCATCTCTTGGTCTCCCTCTACGATTTTTACCTTCCACGCTGCCCTCCAATACTAAATTGGTGATCCCTTGATGCCTCAGAACATGTCCTACCAACCGATCCCCTCTTCTAGTCAAGTTGTGCCACAAATTTCTCTTCTCTCCAATTCTATTCAATATCTCCTCATTAGTTATGTGATCTACCCATCTAATCTTCAGCATTCTTCTGTAGCACCACATTTTGAAACCTTCTATTCTCTTCTTGTCTAAACTATTTATTGTCCACGTTTCACTTCCATACATGGCTACACTCCATACAAATACTTTCAGAAACGACTTCCTGACACTTAAATCTATACTCGACGTTTCATATGTAAATTTAAAATCAAAGGTAATACTCCATTTTTCTGTAAGCCATATCCAATACTGGTAAGCTTGAAAGAAGCAGTTAAGGAGGAAATAGATAAAATACTTGACAATAAAATAATAGAATGTAGTGCAAGTGTCATGAGTAATCCTTTAGTACATAGTAGTAAAAAAAGGTTATAAGAGGTGTGCAGTTAGTACTAGATACATGTAATTTGAATAGCATATAGAGATGGAATGAGACAGGCCAATTAACATCGATGAACTGTTGTCCAAATTTGAGAAAGCAAAGTTTTTTAGCACAATGGACCTGACTGCTGGATATCAGCAAATTAGGTTACATCCTCATTTAAAGAAGTATACAGCATTTCTGTTTGATGGTAAATCGTATCATTTCAGTGTGTTACTGCCGGGACTAAATATCTCAGTATTTGTGTTTATATATGTGCTGTACGAGGCATTTGGAAGAGAACTATTGAAGGATTTAATAATATGTGTGGATGATGTCCTTATAATCTCTGCTACCTGGGAAGAACATTGTATAACCTTGGGTAAAACCTTGAAAAATTTAAAGAAAAGGGCATTACAGTGAAATTGTCTAAATTACACTTTACGAGGCAAGAACTTAAGTTTTTGGGGCATATTGTAGGAGTGCAGGGGATTAGACCAAATCCAGAACACACAAAAGCTATTAAGGAGTGTTCACTCCTTAAAAACATAAGACAGTTGAAGGGATTTATTGGGATGGCTGGATATTATAGATGATATATATGAAGTCAAGAGCTGAACGACCCATGAATTTTATGTTTGTTAAGAAAGGGAGTATTGTAGATTTGGGACCAAGAGGCAAATGAGGCATTTGAAAACATAAAATGAGCACTAGTAGAAGCACCCACATTGCATCATCTGAGTATGGGCAAACCATTTAAGACTGCAACCAATGCATCTGATTATGGGATCATGGCAGAAATATTCCAAAGAGAGTGGCGTATAGATAATGTAAATCACAGATCTATAGCTTTTGCTAGCTGTAGTCTTAATAAACATGAATTAAACTACACAGCCCCTGAAAAAGAACTATTGGCAATAGTTTGGAGTATCCAAAAGTTTCAAACACTAGTATGGCAGTCATAAATCCATGTATATATGGATCATCAAGAGCTATCCTTTTTAATGAGTAGTCAGTTGTTGGATAGTAGATTAATGTGATGGATATTATTCCTACAGGAATATGACATTAAGACACAGTACATAAAAGGTTCTGAGAATATTGTACCTGATGCTTTGTCTAGGTTACCTGTAGGCATGGACAAATTAAAATGTATGGAAGGACCAGGCTTAATTTTTGCAATTAATCTTATGACTAGAATATCCACACACCAGGGTGCAAGAGATGGCTCAAAGAATAACCGAAAACATCCATCATGATCCCTACTTTATGGAAATATTTGCTATGCATGTTAGGAAGTCTTTACCTCCTAATCAAGCAGGGAAATGGAAGGTTATAGGGAATAATTTGTTTGGGAGAGACAGTATAACATCACAATGTTGGCATTTATGCATCCTGAAGTTAATGGAGGATGAGATTGTGTGATATGTTTATACTGGATATGGACACTTCAGGATAAAGAAATGTGTAGCTCATATGAATAAGTTCTATTATTTTAAGAAGCTAGGACATAAGGTAGCATCTTTAATTAGGACTTACGAAATTTCTCAGAAGGTAAAAGAGAGTAACATTCATGTTAAATACAAAATGTATCCAATCACTCCTAAGGCATCACACGATCTTACAGCAATGGATTTCTTTGGACAATTTCCAAAAGGAATAGAGTGTTGATTGAATTATGTTAAGTTGTATCATATTGAGAAAGCAAACACCAACCGTGATTCACTATCTGCAACAATACTTTCTCAAGGTAGGCAAACCAAAATGATTTCTTACAGACAATGGGCCACAGTTTGTCAGTAACAAATTTAAAGAATTTTTAGCATGGAAAGATATTTGTCAAGTATTAATATCCAACTATAACCTATCTTCAAATTCATGTGAATGAGTAATGAAGGAGATTGGGAAATTATGCCGCACCTTCTGCCATAAAAATATATGTTATGGGCAACGAAAGCAAAGCAAAGAGAGCTTCACTGCAAATTTAAACGCAGCCAAAACCTCTCAGACAAACAGAAGCTAAATGATGTCAAAGCTGGCATAAGGAGGGCTATGTGTGAAGCGTTCAGTGAATTTGAAAGTAAAATTCTATGTACCGACTTGACAGAAAATCCTAGGAAGTTCTGGTCTTACGTTAAGTCAGTAAGTGGATCAAAACGGCATATCCAGACACTCTGGGATGATAATGACATTTAAACAGAGGATAACACACATAAAGCTGAAATACTAAACACCTCTTTCCAAAGCTGTTTCACAGAGGAAGACCGCACTGCAGTTCTTTCTCTAAATCCTCGCATGAACAAAAAAATGGCTGACATCGAAATAAGTGCCCAAGGAATAGAAAAGCAACTGAAATCACTCAACAGAGGAAAGTCCACTGGACCTGATGGGATAAGAACTCGATTCTACACAGAGTATGTGAAAGAGCTTGCCCCCCTTCTAACAACCATGTACCGCAAGTCTCTAGAGTAACGGAAGGTTCCAAATGATTGGAAAAGAGCAGAGGTAGTTCCAGTTTTCAAGAAGGATCATCGAGCAGATGCGCAAAACCTTAGGCCTATATCTCTGACATCAATCTGTTGTAGAATTTTAGAACACGTTTTTTGCTTGAGTATCATGTCATTTCCGGAAACCCAGAATCTCTGTAGGAATCAACATGGATTCCAGAAACAGCGATCGTGTGAGACCCAACTCATTTTATTTGTTCATGAGACCCAGAAAATATTAGATACAGGCTCCCAGGTAGATGCCATTTTCCTTGACTTCCGGAAGGCATTCAATACAGTTCCGCACTGTTGCCTGATAAACAAAGTAAGAGCCTACAGAATATCAGAGCAGCTGTGTGGCTGGAGTGAAGAGTTTTTAGCAAACAGAACACGACATGTTGTTCTCAATGGAGAGACGTCTACAGATGTTAAAGTAACCTCTGGCATGCCACAGGGGAGTGTTCTGGGACAATTGCTTTTCACAATATATATAAGTGACCCAGTAGATAGTGTCAGAAGTTGAATGCAGCTTTTCGCAGATGATGCTGTAGTATACAGAGAAGTTGCAGCTTTAGAAAATTGCAGCAAAATGCAGGAAGAGTTGCAGTGGATAGGCAGTTGGTGCAGGGAGTGTCAACTGACCCTTAACATAGACAAATGTAATGTATTGTGAATACATAGAAAGAAAAATCCTTTATTGTATGACTATATGATAGCAGAACAAACACTGCTAGCAGTTACTTCTGTAAAATATCTGGGAGTATGCACACGCCTTCCTGAGAAACCTTGTGACTACTCGGGAATCCAGTCCTGCATCTGCAACTGGGCAGGCCTATTTAGGATGACTGCTGCCCACCCTGAATTGGGAAGGCCCTAGAAAATGTGGGCTAAACATCGGAAGTCA
This sequence comes from Schistocerca cancellata, assembly GCF_023864275.1. Lineage (NCBI taxonomy): Eukaryota > Metazoa > Arthropoda > Insecta > Orthoptera > Acrididae > Schistocerca > Schistocerca cancellata. Next base: position 460,084,387 of record NC_064632.1, read on the forward strand.
CACTTGAACCGGGCTGGGAATCCGCACCCAGTAGGTCACTCCTTATACTGCGGACGTAAGCAAAAGAAGAAGGAAGTGATTATGACAATAGGGACATGGAATGTCAGGACCCTCCTGGACGTGAACAATTACAGGCCAGAGAGAAGAACTGCTCTTATCACCCAAGAACTAGCCCGGCTAGATATAGACATAGCTGCCTTGAGTAAGACAAGACTCTCAGGTGAGGGACACATTAGTGAGGTACGTTCAGGGTACACCATCTTCTGGAAGGGAAAGGATGCAAGAGAGCCACACATCCATGGTGCAGGATTTGCTGTAAAAACGAAAATAGTGAAAGATCTTGGACTTACACCTGTCTCAATTAATGAAAGACTGATGACTCTTAGAGTACCCATTGGTTCAGACAGTTTCATCACCTTTGTCTCTGCATATGCTCCTACTTTAGACAGTCATGAAGACACAAAGAATCAGTTCCACCACCAACTGAACAGTACTCTCTCTAAGATGCCCATTAAAGATAAATTAATTTTACTTGGTGATTTCAATGCCAGAGTGGGAAGGGACAACCGTTTTTGGAGAGATGTCATGGGTAAACAAGGGGTCGGAAACTGCAATGCGAATGGGTTGTTACTTCTTGGTCTATGCGCTGAGCATGAGCTTTTCATCTCCAATACCCAATTCCGCTTCCCTAACTGCTACAAGACCACATGGATGCACCCACGCTCCAAACATTGGCATCTTATAGACTACATTATTACTCGACAATGTGACAAGAAAGACATTCTCATCACAAAAGCAGCACTAAACATCGATGAGTGCTGGACTGACCATAGACTTTTAGCCAGCCGTTTAAGAGTACCAAAGTATCGCAAGCCACTATCCCACTTTTCAAACCCACCACGCAGAAAATTCAACATAAGCAACCTGAACAACAAAAACGTTCATTCACACTTCCAAGACATACTGTCTGAACAACTTAACAACGCTCCAGCAACCAAAGATGATGTCGAACAAGAATGGACCACATTAAAGAAGATCATCAAAGAAACTGCTGAGAATGTTGTTGGTTTTAGTGCACAGAAAAGAAGTGACTGGTTTGATGACAAGCATGGAGAAATCCAAGCCATTATCAATGCAAAGCGGGATGTTTACCTATCCCTTGCTCAAGATCTGTGCTGCACAAAAAAGAAAGCACACTTTCAAGAACTCAAGCAGAAATGTCAAAGTGAAATATGAGCAATCAAGAACAAATGGTGGCAACAGAAAGCCACAGAACTCCAAAATCTTTCCGATGCAAGTAACCTGCGTGGCTTCTATGCTGGTATTAAAGAGCGGTATGGACCTATCCGCTCCTCATCAGGAACACTGAGAGCTGCTGAAAGTCAGGACATCTTAAATCATTGAAAAGAGCACTTCAGCTCACTGTTAAACTGCCCTTCTACTGCTGCTGGCAAAATTTTTGCAAGAATCCTTTTAAATCGCCTCCAAACACTTTTAGAGACTATACTACCTGAGTCTCAATGCAGGTTTTGACCTTCAAGAGGGACAATTGACATGATTTTCTGTGCACAACAACTACAGGAGAAGTGCAGAGAACAGCAAAAGCCTTTACTACTTGTTTTCTATGATCTAGAAAAGGCCTTTGATACAATTCCCAGAGAAGCCATGTGGATGGTCTTAAAACACTTTGGCTGCCCTGAACATTTTGTTGTCTTGATTGAACTCTCCACGATGATATGACTGGACAGGCCCTCTGCCAGAATGAAACAACTGGTGAATTCCCAATAACAAGTGGGCTTAAACAAGGCTGCGTTCTTGCACCAACATTATTTGCATTGTATCTGGCAGCTATGCTTTACGAGACATCTGTAAACAATGCAGGAATAGAACTAAAGTACAGGTTTGATGGAGGATTATTCAACCAGTCCAGACTCCATTCAAAGAGGTTCACCAGTACCACTTGTGTGACAGAGCTGCAGTATGCTGATGACAATGCTTCTCCAGCTCATTCACCTGCAGAGTTGCAGCTGTCAGTTGATTCCTTCAGCAGGGCGTACGAACAATTTGGTCTCTCCATCAATATTCCAAAGACAAAGGTGATGACGCAGCCAACTCCTGGCTCCTCCGTTCCTGATTTCAGCATATCCATTTATGATACACCCTTGATACAAGTGGACCATTTCCTCTACCTAGGAAGCATACTGTCATCTAACTGCTCATCTGGAAAAGATGTGGAGAATAGATTACGTGCTGCCCATGTAGCATTTGGACGTCTTACAAAGCATGTCTTCCTGAATAAAGACCTAACACTGTACACCAAACTGATGGTGTACAAAGCTGTAGTCATTTCCACCCTGCTGTATGGTTGCAAAACCTGGACATTATATTGCTGTGATCTGAAGAAACTAGAACGCTTCAACCAACAGAAGCTAAGATATATCATGAACCTGAAATGGGATGACTTCATATCCAATACGGCAGTTCTTGAGAAAGCAAAAATGTATAGCATGGAAGCTCTTATCATTGGGCATCAACTCAGATGGGTCAGACATGTCCAGCAGATGAAAAATGACAGACTTCCATGACAAATGCTGTACAGCGAAGTGAGCACAGGTAAAAGGCCACGAGGTGCCCCTCTCAAACATTATAAGGATCAGTAGAAGAAAAATCTGAAAATCTTGAACATTGATCCAAGTAACTGGTCCACAATAGCAGAAGATCAAAGTTGCTGGCTCTCAGTTACCTCAAATGCTCTTCAAAACTTTGAGTTGGAACGTCGAAGAATGGAGAATGACAAACGCCGAAGACGTAAACTCCTCAAGGCTCAGCCGCGTCCTCCTCCTGCATCAGCTGTAATGTCTGTGGAGACCTGTTCCACGCTAGGATTGGATTGCAAAGCCATCAACGACACTTCCACATGTGAACCGTGACAGAGGAAATCTCAGGAGAGGAATGAAAACTCGGAATGAGTATCAGCTGATGGCGATGCGTACTGAACGATTTGAAGTGAAATGATCATATAAATTAATTGTTGGTAAGGCAGGTGCCAGGTTGAGATTCATTGGGAGAGTCCATAGAAAATGTAATCCATCAACAAAAGAGGTGGCATACAAAACACTCGTTTGACCTATACTTGAGTATTGCTCATCAGTGTGGGATCCATACCAGGTTGGGTTTAAAGAGGAGATAGAGAAGAGCAGCGCATTTCGTCACAGTGTTATTTGGTAAGTGTGATAGCATTACAGAGATGTTTAACAAACTCAAGTGGCAGACTCTGCAAAATTACCGATGTAAAATTAGAGAGATTCGAGTGCACACGGAGGATTTCCACCAGTCATTCTTCCTGTGAACCATACGCGACTGGAACAGGAAAGGGAGGTAATGACAGTTGCACGTAAAGTGCCCTCCGCCATACACTTTTGGGTGGCTTGCGGAGTATAAATGTAGATGTGGATGTAGATGTAGAACAAAGATCAAAGACTTTGAATTTATTTTAAATGAACTACCACATTTATTAACCGGATTAATGCCTTTAGAATAATATGCAATATTTTTATAGGATAACCTCTTATTAAATGTTTTATTTGGCCTGGAGAACCTACTGATGATTACCAACTTAAACAGGAAACAATCTCTAAAAATCTGGTTGACAAGGCACAACAACGAGAGAGTAGACACAATGAAAAGGCTATTGAACTTCAGTATAAGGTCGATGACCTAGTTCTCGTAAAAGAGCATCGTCAGAGCTCGTCTCTGAGGAAGGAGGCACATAAATTTTTCCAAAGGCATGAAGGACCTTACCGAGTACAAGCAGTAATACGTCCCAAAGCCTTATTTTTAGTAGATCCTACAACAAGATCAAGTAAAGGAAGATACAATGCAAAAGATATAAAGTTGTGTATCTTCCATGGATGTTAACATTCTGTGTTAATGGATGGAGTGACTACCATCAGATCCCTAGTTGTTTTCGGTGTTTCTTCTGTCATAAAATTTTCCTGCCCCAAATTCCCCCAACTTCTTACACTATCCTACTATTCCCCAATTACAGTTTAATAGAAAAACATACCAGCAAGGAATTGTGATTACGTCACCCTGAACTGCTCCTGGTATGTGACTGAGTCATCCTAGGTTGTTAGGGGATCATGCCCGATAAGTATTTTGAATAAGTCATCCTCGATTGTTAGAGGATTGTGCCCACTAAGTATTTGAAATAAGTCATCCTCAGTTGTTAGAGGACTGTGCCTGCTAAGTATTTGGATTAAGTCATCCTCGGTTTACTGATTGGTAACTCCATAGAAAACTGTGTGCACAACAACCATATACGTGACATTAGAAAGAAGGTCAGCGTTGGCCATAATATTGATGGTTTACTGACAGCAAAATTGGTTTTCAATCACATAGCACATGTGATTTTCAATCACAGCACTGAAGATGATCACTATGTGATTGAAAATCGATTCTGCTGTCAATAAACCATCAATATTATGGCCAACGTTGAACTTCTTTCTAATTTCATCCTTGGTTGTCGGAGGATTGTGCCCACTTATTATCTGGAATAAGTCATCCTCGGTTGTTAGAGGACTGTGCTGGTTGAGTATTTGGAATAAGTCATCCTCGGTTGTTAGAGGACTGTGCCTGCTAAATATTTGGATTAAGTCATCTTCAGTGGTTACAGAGTAGAGAGTTTTGCCCACTAGGAAATTTTATAGCGACATCCTCGGTTATTCCAGGGGTGCCCCTGCCTGTCTTCATGACTTGACCCTTGTTATCCCAACTTATTTTGACTTGCTAGGCGGCAACATGAGATGTGAATGGGTGCTCACATTACCCCTGAGGTAAGATAGACTAAATCTGCCTAGCCAGCCAGTCTCTCCTGCTCTCCATGTATAGTTAGGTCTCTCCCACCATCCACATATAGTTAGGTTTTATTTTTGCCTAAGCTACTCTTTGAAGGTAATCTCTTCTCCAGTTTGCCTTGCAAACCTGTGTGTAGAGGTCTAAGTGGAATCAACATCTTTAATGGAGTACATTCTAACAATATGAGATGTTGTTATAAGGACTGTAACAATAAATTTCTTGAAAGCTGTCTGGTAAACTCTTATTTCGCCACATTTTTCTGGGTAGAGAGGGAGAACCATAGCTAGCACATAACTTCATAACTTTTAAAATAATTTCAGAATTCATGATATTACTAATTTCATACTGAAGGTAATATGTTCAAGTAAAAATTATAATTTATACTTTTTGGAGCATATTCATTTTGGTGAACTGAAAGAGATATTAAGTTAACATGAGATATAACATTGTACAAATAATTCAATAATGGTGATAACATGATACATAATTTTGTACTTAATATAGAATAGTTTTTACCTTTTATGAAATGTAATGTAGATGAGAGGGTTTGTATCGATTTTTGAAAGGGGTGGGTAGTGTAGGTACAAGCATGACTAACACTAAACACACATCACACCTTTCAGACAAACCTTCACTTAAAACTTCCGGGCTGATAGGCCATGGTCGAAGTATAAAACTGTCTCCTGATGTTTCGTCTCCGACTGCGGGAGACATCCTCGGAGGTAAAATGGTGAACTGCGAAGAGAACTCACTATTCCAGCAAGGATATAGATCGAACATTTCGCTCTAGGCAGAGAATCAGGAGCAATGACGAACAACAGTCGCCCAAGGGCAAAGTTTTTCTTCCGTTTATAAGTAAAGTCACAGATCGCATTGGGAAAGTTTTAGGCAAGTATGGGGCGCAAACTACTTTCAGATCCACTTGGAAAATAAAAGAATTTTTAAGGTTGGCAAAAGATGCACGACACCCTTGTAGTTGTGGACAGGTTTATATCGGTACCGCAAAGAGAAGTGTGAACACCCGTCTTGTTGAACATAAGAGGAATTGCCTGGGTCACACGGATAAATCGGCCATGCGGAACATGTTTACCAGGAAGGTGATCATGAAATAAAATTCAGCGAGACAAGCGTCATATCAAAAACCTCAAAAACCTCGCATTATTATGCACACTTGTATAGAGAGGTCGTCAAGATTGATAAACATCGTAATAATTTTAACAGGAAAGATGAAGGTGTTAAACTGGATAAAATTTGGATGTCAGCGTTGCACCGCAAGTGTGAGGATCGATTACTTTCAATCGAGAATGTTGGCATCACCAGGGACAATCTCATAGCCGACGCCACGTGATCGACTGTGGCGCCCTCTGTACCGCTTATATAATCAGCGCTTCCTCGAGTTCTCTTTGCAGTTCGCTGTTGTACCTCCGAGGATGTCTCCCGCAGTCAGAGACAAAACGTCAGGAGACAGTTTTATACTTCGAGCACGGCCTATCTGCCCGGAAGTTTTAAGTGACTGATACTTCACCATTTGCCATTCTATAGATGTTGCTAAGATTTTCTTTGGGGACCTCAAGGGTGAAGGTGAGAACGTCCGTTCTGTAGGTGATGATTAACACCATACCTCCTCTGGCTTCTCACTCAAGTCAAGTACCAGCAAGGTAGGGATCCTGGGGAAGGGGGCTGGAAAAGGTTTCCTGTCTTTGGGGCTATCTTCTTTCACTTCTTCGATCTTAGCAACTATTTCTACCTTTTCCTTTCATACTTCTCATTTGAGTACCTATCTATATTTCCCTCTTTCCACATTCAACTACTTCTGTCGCAGATGTCCACGGTTTCCAATAACCTGCAACTTATTTCACATAAGTAGGCCGAAGAATCAGGTTACACAAACACACTTACACATACATAAGAAAAAATACGAGTGCACAAACAATGAAATTACACATCAAAAGGGGAGAACTGTCAAGCATTGTAGGGGGAAAGGAATGTGTACATTGGGAAAGGGTGCACACATTGGCATTTACTGTGATGGTTCTACATTGCACACTGGGTCATATAGGAACACTTTAGGGAAACAGGCGCACATTTTCATTTACTGTAACGGTTCTACATATCCTATTTACAAAGTATACATATATGAACAATGATGATTTTATATCACATATATGCATAATTGTAGAAGAACTATGTTAATTGCATAAATATATAAAAATAGAATGAATCCACATCAAGTATGCATAAGAAGGAAGCATGAGTAAGGAAAGAGGACATAAGCCAGAGAGGAAAGCATCAAAGAAGGTCAACATAACAAGTATTCTGATGACTGGTAGGATAGTGGGACTCTTATAGCGTAAGTATTAAATATTGAATAATGTATGTAGGCATGGTGTATGCTGGAAGCATAGAAGGTGATAAGTAGAGGAGGATTCTAGGGTATGAAATGAAGTATAAAAAAGGAAGTGTCAATTGTGAAGTAGATTTTTAATTTTTCCAGACAATATTTAATTATAGCATACATAAAGATGTATACTAGGGCAATGAATCATGAGGCCCACTCAGGAAGAATAAGGGGGGGGGGGGGGGGGGTTGCATCCAGCATTTATTGGTATAAAAGGCAGATAGGCAGACCTAAGAAAGGCTGATCTATACTGTGTGGACAGGGGCACCAAGAAGGGGATTGACATGTACCATAGGAGAAAAGGAATTAAAAGGGCTGACCTACCGAAATGGAAAGATGAAGTGAGCTCATAGGGTCAACCCATATGTAAGGTATAGGTACTGTTTCTAAAGGGAAAAGGACGGTATTGTGACAGAAGTCACACATTTGGTAAGAATTATGCTAGTAAGTTTAAATTCTATATACCACTAGCATTATTAGGTTTTATGAATGTCAGAAAGAACATCTTCTTTTATCCCAGAGTCCCTCCAGATTGCAGACGGTGGTAAATAATGATAGTAGTTAGTACTGAGGAAAAAGTAATACAAAAATTTTGAATAAATGATGAAATATTTAAGTGTCCATGACACTTGGAATTTACGACTGGAGCTGAAGAGAGAGTCCTCACCATTCATAATTAAGAGTAATGCAAAGTGAAATCATAAGTAGAGGCTTATGTTATAAAAAGAAAAAACAAAGTAGAGTAAAGAATCAGTGAAAAGACAAAAATTGGAAGTCTGATCAATGGAGTACAAGGACTTATGAAAAAAAAATTGTGTGTATAAATTTATGTAGGAAATGAATACTTTTAAAATGTGGATTGTCATTAATGTGCATACTGATTATGTATAAAATATCGGTTTAGTAATGAATAGGAAAATAGGAATGCGGGTAAGCTACTACAAACAGCATAGTGAACGCATCATTGTGGCCAAGATAGATACGAAGCCCACACCTACTACAGTAGTACAAGTTTATATGCCAACTAGTTCTGCAGATGACAAAGAAATTGAATAAATGTATGATGAAATAAAAGAAATTATTCAGATAGTGAAGGGAGACGAAAATTTAATAGTCATGGGTGACTGGAATTCGGTAGTAGGAAAAGGGAGAGAAGGAAACGTAGTAGGAGAATATGGATTGGGGGTAAGAAATAAAAGAGGAAGCTGCCTGGTAGAATTTTGCACAGAGCACAACTTAATCATAGCTAACACTTGGTTTAAGAATCATGATAGAAGGTTGTATACATGGAAGAACCCTGGAGATACTAAAAGGTATAAGATAGATTATATAATGGTAAGACAGAGATTTAGGAACCAGGTTTTAAATTGTAAGACATTTCCAGGGGCAGATGTGGACTCTGACCACAATCTATTGGTTATGACCTGTAGATTAAAACTGAAGAAACTGCAAAAAGGTGGGAATTTAAGGAGATGGGACCTGGATAAACTGAAAGAAACAGAGGTTGTACAGAGTTTCAGGGAGAGCATAAGGGAACAATTGACAGGAATGGGGGAAAGAAATACAGTAGAAGAAGAATGGGTAGCTTTGAGGGATGAAGTAGTGAGGGCAGCAGAGGATCAAGTAGGTAAAAAGACGAGGGCTAGTAGAAATCCTTGGGTAACAGAAGAAATACTGATTTTAATTGATGAAAGGAGAAAATATAAAAATGCAGTAAATGAAGCAGGCAAAAAGGAATACAAACGTCTCAAAAATGAGATCGACAGGAAGTGCAAAATGGCTAAGCAGGGATGGCTAGAACACAAATGTAAGGATGTAGAGGCTTATCTCACTAGGGGTAAGATAGATACTGCCTACAGGAAAATTAAAGAGACCTTTGGAGATAAGAGAACCACTTGTATGAACATCAAGAGCTCAGATGGAAACCCTGTTCTAAGCAAAGAAGGGAAAGCAGAAAGGTGGAAGGAGTATATAGAGGGTCTATACAAGGGCAATGCACTTGAGGACAATATTATGGAAATGGAAGAGGATGTAGATGAAGATGAAATGGGAGATACGATACTGCGTGAAGAGTTTGACAGAGCACTGAAAGACCTGAGTCGAAACAAGGCCCCGAAAGTAGACAACATTCCATTAGAACTACTGACGGCCTTGGGAGAGCCAGTCCTGACAAAACTCTACCATCTGGTGAACAAGATGTATGAGACAGGCAAAATGCCCTCGGACTTCAAGAAGAATATAATAATTCCAATCCCAAAGAAAGCAGGTGTTGACAGATGTGAAAATTACCGAACAATCAGTTTAATAAGCCACAGCTGCAAAATTCTAACACGAATTCTTTACAGACGAATGGAAAAACTAGTAGAAGCCGACCTCGGGGAAGATCAGTTTGGATTCTGTAGAAATACTGGAACACGTGAGGCAATACTGACCTTACGACTTATCTTAGAAGAAAGATTAAGGAAAGGCAAACCTACGTTTCTAGCATTTGTAGACTTAGAGAAAGCTTTTGACAATGTTGACTGGAATACTCTCTTTCAAATTCTAAAGGTGGCAGGGGTAAAATACAGGGAGCGAAAGGCTATTTACAATTTGTACAGAAACCAGATGGCAGTTATAAGATTCGAGGGACATGAAAGGGAAGCAGTGGTTGGGAAGGGAGTAAGACAGGGTTGTAGCCTCTCCCTGATGTTATTCAATCTGTATATTGAGCAAGCAGTAAAAGAAACAAAAGAAAAATTCGGAGTAGGTATTAAAATCCATGGAGAAGAAATAAAAATGTTGAGGTTTGTCGATGACATTGTAATTCTGTCAGAGACAGCAAAGGACTTGGAAGAGCAGTTGAATGGAATGGATGGTGTCTTGAAGGGAGGATATAAGATGAACATCAACAAAAGCAAAACGAGGATAATCGAATGTAGTCGAATTAAGTCGGGTGATGTTGAGGGTATTAGATTAGGAAATGAGTCACTTAAAGTAGTAAAGGAGTTTTGCTATTTGGGGAGCAAAATAACTGATGATGGTCGAAGTAGAGAGGATATAAAATGTAGACTGGCAATGGCAAGGAAAGCATTTCTGAAGAAGAGAAATTTGTTAACATCGAGTATAGATTTAAGTGTCAGGAAGTCATTTCTGAAAGTATTTGTATGGAGTGTAGCCATGTATGGAAGTGAAACATGGACGGTAAATAGTTTGGACAAGAATGGAATAGAAGCTTTTGAAATGTGGTGCTACAGAAGAATGCTGAAGATTAGATTGGTAGATCACATAACTAATGAGGAAGTATTGAATTGGATTGGGGAGAAGAGAAGTTTATGGCACAACTTGACCAGAAGAAGGGATCGGTTGGTAGGACATGTTCTGAGGCATCAAGGGATCACCAATTTAGTACTGGAGGGCAGCGTGGAGGGTAAAAATCGTAGGGGGAGACCAAGAGATGAATACACTAAGCAGATTCAGAAGGATGTAGGTTGCAGTAGGTAATGGGAGATGAAGAAGCTTGCACAGGATAGAGTATCATGGAGAGCTGCATCAAACCAGTCTCAGGACTGAAGACCACAACAACAACATCGTGTGTTCGATCTGAGGAGGGGGATACGTAGCGATTCGAGAATTTCCACGTAAATTCTCAAACCACTTGACCTTCTGTCACCTCAAACATGCAATGTTTTAAAGATAAGTGTGAGAGAGCCTGTTTACTGTGCAACACATATCTGTGTGTGCAGGACTGATGTTTGTCATGGGAGGCCAAGAGCTGCGTCAGACGAGCGGCACCAACAAGTGTTTGCCGGTTGCGCCTTGGTAGCTGTATTCAAAGGACAAGGAGTGTTTGTATAATATTCCATGGTTTTTGGTACTGTGATAATTGTTAAAGAGACAGATGAAGTATGGATTGAATTGAGACTTTTACTTACTTCACGTATGGGACTCGCTAGAGGCGAGACATGTTAATAATTTGTGCTGGCTATTAAACCAACCAAGATATAAATGTATATTAATAGAGTCTAATGTTTGATGACTCAGTTTGCTTAACAAAGTTTAAATGTTTATACAAGAAATGATAAAGTGGTTTCCTTTCGAAGTGAGAATATACCATAATTGAACTAAAAGTATTCTACCCAATTATTTCAAAAGTAGAGTCTTTTAAATTCCTATAACCAGTGATAATCTTCAGAGAAGTTTTTGGGAGATCAACATAGCTGATTATCCAGAGAAGAGGTTGGGCTAGACCCATCACGTAAATCAACTGATGAGAGGGAGGTGTGAATTGTGAATGCAATCCACTTTCGCACCACTTCTCATGTCATCAAAACAATAACAGTCCATGAGTTCCATGAAGAACCCCATTCTCTCATGATGTCTAATGACTACTGAAGTCACTGATATGGAGTACCTGGCAGTAGGTGGCAGCACAGTACACCTCATATGAAAAACATATGTTTTTTGGGGTGTCCGGATACTTTAATCAGATAGTGTATGTCACTACTGTCACCATATAAGTGACAATTAAGTCAAATCTCATGAAATGAGTGTTGTTTTATTTATTTTCACTCATTTAGGATCAGGCATCAAGTTATGTCACTCTCTGAAAAGATCATCATATTGGTGCCATGTAAGTGCAGTGTGGCAGTCTGTTCAAGGAATTCATTACTTACAGCTATGGCAAAATTCAGAAATTATTTCCTTCTTCAAAGCTGTTACTAATTCTAAGATCTGTGGAAAGGGCAGCAGGTTACAATCTATATGAACTTAATCACCTGTGTGGGCTGCTTCTTCTGTTCCCAACACACTAATGCAGGAAAATCTTAATATGACAATCTATAGCTACATGATCCACCCACCAACAATTTTAATGGAATTGAAGTATCACATCTTCATCACCCTTCATTTGCCAATGTAATGTAAATAATATTCACAGAATAATATATCATGACTAGCAGTGATGGGTACACCTATGACATTTTAACACAGTTGTTACTGATGACGTGGCTTTAGGCTGTGAATCTTTTGGTGTATCAATAAAACACCAATTTTACCAGTTATCAGCAGATTAAAGTTTCCTTAATTTGTTATATTTCTTCCAAGCTATGTTGTTTCATTTACATAAGCTTATTTAATGTTTTTATTTTGTGTTTAGTACCGTACTAAACAACACTATTCTGACTCATAATGTTGTAACCGCGACTGTTACAGTCGCGGGGTGGCGAAGAACAAAGTGCGGCGAGACCAAACGGAGAGTGGCCAATGAACAAATAAAATGAACAGAAAGAATGATGACAACATGCAAGAAGCAATGGGGTAACACAGACAAATGAATCCACAACATCCACATGTAATGAAAACAAAGTACTGTAAGCATGCTGTCTGTTGCCGAGAGGTCGATAGACTCCACGAAGTTCAGACTGCCTAGCTGCGTGAGAGGGAGGCGCTTATACACATGATAAGGTATGCTGCTATTGGCTGCTGGGACCATGTGCTCCACTGTGGCACCCTCATGTTATACACAAGCCAGGAATGTGCACAGCCTTGGCTTACGGCGCGACTGCTGTAGAGACCTCTAGTGGTAATCGAGGTCCATGCTGTCTGGTGCAGATTCAAAACCCGTGGCACCCAGTACCAGACATAACACATACACTTATATATTTCCAGTATAGTTTAGACTGCTGCAGATGAGATACTGAAATCCTTTTGTCATTCATTCAGTGTTGACTCTAACATTTACAAATATGTATTAATGATAGGAACATTTATGTTATGTCTTTTACATTGAACTACTTTTGTATTCTGTCATTGTGAGTCAGACTATGCTTTCATGCAATGATCAAATGTACTACATTAGGTATTCCCCATATTACTGCTCTAGGTTACCTTATTTATCATCCTCTTACATAGTTTTCAGGTGCATGCTGGGTCTGTTTGGAACACAAGCCTCTCCATAATCTTCTGTCTTCCCTCCATCTCTCCATCTCCACCTTGATCCAGCCTTCTCCCTCCATCTCTCCATCTCCACCTTGATCCAGCCTTCTCCTTTCTGCTTTCATGCAATGATCAAATGTACTACATTAGGTATTCCCCATATTACTGCTCTAGGTTACCTTATTTATCATCCTCTTACATAGTTTTCAGGTGCATGCTGGGTCTGTTTGGAACACAAGCCTCTCCATAATCTTCTGTCTTCCCTCCATCTCTCCATCTCCACCTTGATCCAGCCTTCTCCTTTCTTTCACAAGCAGTCCTTCATTCCTTTCAGCCACCTGTCTCTCAGTCTTTTTCCCTCCCTTTTCATCTCATGTATCTTCCTCGATATCCTCTTCTCCTACATTCAATTAACATAACCATGCCATGTAAGCCTCAATTCTTCTATCCAATCCTGTAATGGCTCCTCCACCACTAGTTCCATGGTCCTTCAATTCGTTAACTTTTCCATATTTGTCACTGCAATATTATTTCTCAAGAATCATCCGACTAGTTTGTAGTTTGCTTCTCTGTCTTGCTTTCATTACTGTAATGACATATTTTGGCAGTGGCATGGGGAGACTGGAATTGTCACAAAAATAATCATTGAAAGTTTATTTGATTAAACAGAGAATTTGAAAAGTTTGTTGTTATACTTGTATTCCAATGACATCAAGAACGTGTGATCATGAGGGTATCTATTATTGATCACTCTGGCCTCCACCCCTCAAAGATAACTTTGAGACAAATACATATATTTACTGCTAGAACAGTTTCCAAACATTACACTTTAGTAATTAGTTCTGCAGTGACATATAAAGTTTAGTTCATTGCTTATACATATCTTAGTTTGGTGTAACTTGGAGTAATCTGCTTCCTGCTGCTGCTGTTGCTGCTGAAATAGTCGTCCGGATCCATTTCATCTCCAATCTGGATCTAGTTACATGAATTCCATGAAATAAGCCAGGTACCAATTCATTTCATAGTGGTTTATTAATGACAAGCTGCACAACTTCTTCTTGGTGGGAGTCCACTCAACATAACAGGCTACATAGTCACAAAACTGTAGTACAACAATTAGATTATTTCACAGACATGTGACACAGTGGTTGTGTCTGTGAACTGTCTCCAACCAAGCTTATCTGAGACTTAAGCTCCCCCTATTTATATGTTCTTAACAATGAAGTTAACAAAACTGTAGTGCAAATTTATAAAATTAACAATTAAAAATTCGCAGTTATTATGAATAACTATACACAAAACCTTTCATATTTTATGCCCAAACTGGCGTATACAATATAAAAGATTTTTACATATGAAGACATACATCACAATATACAAAATAGTGAAAAAACAATGCCAACCTAAGTTTTCTTAATTATGACTTCATTAGTGAATGCAAAATAATTCTAGCATATATTGGACAAACATGTCATACAAGTAAACAAATGAAAAAATAAATTTCATGAAATTTAATGTATTATACGAAATCACTTATTAGATGCAACTGGAATTACAAAACTTCCAATGAATTGCCTCTTCAGAGATTATTTCATTAGGGTATTGAAAAAGGAATATAAAACAAGGAGTTGTTTTATTTTAATTACAGATGGATTGGAGGTGTCAATCATGATTGAAACATAGTACACCCAATATATGAGAGCTGCTTGGAAAGTTTGCAAATGCTAGCCACACCTTCCAGCAGCTTCTTTAGATAGCTGCTGCCCTGACTGAGACATTTGTCATAGCACTGCACCAACTTTTGAACGCTCTTGCCATAGAAGGCAGCCACCTGTACTTTCTGCTCTATGCTGATCTGCGGCTTGTTGTCTGCACAATAATTTTGTCTTTGTAGTCAGCAGTTCATGTCGCTAAGAGATGAACATCAGAGGGAGCCATTTCTGGGCTGCACGGTGTTTGATCAAACACTGCCCATCGAAAATGCTGCAGGAGCATCCTCACTGCCCTTGCAGTGTGTGCCCAAGAACTGTCATGAAGAAGGAAATGTGTGAAAGTTACAGTGTGTGAACTGCATGAAATCAGATGAAATCTCTCACCAGGTCTTCATACTTGGTGGGACACATTACTGTTCTAGGAACCTTAATGTGCTCACTGTGCACTCAAAACTGAAAAGAGTGGTATGACATGATCAGTGGGCATACTAGAGACACAGTCCAACACATCTATGCCAAGCTTCATCAGAATTTCACTGCGGTTTTTTATTCGCGATCCATCGGACCTTACTTTCTAAATAGCTCTCATATAACAATTTTGCTGTTTTAAGACACATCCTTGCTGCATTTCTGGCTTCCAATCACAGGCATCCACAAGGGGTGGGGAGGGGGGAGGGGGCAATAAGGGGAACTTGCCTTCCATTGAATCTGGGTACAGGTTTTTTACTCATCACAGAATTCTCTCAAATTTCTAGCCATCATTGTCTGTGACTCCAATAAACTGGCAACTGTGACAAGAATGTATCCTGTGTTTTCTGATTTTCTCAGCTGATCTTCAATCAAGATAGATGCAGACCTTTACAGAACTGTGCCAAAGTAACATCTTCAATCTTTTTGTCAATTTCTGATTCAGCCCTTACACACATCACTCAAAACAAGAGAATACCATTTTCTATGCTAGAAGAGAGGGGAAAACTCTGAAATTTTAAGGTAAAAAATTTGCTCTCTGAGACTGGAACTTTCTCAAAGTCCATGAGCAGACCACAGAGCCACATGCAGTCACAGTAATGTGACAAACTGGAAATATGATGACTACTTTGGTGCAGCCCTAGGTTGCTAAAAGTTGATTCTACTGGCCCATTTTGGGAGATTTGTCACATTCATTTAATTTAATTTGTGCCCTGGACTACATTTTATCTAAAAAAAACCCAAAAAATGTAGCTTTCAAAACATGTTTTGTGCAGTTTTAGTGATAAGAGTTGACACTAAAGAACAAATCATGAAGTCAGTACAATAAATCAATTGTGATGAACAGGTTTAAATTCTTACAAGCAAAGAAAGCATTACGGTTGACATTATAGTTCAATAAACTTTTTTAAAAGTTTATTCCCTGTTTCTCCACTTCAAGGATATTAACCCCTTAGTGCCGAGTGTTGTGAATTTGCATCATACCAATGCTGTGCTAATAACTGGAAGGTTAATTTTTTTTTAATGCCAGTGTCAGTGATCCTGATTCTTCATGAAGCTACCAATGCTTCTGATAAGTGCTGCATTCTCCTGAGTGTTTTGTGTACCTCTAGGGCACCACAGTTTTTGATTTTAGTCTTTCATCTAGAAACTTATTCTGGCATTAAGGGAATTAATGTAGTGTGTTCATTGATATCCAGTAGGATTTTCTTAATCTTTCTGATTTTTTTCCTGCTTCTGATTTTTTTCCTGCGTCTGATTTTTCCTTTTTAGTTTCAAACAAAGATTGTGGGAGTGTGGATAGATTAGATTTGTGAATGTTTGCTACCTTTGGATACCCTGAATTTAATCACATGTGGATAGAATTTCAGATTGTTGAAGCAAAACAGCTAGCATCTGCAATCATATTAATAACACGAAAATATATACTTTGTATATAATATTGAAATATACTTACTGTATAAGTATCATAGTAATGTACTTAAAAATACTAAGTAAATAACTATCAATCTTTTGAGATATTACAAGTTTTTTGTTGTTCTTGTAACATTTAATTATTGGGGCACAACATGTTTTCAAACTCACCAAATTATTTGAATCTTACCGCCCCTTGGAAAAATTTCTGTGGATGCCCATGCTTCTATCACAACTTGAAACTCTCCACTTCTTCAGTCATTCTGCATCAGTTGTTATTCTTTCCTCCTTCCTGAATGCGATCATCATTGCCATACATCCAATGCCCTTGTGCTTCCTCTTCGTTTCCCAAAATCATCTTCAAACACCACTGCTTTCATCTTTCCTCCATCTTACTTTTACCACTCTGGTCATTATCCCATGCACCTACACACTGAAGAGCAATAGCAAAAGAGTGCACTCCCTGCCTCAAGCCATTCTTCTGTTCCAACTGATCTGATCTCTGTCTTAGTTTCAAACAGCTTACATTGCCATTGTATATTTCTCTTTTTCTCATATATTCTGTTTCATACCAGAGATAACAGCTGTTTCTCATTGCCTTCAAAAGAATGTTTAATTACGGGAATTCAGGCACTTCTGTTAGACAAAAGACTATTCTTTGGAATGCCTAAACACATTTTAACACATATATGCCATTGTTAGTGGCTACTCTTACTTGGGTCTCTAAAATGCAAACATGTGTGGCGCCAATGTAATTGACACCAACATCTATATGCATTTATCTTTGGACTCTAAGCATTATCTTTGACTGTTCTGCCATGTTCAGTTCAGTTCTTTGTGATCCTTGTATGTGTTAAGGTTAATTAACGAACTATTGCTAAATGGGTGTGGTTATTGGTGCAACCAACCCGGTAATCCTCCTCACTGGTGACCCGAGTTGTAACGTCTTCAGTTTTCACTGTTTTACTGTGTCCACGACCTCCACGTTGGTTATTTTCGCGTGTATTACATCAACATAGCATTCGAACAATGACTTCGGCCCAGCACCTAACGCCAGATTTTGTGATCGACTTGCATCATGTTGTGGGCAATGTACACCTGCCAGGACTGCAACACAATACCTCTCACTCGATGAGTCTGCTGATTTCACTGGACGTTTTCGAGCCTGCAACAATAAGTGAGGTTAGGAGTGCGCATGACTCCGGCTATCAATCACCTTTGTTGCCACCACATGTGCCCTCCCTCATCGACTGTGCAGTTACCTCTTACGGATGTCCGTGCAGTGCAGGACCAATGCCGATTTCTGCAAATGCTTCATCAGACAACCTACTACCACCAGGACAACGATTTGCCATGCCACAATCCATGCAGTACCACGCAGATAGCTGCCACGTGGCCGGAACTGCTTCGTTCACAGGTCTACCTCCTCAGCATCCGACCATGCCCGCACCTGCCTCAGTCCAGCATCAGCACATGCCTTCCTACTTCGATACCTCGGCCTGCAACAGGAACAATAACTTGTTATCTGTGGCTGACCTCCACCTCTGTTCCACTGCTATGCCTCAGTGTTTCGTGCCACGACATTCCATCCCACATTCGACATCATCTGCAACAATAAGTGAGGTTAGGAGTGCGCATGACTCCGGCTATCAATCACCTTTGTTGCCACCACATGTGCCCTCCCTCATCGACTGTGCAGTTACCTCTTATGGATGTCCGTGCAGTGCAGGACCAATGCCGATTTCTGCAAATGCTTCATCAGACAACCTACTACCACCAGGACAACGATTTGCCATGCCACAATCCATGCAGTACCACGCAGATAGCTGCCACGTGGCCGGAACTGCTTCGTTCACAGGTCTACCTCCTCAGCATCGACCATGCCCGCGCCTGCCTCAGTCCAGCATCAGCACATGCCTTCCTACTTCGATACCTCGGCCTGCAACAGGAACAATAACTTGTTATCTGTGGCTGACCTCCACCTCTGTCCCACTGCTATGCCTCAGTGTTTCGTGCCACGACATTCACCTTATCCGCACACCGTTTTGAGTGGAGTGACTATGAACAGTGAACATTCACACATTCCATCCCACATTCGACATCATTTCCCACACTGTGCTTCTGGACAACCCACACCTCCGCAGCCTCCCTGCAACACAGGCTCTGATCATACGTTGAGCTTTCCACGGACTAACACCCGTTCTCAAACTTTGAACTTTTTCTCACGTGTCACCCTCATGTTGGCTACAGTCAAGCTTCCACTACTGTTCTCAGCACATCTCGGTGCCTCATCCTCGTCGGTCTTCCACGACACGTCAATCTGAACACACCCGCAACATGTTGAGCTTCCACAACCGCAATCGACACATTACGGTGTCTCACCCACGTCGGCCTTCCGCTTCACAACGGATCTTGCTCAACCACAATGTGTCGCCTTCCCACTGCCACCCGAACAGCCGTCATTGCCACATCCTCTCGAGGCACACACTCCTGGAATACTACAGCAACAACAGCTTGATTCAGGCAGTGCTCCGACGAACTCAACTCAACCTGTTCTTCTGAACATTCTACAATGTTTACCGACGCTGCAGCCATTTAATCCCGACAGAGCAAGAACCTGGTTCAAAATTGTGGATGAAGTGTTCAACCATTACAAACTTGTTGTGTCAACCAGGTTTCTATGCCTCATCACCCACCTGCACAACCAGGAGGACTAGTACATGCTCGTCTCTATCGACGACGTTACAAGAAACCACGTACAAGTGCCTTGTCGAGCTTGAACACGTCGCTCACCTATGCAAGGAAAACTTTGAGCTCTCCCTCCGGCTCCACGAAACACCACTCCAACTCTCCGATGCAGCAAAGGAATTACAGACACTACAGCAAGGACAAAGCAAGGTCAGTAAGTGGACTGAATCTGCTTGCAATCCCAGCAATCGAGCCTCCGTGTGTTTACCTCCCACTACCCCTCACAACTGTGCTATCAAGACTGCCATAACGTGGACTGACAGTTCCGCAGGTCAACACCCTCTTAACACTGCAACTTTTGACACTTTGCCGGACGCAAGTGCGCATGCTTGATGAGCGTCACGTGTTCCTGAACTGATGGCTCCTACCCCGCCCCTTGCGGACAGCACCTCAAACTATGCAACTTCGGCTCCTGTGCACCACCGTGCGACCACCACTGTCAACACAAACAGTGTACTCACATCAAGTGTTTCACCCGCAACTGTGCTGCCACCGGCCACGCCCTCGGACAATGGACTCACTAATGGCTCACGATCTGACCTGCCTCCTCGCTGCTTCAGATACATGGACTTCATATCTCAGTTCACCACTGATAACAGACACATAAAGGGTGCTGACAATATAATTGCTGATTTCCTTTCACGAGTTGATGCCATCTATTCGCTGTTAGACCTCTCTGAACTGCCTAACATCCAACCCGCCGATGAGGAAACACAAAACCTGATTTCAGACTCTACTTCTTCACTACACTTCATCCGCACCACCTTCCCTGGCATTTCTGGTGAGATCTGGTGTGACGACAGTACAGGCACGTTACACCCCCTCATCCCAACCACGCTCCATCGAGCTGTCTTCAACGCATTGCATAATTTTGCCCACCCCGGTGTTCATGCGTCCGCCCGCCTCGTAGCGGAGTGCTTTGTGTGGAGAAATGTCAACAAGGACTGCCAGCAATGGGCATGCTCCTGCGTTGCATGCCAACGCTACAAAGTACACAAGCACACTTACTTCACACCCCCTCGGCGCCTTTTCGATCCCTTCTGGGCGTTTCCAGCATATTCACATTGACACTGTCGGCCCTCTCTCCCCCTCTAACGGCTTTCGTTATGTTCTCTCGTCTATCGACTGAACAACTCATTGGGTCAAGGCTGTCCCCCTCCCCAATATTATGATAGAAACTGTTGCTCGAGCTTTCGTTCAGTCATGGGTATCGCATTTCGGATGTCCAGCTATCATCATGACTGACCAGGGCAAACAATTTGAGTCGGCCCTGTTAAATGGGATTTGTAACATTTGCGGCATCCAGCGCATCCGTACCACATATCACCCGCAAAGAAACGGGCTAGTCAAGCACTGGCACCACACTTTCAAGGCGGCTTTTCGATGCCATGACTCTCTATGGATGGAGGTCCCTCTCCTTGTGCTACTCGGCATTCGTGTGATCTATAAGGAAGATCTCAAAGGCACAATAGCTGAGTTTGTATATGGCCAGAACATTGTTCTGCCTGGTGAACTTGTGAGCCCTTCCACTTCTCTCCCTCAGTCTGACTTACCCTCCTTCATGGACCGCGTCAGACGCCACTTCATCAACCTCCATATCCCACCACCCACCAGCCATTCCCACCCTCAGATTCACATCCCAAAATCTCTGGACAATTGCGAGTATGTCATGTTCTGTAATGACACTGTCTGTTCTCCCCTCCAACCTCCATATACCGGCCCGTACTGAGTTCTCCAGCACTCAGCCACCACCTATGACATCCAGATGAAAGATTCAGCTGTTACAGTCTCTCTCAACAGACTTAAGCCTGCTCATGTTGAACCTTCTTCTACACCCCTTCAGGCCATGACCACGCCACTTACTGTCATGGCTCACGATGCTCTGACCACTCACTCCACGTCAGACTTACACACTAGATCGAGTGACTTCCAGCTCCAATTGTTGAGCTATCCTCCGACCTTGCCCTCTACTCCGGTCTCATGCACTCCGTCAAGTGACCACATGCTCTCCACACTGAGCTTACCTACGATCATGCCCTTGCTGCCAGGCCCTTTGCCGGTCCCTTCGCTGGACCCTTCGACCTCTCCACCGTCGCCTGCTCGCCCTGTCGAGGTTTCACAGACCCCCCCCCCATCTTGAACGTGCCCTCACTCGAGGTGTTTCTGCCTGTCCCCCCAGACATAATCCATGACATCTCAATAATACTGCGTGATTGTACACTGTTCATCATGTGTTTCTCTTCATCCAGTGCTCATGACACAACCTCTGCCATTCCCTGCCACCTGGTGAAATGTGTTCCCCTCCCACCCGACGTCAACCTGGACATGCTTCGTGTCTTTGCCATGCCCACCGGAGACATTGTTGCCATCGCTCCATTCCACCTGCAAACCGCCGGCCTACCTGTCACCGCATGACCAGCATGCCCAGGATGACGCCCGGCTCGCTTCAACAACTTCCCGGTTCGTTGGCTGAACCTCCCTTCACGACATCTACCTACACAGCTCCCCGATGATGCTGTCGAGCTGACCGTGGTCCGGCTCCCGCAGACCACCCCTGCCAATGCCATAGTCACACCCCCCCCCCAGCCTCTCAAGAGGTACTCTGTACTGTGGGGGGGGATTATGTGGTGCCGATGAAATCGACACCAACATTGATATGCATTCATCTTTGGACTCTAAGCATTATCTTTGGCTGTTCTGCCTTGCTCAGTTCAGTTCTTTGTGATCCTTGTATGTGTTAAGGTTAATAAATGTACTATTGCTAAATGGGTGTGATTATTGGTGCAACCAACCCGGTAATCCTCCTCACGATTCAAATAATACTTACTTGAATGAAAATAAGGTCTACAACATTTTATGCCTATAGTGATTATTACAGTGTTATCTACAATCTTACATTCTATGCGACTGTTTACAGTACTATATAGATTGTCACATGCAGCAAAACAAGGTGGTTTGGCAAGGTAAACTGCTAGAATTAATTTTATTACACAAAAATATGTGACTATTTTGTGATTACTCTCTATTTTCATGGTACTTGGTGGTTATGATTAAACTGACAGTGATCAGAGTGCACAAGTGTGGGCTGTATACATTGCAGGCTGCTGAAACATTGTACATAATACATTCATTAAATGGCGTGCTCATGGAGTAGGCTGAAAAAATATTCCACTTTCTGCCATTAGGTGAAAAATACAGTGCTGTAGGCAGTCATAATGTGAAATGTTTCCTTTTGTGACATCAGTACGCTGTTTGTCACTTTGTGATGCATATTTATTTCTTTTCTGAAGTGACTATTGGTGTAAAGGGTTAAGAAGAATCACATTTTCTGCATGAGATGTGATGGCTATTGAGAAGAAAAACCATGCACTCCTGGTAAAGTTATTATCAGTGCAGCAGCAATAGCAGCACTGCACTGCAGACGCATCCTACGATCAAGAAATTTGAAGAAACATGTGAACTGGGTGGTGCAGCAGCGAGGGGGTGGCAGCCCATTCCCATGGCAGTTGTACATGGAGTTGCTGTAGTTGTAGCTGACTGTGCAGCATATGCCACAAATCCCGCACCCAGTGCTTGAGCTACGTCACAGGAAGTCTCTGTCCCCTGGTCAATATCTCAACGGATTTTTAGTGCATTTCACACAGGTATCCTTACAAAATTCAGAATGTGCACCAAATGCCATCCCAAGATAGGCATGGAAATGGATGACATGGCTGGGGAGTATTCTTTTGATGAACTAGACACATTTTACGTTGCACAGTGTCACAATTGCACAGAACTGTCACATATGGGGTTCTACTCTGCCACATGTTGTGCAGGAACATCCACTGCACTAAGCTTATGTGACTGTGTGGAGCGGTTTCACAAGCTCCTTCACTCTCAGTCCCTTTCTCTTTTAGGAGATGACACCTCATGGGCCTGTTAGGTGTACAATGAATCTGCACATTTTGAGAACCTCCTTTTGCAACACATAATTCGAGCTTTACAAGAATGCAATTCTGTCCATACCACTATTTTCATGCAAGATGGGGCAACACCATCTGTCACTTGCCAGGTGAAAAATTTGCTTTGAGAAAACTTGAGTAATGGCTGTATCATCTCTAGCCAATTTCATGATGAGTGGTCTTCCAGATCCCCAGACCTGAATCCGCGTAACTTCTGGTTGTGAGGTACCTGAAAGATTATATCTGTCAGAAATGTATCCAGACTACTCCTGATATGAAGGATAACATGACAACATATCACACTATTTACACCAGATATGCTGTGAGCAACTGTCAACCATGCTGTGTTACAGATGCAGTATGTTGCCGAGTTGGGAGACGATATCGAACACATTATTACTTGTGATGTCAACCTAATAAGCATGCCAAAACCACTGTTATCATGTGTTTCATCTTCCTCACCTTTCCTGCACCTACACCACATTCAGACTGCTTAGAGCACCACATTTCCACCTTGTGGCAGAAAGTGGAACTATTTTTTTTTCTCGGTCTATTACACAAGTGTATTGATTAATGAATACACCTACAACATTCCAGCATCCTGTGAAGTATATTGCCTGCACTGCAGCACTACAAACACCACTTTCTTAACTATTACCACATGGTACCTGTTATCTGTATACTCAACTGTAGAAACAGTCAGTCGTACCTGCACAATAGTTGAGACAGCATTGCAAGACTACTGTCAGTTATTTGTCATGTAAAAAGGCATGCAAATCTACCCTGCCTAGGCCACTGCACCTGTCAGACTCTCTCAGTACCGAGCCCCTAGATTCTACGGTCTGTGCTCCTTTTCAAAAATGCCAAGCCCATAGCTTCTATGGGCCAGCATATTTTGCTGGTTAAAAGCATTGCACATTGTTTCCATTCCGTTGACTATTGACACACATTGCTTATAATGTTATCTGTTAGATGCATGGATAGTTGGTACTAATTTGAATCTTGTTTTTGTGGTATTTTCTTCATTATGAGTCATTGTTTTCGCATGTGGGTAGAGAATATTAATGGTATTCTGTGGAAGAGAAATGGCACATCATGGTTTATCAAAAGGAGAAATTGCTGATCTTTGAAATCTAGGAGATCCTGTCAATATTCTAGGTAGTGAAGATTACTTGGATGACACAGATGTCTTATGAAGACTGCAGTACAATGTTTTCAAGCACAGAACTTTAAAATGGTGGTGGAAACTATATTTTTTTTAATTTGCTCTTACTAGGAATATTGAATGCATTTTTGTTACACACCTCATTCCAGATGAATAAGATGACAACAACTAATCTAATTACCAACTCGCCAACAGCTCCAAATAACCAAAATGGATCGGTAGACTGACTGACACAGGGATATTTCCTACAACTTTTACCACCCACAAGCAAAAAATATGCATCCTGTGTATGTTATGTTTGTTCTTCAAAATAAAAGAAAGTGGGATAGCATCTAACAAGGGAACACATTATCAGTGTGAACAGTGCTGTGTGGCATTGTGCATGGAACCCTGTTTTAAAATATTTCATGTGAAAGTGAAGTATAAATCCATGTAGAACATGCTATTGTATTTAAATACAATATTCAGCACTGATCATTATGTATTTATGAACTCATTTACTCTACCTGTATAAATGTATCACTCTTAATTATATGAAAACAATGTCGTGTATAATCTAATTTGTTCATGTTATACCAGACAGGATTTTTTCTATAGTTGCACATTACAGAAGACAAAATGGGCTTAAAATAGTGTTAATTATGTATTGTTATGTTTGATATCTTCCAAGATATAAATTTTTTAACACAGCTATTGCCTGATTCTGCAGACATGGGCTGGGCTGGGCTGGTACTAAGAGTGTTAAACTAATATACTGGGAACAAATATGGCACTGCACTATTTTCTGGAACATCCTTGAAACAATAAAGCCCTTCTCTGTTCCCGTCAATATGCACTACAAATACTGTGTTTGGAGGAACTCATTCCTGCTTGTGCCAAACAAATGATACACCTCAACACTACAACTGCTAGAACACCAAGAACCGCCAATGTGGTCATTTTGACTGCTATGTCAAAATTATTGTTTTCATTCTCATTATCATCATTTCAAATGTGTATTTTAGGTTTGTAAAACTAAAATAAGATGAATTACATAATTTTTCACAAATTTAATATTTTTTCCATTTATTACAAACAAGGATGAGTTTTTAGAAATGTTTTATTGAATTAACAAATACAGTTTCTATTTCAATTTGTTTTAGTAAAGAAGCTGATGGATTTATTGTGGACTCATTATTATGAAATTAATTACTGTAATATTTCATGTTGTGCACTTATAGTCATGAAATATGTTGGCCAAATCCACATACCACAACATATTTGTAAAACACTGCCTGACTTTTTCTTCAGTTTATTTGCACTCGCTGATGTGAATTACGTATCTTTAGTAGCAGGAACTACATACCACATCCTTAGTTATGACCTTTTAACATGAACCACACACTCACTGTTTGCACTTTTTGCAGATATAACTTGTCTTATTCCTACACCTCTTCATTTGGCAATGTTTCCTCATTTTATTTCCATCCACTGAATATCCAGATTCAGCTTCCGTTTCCACCAAGTTACTTTTCGAGTCCATGTAACCCATACAACACTCCTCTGCCAGCTTCAGGATAAAATTTGTATGAGTGATCTTCATCCCTGTTACTTTCTTGAAAATGATACATGAGTTGACAGCTGCCAAGTCAAGAATATTATAAAATACATAAACTGGCCATTATGAGTACTGGGTCGAACAATGTATTTTCTTGCCATTTGAGCCACCACATCAACACCATATTTTGTATTGTTGTAGAAATCTATTGCTTCTGGAGTTTTCTCGGACCACTTTGAAGTGTTATACAGAAGCTCATTCTCGTTTTGTTTGCCCTGATATACAGTAAGAGTGCCACTGGAATTTTTGAAGAGATTTGAGTCATAAAGATTAGCCTTCAGTGCCTTCACAGAATTAGGGATTTCTCTTCTTGATTGACTAATTGTTCCAACAATGCTAGTAACATTAGTTCTTTATTTCTCACCCAGTTTCACTGTTGTAAAAAATTGTCCATAGTCACATTGTGACGAAGCAAGCTGGGATCTTTTTACTTCCTCCTTTTTTTTGCCATCTGCCTCCCTAAATTCATTTTCTCATTTTTCACTAATTACCATTAACATACTTGAATATAATCTGCATTTTCATAAAAGAGAAAGATTGGCCCTCAGTTTTAAAGAATATAACAACAGATCTAATTTTGTACTTAGTTTATTTATGTAATTATTGTTATAGGATGAAATCAGTAATTGTTTCATAACTTAAATTCTATTGTTGACTTATAAGCAAATATAAATTCTGTACTAATTATAAACATTTGGGAGACAAAATAATGGCATTCTTTAAGTATTTATTTGGCTCTATTTGAAAACATGTTGGCAAAGCCAGCCTCTTAATTCCAAATTAATTACCAGTTTTGTCAAGAGTATTGTTTGCATAACTATATATGTTAATTTCATCATTTAAACAAATAATTTGGCTTTACCCTTGTAGTAGAAGAAACTGTTAAAAAGAACCAATGTTTTGATGCATTCAGTTAATTTAATGACTTAGGTTTTTATTGTAATTTCTATACATTAAACATCAAACAATGTGTAGTTTCAGTGCCTATTATTGTGATGATATATAAGGGTCCAATGTTTGGTCCCGAGACATGGCCGAGCTTCAGAGAAGGAACCTGTATTGGTTAGATCAACAACAATGTATCCACTTAACTGTGAAATAAGTGTAATAGGCCATGTGCTAAAACAGTGACAGTGTCTGATCAATACATACTGTATTATGCAGCAAGAACTGTGTGGTTAGGTTTTTATTGCTCATAAATTTTCAACAGTAAACTATTGTAGCAGTATGTTGATGTTTGTTTGCAACCTATTAATGAGACTTATCAAAGGTTAAACAACAGTGCACTGGCCATATAACTGTGTATTATTGGGGGGTTGGGAACAGTGAAAGTAAAGAACTGTGAAACGCAAATGTGCATCTGTCAGCTACATCATTTAAAATAGTCAGTGTTGAGCGTCCACCCCTCATTTTTCAGCCAGTGTAGCAATTCAGTACATTGACATTGAGGACAATCAACGAGGAAATAAAGCAGGTGAAACAGCTCCACCAACTTCATTGCTACACTATCAGGAAGAGTCTGGTGATGTGATCTGTGATCGTCTTTCCCTAAATAAGGGAACCCATTGCACAGAAAATTAGTCAATGTCTACAAGGAGCAAAAATTTTATACCACATTTATCTGGTTTATTTGGCATTTACTGTAAGAATAGACACCTTGTTTTGCTTGGAAAAAGCTGTTCATCAGCAGTCAGGTCATATAGGTCAAATGGCAATTTTCAATGAACTTGTTCCCAGTTTTTGATACTAAAGCACATTTATCTGTCTTCAAATGTTCTAATCTTGCATTTCTAACATCAAAGTGCAAAAAATCTTAGAATTTCTCGAAAGCAGTTTCTCCCCATATCATCATTGAAGATAGGTGGGCCCCACTTTTTAGACCACAGTTCATCAAATTCAGTATTATTGTCTCCAAGAACACCATGAGATGTGTGTGTTTATCTGCTCTGTATCCCTCAATCTGTAAATATTTATAGGATGAACCAATAAATCAATAAAAGCCTCCAGTTCCTCCAAACTTTCACTCCACAATTCTTTTCCTAGAACATGTTTTGACTCTGTTTCTGTACAGTGTTTTATGTCTTTCAGTATTGATTCATCAATAAACAGATGCTGTGCACTCACTACATTGATGTCAGCAACATATAGCTTTGAATATGGTGTAGGTGCTGGATTTTCTCTCACAACTTTATGACTTGCCAATCTGCCTGATGTGATGTTTTTTAACTCTGCTACAGCCCACTCTGTGATGTCAACAGTACCCAACAACATGTTATGTGGTCCTGGGAGGCATGTATTGATCTGTCCCTTCTGATATCTTCTTTTACATGATATATTTTCTAATGCTGTAATAGAACAAGAGAAAACTTCAAATTAAAAGTGACTGCTCAGAGTAAATATCATCTAAATCCTGTATGTTACATGAAAGTTGAATAATGCATTTCATAATTATTACTAACCTTGATGAACAACTATGTTTTGGCATAATGTGAATCACTGCTTCCAGAGTGATTGTTTGGTTGACAGTAATTTTAGTCCGCATCTTCTCTTAGGTCTTCTGTATCCAGGCCACTATTCTGCTTCAGACTTACCATTTGGAATGTCATGTAAGAGAGCAAACAATACTGCATTGGTAAGCGATGGAGAGCTGCGAGCCATGATTACTATGTTGCTACAAGCTAACGAATGACAATATGACTCTAGATGCAGAGACAAACAATGGACACAAGTAAATTAAAATAGTTTTATTATAGTGTGTATTATTGCTGTTTATAAACTGATTGTTAACAGATTTAATCTCAACCAGAGGAAGAAGGACATGTTATAAGCCATTTTAGTACAATAATCAGTACAGCACTTAAAATGACTACTTTTGCAGTTCTAGGTATACTTGTTAACAACGTCCTAAGCATTTTTCAAAAAATATATATATTTAGTATGGGTGATCTGACCTTTGACCTGGAAAAGTCACTGAAGCTCATATCAATACGACAAAAGCTGCAGTCAAAATAAAGTTCTGAAAACATGTTGCAATCATTTTGACCACTCTGGCAGTTCTAGTGTTAAATAAAATGCCAAGGAATACATGTCCAACATTCATGAAAGAGTCATGAGGCACGTTTTACAAGAAATTTGTTGCTAGACGTTTGCTTCCATTTGCCTTCCCTATGCACTACTGTTTGTGCACACACTTCACGTTGGTGATAAAAGGAAATGTGGCTTCAGCTGCTGGAAGCTGCAGTCGTGTGTGTGTGTGGGGTGGGAGGGGGGGGGGGGGGTCACTGAACATGAAATATGTAAGAGGACATGTTCCACTTGTAGCTGCTCAGGCCGTAAGATAACAAGGGGCAGTGTTGCATGATAATACATATCATAGCTGTGGCACCATCTGCTGGAACATATTTACTGTTTGGAAATTCCACCAATAATTTTCTGATGAGAGAGAAAAGTGATTTAGGGAAAATAAGTGTCAAGACAAGACACCCACAATGAAATATTTCTACTTTAATCCATATAAGATTTAACTGTCTTTTGAATGAGAAATTAGAAATTAGTATTGAAAACAAAAAATAGTATTTGAATCATGCAGTGAGGAAATGGAAGCTGTAAATATAGTAAGACTCTTGACTAGTGTATGTGGATTCCAGGCTCATGGATTTTATGACAGTTATGAACTGAAGAATATTTTAAAACTTGTGTTAAATACCATAATTTTAATGAATATGACTTAACTGCTAAATATAAATGACCATTTGCAACCAAATGCAGTTGGCTGCAGATGTAGTTTTACTAGGGTAGTGGTCATGTGACTAACAGAGCTGGGAGCATGCAAGAATGTTTTTGTGGTCTTTTGTTAAGGGATGCTGATCTGTTAAGATCTTTTATGTGGCAAAGTGCCGCTTGGGTATGTGAGCTGAGTATGGCATTCTGGAAGTCTGTTTTGTGGTTAGGACTGAAATACCAGCAGCCAGTTGTCTTTTGAGCACAATGTGATGTCCTTTATTTTTGAATTCACATATACTTAATTTGCCTGCAAACTGCTTTCCATTCTCTGGCACACGTATGACCAATTCAATTTGTACCTGAATAATACAATGTTGATGAATCTTTAAATGTGAACTGTTAAACTGTTATTCAATAAAGTGTTTTCTTAAGTGTTAATGTCTTTGTTTTCATAATTCACTGGCAGATTCAATGGCCACTTGATATAATGTTCTCATTAGGGTATAAATTATGGCTACACACACACACACACACACACACAGTGTGTGATAACGATATCAAAATGGCAATACCGAGCGTCAATATTTTTATTTTATATTATATTTTTACACAATTTTCAGAAAATATTTGAAGTTGTTCTTTTGAAATTGTAGAAGGACAAGATTACATTTACTTTCACTGTCTGAAGGAGTCTTATTATACTATGAGCTTTCATCATCCAATCTTTCTCTTTGACTGTGTGAGGCAAGTATATGTGGCACTGAAGAGGAACTCTGATTGCACTGGGGGGTTGCAGTGTGAATGGAATAAGAAGATTTCCAATACGAAGAAACAGTTCCTGAAAATGATGAACAAAATCTAAATGACAAGATTGGTCATTGCAGTTGGTGGAGACATGTGAGGGGAAATGCTGATATAATCTGCACTACCAACATAAACTGCAACGTTCAGCTTCACCATGCAATTTTGACATTACAACTGCTAGGTCACTGGTGTTTCAAAAAAAAAAAGAAAAACAGGGAATTCAACACAAATTGTTCTGGACAAATCTGACATATGATGAAACCGAATGATGTACCCACTGGACACCTTTTATTGTGCCACTTACACGCAGTTATCATTGTTAGCAAAGTGGTTATCGCCAAGCATGAATGTGCATAATTTTCCTTTCAATTATTGCTCTAACAGGGATCGGGAGGCTGCTAGCTTATCGATTTACAAAATATCTAATAATAAATCAATACTTAAACATACAGCTCTAAAACTGGCAGTATATTTACAATGTGCATCCGATATTTGTATAGATAGGTACATCAATATTTTTAAACTAATATATTGATACTTTTTTATATATTTTTTTAAATATTGACATATCGGATTTCTGATATTTTTAAACATATTAACAGTCCCAGCATAAATGCAATGGTGGACAACCACTCCTCTCGGATAAGCCGTCTGCTAATGTTAGGTTATTCACTTGCCCTTCAGTGGAAAAGTAGCATTGGTTCCTGTTATTGGAGTTTGACAGGCACAAGAATTATCAGTAAATGTCATTTGCCTGGTACATCACAAGGCCAACTAAAGATATTTGTAAAAACCAGAAACGTTTAGGTAGTTAAGTGTAGGACAATCCTCTGTGCGCACTCTGGTTTCCCATATGTGCAAACTTGGTGTAAAAAACTTAGACTCAGAATATTGACAAGGCAGAACAGAGTGAACATCTCCCGCAGCTTTGAAGTGCTGATTATGCTTTGGCATTACAACTTTGTCGTGCCTTTGACATCATGGAGTGAGGACGTGTGTGATAATGTAAATGCTACAACAGCTGAATGTAGGAGAACTGTCATTCTGTAGTATATCAGTACATAAATACATATAATCTGTTCCACAGGTGAAGACATCTGCTCTTACACAGTTGTACAGTGGAAAGATTGTATTTATAATACAGAAGAGTTATTGTACACGTGACAATTTTAGTAGCTTGAATGCACAGGAACCCTCTTTCAGCATCCACCCCTGTTATATGTGATGTCAAGTGGACATTTCACAGACTAGAGGCACTGCATAGCAGGTCCATTACAGTGAGTATGGTGACCCCAATACATCTGTAAGGTAAAAGTTGATACACGTATCAGTGGGGTGACAACTTTCGGAGTGGAATACATCATACCATAAACCCCTGTTTGAGCCACTCCAATAGGACCCTGGGAGAATGGCCTCGCATTTAGCATCCAAGGTCTTCAGATGTGACTGCATCTTGTATGGTTAGTAGGAAGAATATTTTTATTCCCCTTGAGGTCCCAATAAATTATCTGAAATCTGATTACAGCAACAGATACTTTAGCTATCACCTAGATAATGCTCATGAAACAGTAGACTGAGCATTTGTAATGCAACTCCAAAATTAAAAATCTTAATGTTCACCATTTTCAAAACTATTTTTATCAAGAAATTTAGATTGAATGCTTTTTTAAAACATTCCTTAGTGTACACACTGATTTACCATGAGTAGTTGCTTGCCTATGTGTGTATCAACTGCTTAGTGGCTAATAGTGCAGTGAATGGATATCTGCAGCTTAACTCCAGCAAAGTGATATCTAGCTCTACATCTAACTAGCTGCCAATGAAAATGGTCATGATAGCTGTAACTACATAATACTTCTGGAAAGAACAAAGTTATTTGGTCGGTTTGTCATCTGTGATGCATGTAATGATTATGCAGTCAGACACCACAAGTTTTCCAAAATGGGGACAGTTTTTTCCACAAGTAGCAGTACCTGTTTTGTGTTGGTATAATCTCCAATAATCAATGACCCAGTTTGGAGTAGTGCAGAGCAAAATTGAGAAAATGTTTGTACCATGACAATGCTGAATGTGAGTTGAAATTGCTTAAAATTTTATGATTTAAGAGGAAGAAGAACTGCAGGGATGATTAATTGTCTAGCTGCACCAACACTGTACACAAAGAAAGTTAGTTAACATAAGCAGCAGTTTGGAATTGCAAGGTAACAACAATGACAAATCTTAACACATTGTAGCCTACACTATTCACCTGTGAGGACATCCTCCATAGCCAGCAGCACCACCTTAGAATAGTGGCTTATAAGTTTGTTGTGAAAGTAGGCTACTGTCAATTTAGTTTCACACCAAAATGAAGCTCAAACACCTTAATAGCACTTATCTGAACTACTGGTCACAGCCCATTTGGGTCTCTCTCACTCCAGTTTGATATAGAAATGGGTAGCTACATGCTACATCTGGAAACAGTTCTATAGTTGCAGTCCAAGCACAGTAACCAACCACCAAAAGTTCACAATTTTTAAAGTGTGGAAAATAAGCAATCAAATCACTGTGTGAATTCTGTGCAAATGTTAACATATCACAATTTTGTCAGACTGAATAATCACCAAAAGTAACCACTCAATATTGTCATTACAATTCACTGTTTAAGTCTGATTCAGTCATTAACTTCTTCAGTGAATTTGTGTGAGATTAATAAGTTTCAGCCACTACACAATAATTGTATGAACAATTCACAGACATGAAATTCCAACTGAAAAAAGTAGATCTAGAACTTTAATCTGTTCTGGACAAACATACATAGGTTTAATTATTATGGACTCAGTATATACTGACACTTCTGGCAGTTGTGGGGGTAGGGGGGGGGGGGCGGCAAGAGGGGGGGGAGGGATGGAGGGGTGTTTGGTCTTCTGAAGACTGGTATAAGAAGAAACATTTTGCAAACCACATAATGCTTTAAAATATGGCTACATTGGACTTAACTATTTTACATTAACAACAAAGACCAATAGAATCTTGGATTACAGAAAATTTTGCTCATTACAAATGTAGAAAAATACATGGACACTATTTTACCTTTGGAAATTTGTATCCCTGTTTGTATGAATGAGCACCATACTTCAAACATAGTAAACTTCATTACATTTATTGTTAACACACTAATAATGCAGTGTGTCTTACTATATGGAAAAAATTAAGCTAACTACAGTATGTAGTCTAAATGCAGAATCTCACATTAGTTACCATAGAATTTACAATGATATGTGGCAGCCCTCTCTGAATTTTGAATTCAGTTACTATGGAAGATAGTTTCAGCAAAAATAAAATGCATTACTTGAAAGTCTTGTGAGTCTCATCAAAGTTCAGTTCATGTAAGAAGGTACACTTTGTCCACCTTTCCACCAAAAGGGAAGTCTACCTCTGATTCAGATTCTGATGTTTTCAGCTTTGAGGGAGCTCTTATTATTTTTTTTTCATTGTTTGTGGGGTGGAACTCCCAGCAACAGATGAATCAGTGATTCTCTGTAAAATACGAGAAAGCCATTACCCAAACGACAAATTACAGTAAGATTTTTCACTGAATTTTTGGTAGTATATTCTTCGCCACTTGTAGACAAGCATTTCGATGGTTATGACCCCAGAAAATTTCTCACTGTCACACCAGCTGTATAGCTTGAAATACCAATTATCACAGTATTCACAAAGAAATAGCTCTCAGGAGGTCTGATTCACATCTTCAGATATTTTTCATTTTTATATTGTTGTACATATCAAAATACTTTGTATCACAGATACAGCTTATAAAAAGTTTTCTATAAAAGGAAAAACAGTCCATATTTAGCTTAGCAGTCTTATCACAGCATTTCCAAAATACTTATTTACATATAGTGGACACATGGAAATGTGAACTTCATAGCCAGGCTTAGCTCAGTGTACCTATGTTCAAAACAAGGAAATGGGTACTCTAATACTTCATTTCCTTGACTTGAGCACTGTCAATAGTTGGTCGCAGTACAGAGAAGATTGTAGAGAAAACAAAGTTCCTAGAAAAGTGTCCTGAATTTGCTCAAGTTTAGGATGGCCATGGCACAGGCACTGATAGCAACACCAGAGAGAAAGAGAAATAACGCAGAAACTGACAATCATGAAAAATGAACAACTAGAGAGGGAAAAAATGAAAATTTACACTTTGTCAGCAAATCCAGTTGTAGAGAAGCACTACAATGGTTATGACCATTGGCTCACAGTGGATGACATATTTTCACAAAGATCTTGCAGATGTGAACACTGCAAAAGTGGGACCAAGCCATGCTGCATCAAGTGTGACCAGTATTTGTACATGCTTTCACTTACTCCACATTAAAAATTGATGTGTGTGTGTGTGTGTGTGTGTGTGTGTGTGTGTTTAAGTTATTTTGCAACATGTATATAATTATATCTCTTTTGTCATAGTATTGTAATCAAAGTCCTTGGAATAAAAATAAATAACAGCACTTCTTGAACAGCACAATACATATTATTTGGAATGAGATAAAACCTAACTAGCATGATTGTGCTACTGACATTTTGAGAAAACTATCATCCTGAGAATTTCAATATTTTTACCTGATAACCTGATACCATAGGTCATAATGCATGGGAAATGGTATATTTCAAATAAAGGTTTAAAAACTTTTCTATCAGGGTGGAAAGGGGGTAATGCAGTCAAATCTTCCTCTCCTTTATGGAGAAGAGCCATTAATATAATAAATTGTTCACCACATTTAGTAAGCTCCCCACCTTTTGCTTACCTCAAGTCCAAGTCTCTGAATGTGGCCAGCTGCCTCTTGTATATGTAGTACACAACAGCTGCTAGGCACACCACCACCAGCACAATTGCAAGTGCTGTCACCACAGAACATGTGTCCAGCTCCTCAGACTCTCTGCTCGGCTAGTCAGCAACCATAGTGGATTCCAAACCACCCACGGGAGGATGACTCACAGATCCGAGGCTTTTGTACCCTGCAAACATTCAGAGTTTTCAGTGATGTCCCATTTCATCTTATAAATTTCTTTAGACACAAGGTGCCAGCAGGCACAAAATATTTTGAAGGTAAACATTCACAGTAGTGCCAGGCAATACTGAGAACTGAAAGTAATCTAGAAACTGTTCCCTAGAACTGACAGGAGTCTAGTGCATGTCCTAGGGCTGACAACACACTAGAACCAGCAGGGGTTGTGTTTTGCCTGTATCTAGTACTGTCAATATGAGCCAGCCTACATGGTGGGCCAGTAGGTCTTTTTCTCTGATGTATTATTGGAGCACTGTAGTTATTACCAATGTGCTGTCAAACATTCATCAGTTATTACTGCTTGACACTACTCCAGACTATTGTGTTTGGAGAGTGTTCCCTGCAGAAATCTTATCTTATTCTTGCAGCTGATGTTTCCACGTACAATCTGCCTGCTCACACACAACTTGGCAACATGAGCAGTGATTGCTCACATGTGCCAGCAACAGTGAGGCTCACAGTGGTTCATGCCTGTAAGTCACAATGGCATGAAGCTTTTCTATATTCTATATTTGTATTGGCACATTACATGTTCTAGATTTACAAGGTGATAATTATTGAGCTATATGAAGTAAAATTGTCGTAACTTCTGAACAGTTGGCATTAGGATCTTCAAACTGCACACTTGGCCATGGGGTACAATGGAAATTAGTATGCACATGCACCCATGACTTGTTGTTGTTGGCCATTTGCACATGAAAATGTCATAGTACAGCTTGCCTGAGCATATAGCACTTGCGAAGGCCTACTATGTGAGCAATAACAGCCCAACTGCAGCTCAAAGGAAGTTTGTGACTGAATGAAAGCTGAAGACTACTGATCCAAGTGTGCTAACAATCAAGAATTTGATTCACAAGTTTGAGAGAATGGGTAGTCTTAACAATGTTGATCATCCTATAATGCCAGAAAACATTGAGAAGACATGCACTGTTTTTCAAACTGGCCCCAGGAAATCAATCAGACAAACTGCACAACAGGTGGGAATCAACTAAGGTGAACTGTGACAAATTGGTGTTGAAGACCTGCATCTCTTCCTACACAAAATTCAAACCCATCAGCCATTGAGCCCCAAGGCCATGGAACAGTGGTTGTGAAACACAACCACACTATTGTCCACAGACTTTGGTGAAAATATGGTTTGGTTTAGTGACAAAGCTCACTTACATTTTGATGCCAGGTTTTATAGGCTATAACATCATGATCTGCAAAGGATTCCAGTCCAGGTAGTGAGGCGTTTCCACAACAAACAATGGCAAGCGTGAACCAACCACTACCACAATTTCCTGTTGCGATGTCACGGGTAAAGTTAACTCTGCAACCATGGAAGAAGATAGGTCCATTCAGAACTACATTTTGCACAGTTCCATTCACACCAAGTTTACTCTCCAAACTTATA
Source organism: Schistocerca cancellata (assembly GCF_023864275.1). Taxonomy (NCBI): domain Eukaryota; kingdom Metazoa; phylum Arthropoda; class Insecta; order Orthoptera; family Acrididae; genus Schistocerca; species Schistocerca cancellata. The sequence goes on from NC_064632.1 coordinate 460,121,576, forward strand.
ATATGTTTGTAAACAGTTGACGATACAAACGTCAACGAGGCATAGTGCTTCAGTGGTGTTGCAGATAGAGCTCACAGTGGAATGATTCCACTGGTCTGTGCTGCCCGCTTTTATACACAGTGAATGGCCTTGGTCACATAAGGCAACTGATAACGGGCTTAGACTCTGCAAGCGCAGACACGAAGTCATGCCTGTTTACAAACATATTATAAGTTTGGAGAGTAAAGTTGGTGTGAACAGAACTGTGCAAAATATAGTTCTAAATGTACCTATCTTCTTCCATGGTTGCTGAGTTAACTTTACCCTTGACGCCACAACAGGAAATTCTGGTAGACTCTGCAAGTGCGGACACGAAGGCGTTATCCTGTACGTGTGCTATAGTAATACTCGCAGCACGCATACCTTCATGCGTCAAGCCAAGCTATGCGGGTTGCATCACCCACATTTGTAGGTGCTCAGCAGGCAGTGCGGCACTACATTTTCGACTTTTTTTCACACTGTTGCATCCTTGAGACCCCAGTTCGTGATGTACGCTCCTCAGTTACTAAGGTCACAGATAACACTTTATTAATAATTATAATACAAAGTCATATCTCCTGTTGCAGTAACATTGTTAGCAAGTACACCAAGTCCTTTCATCCAAACATGTATTTTTTCATCAAAATGCCTCACTACATGGACTGGGATCCTTTGCAGATTGTGATGTTATAGCCTATAAAACCTGGCATTGTGGGATCAATCTGAAGACCCAAAGTAGACCTAGTTATGTATATAGTGATATGCCATTTACATTGTATACACGTTCATGTAGAAAAGTAACTAATGATGAAAAAAATACATGTATGGATGAAAGGACTTGGTGTACTTGCAGACAATGTTACTGTAACAGGAGATATGACTTTGTATTATAATTATTAATAAAGTGTGATCTGTGACCTTATTAACATCACGAACCGGGGGCTCAAGGATGCAACAGTGTGAAAAAAAGTCGAAAACATAGTGCCGCGCTGCCCGCTGAGCACCTACAAATGTGGGTGATGCAACCCACATAGCTTGTCTTGGCACACAAAGGTACGCCTGCTGCGAGTATTACTACAGCACGCGTACAGGATAATGACTTCGTGTCCGTGCCTGCAGAGTCTAAGTCCGTTATCAGTTGCCTGATGTAACCAAGGCCTTTCGCTGTAGATAAAAGCGGGCAGCACAGACCCGCAGAATCATTCTGCTGTGAGCTCAATCTGCAACAGCATTGAAGCACTATGCCTCGTCAATGTTTGTATCATCAACACCACCACCACATGCCTATTTACAAACATATTATAAGTTTGGAGAGTAAACTTGGTGTGAATGGAACTGCGCAAAATGTAGTTCTAAATGGACCTATCTTCTTCCGTGGTTGAAGAGTTAACTTTACCCTTGTTGCAACAGGAAATTCTGGTAGTGGTTGGTTCACACTCGCCATTTGTAACGGAACATATTAAAGGCTTTACTCTACCGAAGTATGCGATACCCTCCAAATTCAACCAGTTTAACAAGTATTTATGATTATAGAAAAGTTATTGTGTATGTTAACAATGATTACGTAACATGTCTCCATAAACAGTCAACCCATTAAACTATACTGAATAACTAACCCACACAAAAGTTAATATCACTTGATCACTGATACAGCAAATGTCATCATGTAAAAACACTGAGTTCATCTTAAATAATTAATATGAAGTACGAATAATAGTGTACAACTTAGGTATTTTGGATCTCCTTAAATAAAAAATCACCCAGTGAAACCTATTTGTTCACTAGGAGCGGTTTCACTTAGTATTCACGAAATCAATCCTGTTTTAGACGAAAACCAATGTATTTCTTAATAATTCATGTTAATTACTTATTTATGCAAATTAGAGAAGTCAATTGACAAACTTCTAAAAAACGGACTTTTTGTAACAAGGAATTATTCTGTCAAGTCAACAAATCTGTCTGTCATTTTAATAACATGTTAAATTATGTCACTCGATGCAAATTAATAACTTTTCTGCACAAATTATGATAACAGATGTACATGTGACTTGTAAACTATATCTCTTTTTAGAAGTTCTTTGACAATGTTATAAATACGAGCAGCAAGAAGGGTCGAGAGCCAGTCGGAATGTCACTTTGGTACAGTGTGTTAGTGTGTTATTGTTTGAGGTGGATAAACAATGCAAAGAACATGTAAAGAAAGTTGTGTTGTGTCATAGTCTTTGGTGGACAGTGGAATTAAGATGGCCACCAGAGAAATAAATATTTGAAGTTTACATATTTGTTGGTTTCGTTCATCCTTTATCATCAAAAGCACATAAAACAAAACACGGGACCTCATGTTTTTAACCCTAGACAACCAGAATTTGAGCCAGCATCAACATCGAGACACAGCAGCGATCCAGCAAGCAGCAGTGATTACTACAATGCATTTTAATGGCGCCAACCTAACATCAAGTGCTAACAAGCTCCGTAAATGGGAGTGAAATAGTGCGATTATAGCAATTAGCAATATCTACGACCAGGCGACCATTACACATTGTTCGGTGTGAAAATGCCTCACTACCTGAACTGGAATCATTTGCATATCGTGATGTTATAGCCTATAAAACCTGACATTGTGGGACCGATCCAAAGACCCAAAGTAGACCTCAGTTATGTATATGTAATATGAATCCGCATTTCATGATCAATAAGTCTCTTCACCCTCAATAGGTGATTGTGTCATGTGCAATGTTCAGTCACAGAATAACCAGTGTGATATTCATTGCTGGCACAGTGGCTACCAAACAGTACAAGAATGTTTTGGAATATGATATCATCCCCATTATCCAAAGTGACCCTGATTTTGACAAGATGTGGTTCATGCATGATGGAGCTCGGCACCATTGACACAGGACAGTGGTTGATGACCTGGAGGAGCACTTTTGGGGACTGTATTCTGGCTCTGGGGTACCCAGAGGCCAGTGGCATGAGCCTTGATTGGCCACCATATACTCTGGATCTGACCACATGTGACTCCTTTTTTGTGGGGCTATATTAAAGATATGGTGTACAGCAATAACCCCAAAACTGTTAATGAGCTAAAAATAGCCATTCAGGAGGTCATTGACAGCACTGATGTTCCGACACTTCAATAGATCATGCAGAATTTTGCTATACATCTGCGGCACATCATCGCCAATGATGGTAGACATATTGAACATGCCATAACCTAACTCCAAATATCTGTCGTGACATTTACGTGTTGAATACAGTGTGTGCATGCTGTAGTTTGTAACTAATTTACCTTTATTTTCATATACAGGGTGAAAAGTATTTAAAACGACAAACTCTGGGAGGTTGTAGGGGACATCAAAACAAATATTTTCCCCTAATGTCATTTTATCCTATGAGAAGTATTTAAACCAGTAGAGGAAGATTTCTCTGGCAGCAAATTAATTAAACCGACAAACACTTTTCCATTTTTTTTAGGACCAAGAGACAACACAGTAACACAACCCAATTTCAGTTACAGTAGATTTTCAAATATGCCTCCATTGACATGTAAACAAAGGTTACACCATCGGATCATTTTCTGTCTGACAAATGCAAAACCCCAGGAGTATCCTGAATTGTTCCTGCTGCTACTACTATCTGGGCAACCAGATCATCTTCTGATGCAACAGGAGTTGCGTAAGCAAGGTTGCGCATCTCTACCCACATAAAAAAGTCCAGTGGGGGGACATATCTGGGGATCAAGCAGGCCATGGTACAGGACCACCTCTGCCAATCCAGGTTTCTGGGAACTGTCAGTTCAGGAATCAACGCACACGATGACTGAAATGTGCCTGCGCCCTGTCATGTTGAAACCATATGCGTCGTCTTGCAGAGAGTGGGACGTCTTCCAGATTCTGACAATGCTCTGGCGAGAAAATTGTAATAATGCCTGCCATTTAATGTCCTAGGTAGCAGATACAGTCCCCAACAACAAAGACCCACACATTAATGAAGAACCGCACTTGATGAGTGCTAGTAACTGTGGCATGTGGGTTATCCTCACTCCAAACATGCGAATTGTGCATGTTGAAGACTCCATTATGCCCGAACATTGCTTCATTGGTAAACAACATAGAGGATGGAAATGTAGAATGCATTTCACACAGTTCCAAGTACCACTGTGAAAACTGTGTTCTGGGTGGATAATCAACTGATTCCAAGTTGTAAACACGCTGTAAGTGAAATGGACATAACAATTGCTCTCAAAGGACTGTTCTTACATTTCTTACATTCGACCAATTCATCCCCATGTTATGTGCAATTGCACGAGTGCTGATTGAAGGATCCTGCCCCACTTGCTGTAAGACAGCTTCCTCAAACTGCAGCATTCTTACTGTGTGACGGCGTCCCTGTCCAGGTAATCTGCTAAATAACCTGGTCTCACACAGATGTTGGTACACCGCAGCAAAGGTCATATGATGCGGGATATGGCGATTAGGATATTGTTGTTGATAAACCCGCTGTGCAGCTTGTCCATTGTGGTGTGCTACGTAATATGCACCAATGATATGAGTGTACTCACTCCAGGTGTATTGCTCCATTAGTAAACAGAAACAACGCACTACTACACTGGTGGACAGCAATTGCCTACAACTGAAGAGCGTAATACACCCTCCAACAACTGAAGGTCATAATACGGCCTCTAACAACTGAAGAGCGTGATACGGCCTCTACTGGTTTAAATAATCCTCATAGGAAAAAAATGACATTAGGGAAAATATTTGTTTTGATGTCCCCTACAACCTCCCAGAGTTTGTTGGTTTAAATACTTTTCACCCTGTAGTTCAATGATTGTCACCCTGTACTTTTTGTTCTATAGATCCAAGTATGGAAAACACTTGAAACTGGAAAGCAATAAATTTACAATAATAGAGAAATGCTATTGTTCCTTCAACGTATCTTAAAATGTGAAACATAAGGTGGAATGGCTGTATATGTTACATCATGACTCAAATATTTCTGTTCTGTTCCATAGTACTGTAAGTACAATTAGTACTATACTGGCCAAACAATGAAAATTGTTTCTAAATTATTTTATATTTGCTTGAAGGTATTAGGAGACAAAATGGCTCCTTTAAAGAAGCCACTGCTGCTGCTGCTCTTACATCAATCAGTTGCAGTGTAACCCTTCAAACAAAGTGCTGGGATAGAGCTGATATTTGTCCAAGTTACACCATCTGCTTCACATAGACACTGCAATTACAAAATGTTCCCAAGTCTAAATATATAATGTATAAGATGTTAATAAGGCATTTATTTTGTTTCTGAATCTTCAATTCCTCCTTAATATCTATCAGCAACCTTTTATGAACTTTTACATTGGGATATTAAATATATTCCAAATCCCAGATATAGATGCATGTTCTATACGGAAATTCATTTATATCTAGTATTGTGGTTGTAAATTTCAGCCCATCTTAAATTCACACTTGTTATTGAAGATGATGTTCCTTCACTCATGACAAACAAAATTTCTGAGATCACACATCCATACATTTCACAGACTGCTTAGAAGCCACAGGTCATCCCCCTGGTGCACTTCGGTGAGCCACTAAAAAAAAACAGTGTTATTTAAGAGTTCACAAATGACTGCTCAGCCTATTCTTGTGACCTATAATACTGTTATCCAGTCAATGTGTTCAATGTTATGTACAACCCATACATTTTATCTTATGGGTTGCTGTATAAAGTACCAATTTCCATAAATCATTTGTGTTCTTGCTATAACAAACTTGACGACAAGTAAGGGTTATGTTTTCTCTGCCTACCAGTGCCAGCACTAAGTCACCTGACAAACATCTCAAAGGAAGAAACACTTGAACATATCATTGTCCAGCAGCAAGCTTTCATAGAACAGTAGGCTCTCACCACTGCTCTCGAGTAGCATCAGCTTGTTTGCAGCAGGTTACTCTCCCAACAGTGCAACTGTTGCCCTTTCTAACATATGATGAACCACCTGAAGATTTTGAGTCCTACATGTCACAGTGACACAAACATTTCCAGGTTTTTCATGTGGTTGATACTAACCTGTGCAGGGATCTCTTTCCTAATTTTCACCACTCAGTCATCAGTTGTACCAACTTGCACTTTTGCAAGAACTGGCTGGCTTATTTGATGAAACATGTCAGCTTCTTTCAACATGTTACTGTCAGAGAACGTATGTCATTGTGATGCATGTAGAAATTTTACCATTGTCAGAAACGTCCAAACCAATCTTACAAAGCTTGGGCTGCAGAATTACACTGGTTGAGCAATCATTGTAAATTTGTCACTAGTACCTATCATCATGAGTTCTACACTCATCACACAATGGGTGATATTCATCTGACACTGGATAGGGAAAAGCACTTCCGTGTGAGAATCCAATGCTTACAGGTTGCTCTATATAGCACAGTCCTTTGAGGTGTCATGGGCCATGGGCCACAGGCAATCAGATTGCTGTGTGTGTGTGTGTGGGGGGGGGGGGGGGGTTGAAATAACTTAGCTGACACCTGTTAGGTGTGCTGCTAAGGAGCCAAGACAGCAGTACAATCTTCAACTCAGTGTCATATGGGACATTGTCAGTTATGGCCACAGCAGCAACAGGCTATTTTACAATAGCGGCTGTGTGCACCCTTTTTCTTGCCCGTACTGTTTCATCTGACATGAGTGTGTTGCATGCCCTAAGGGTTGGACTGATTGCGAAAATTGTCTAAATTAAGTCCACAGTGCATCAGTGTGAAACTTCTTCCAACATGTCAGGCACAGTAGTAGTGATGGACAAACTGTTTGTCTGAATTGACTGTCTTCCCAAGCAAATTGTTTATTGACTTGCACATATTTAATAAACTGCAAAAAATGCAAGTGGATACAGGAGCTACAGTGATTTTAGGAAATGCACAAATGGCCATGGACTTTGGCTCCCCTCCCCTCACACAGGTTCTACTGTAGCCAACCAACTTCCATGAAACCTAAGTGGCATTAGGGAGTTTGTTAAGTCAATACTTTGACCTCAGATGCACTGAAGTGAAAGTACACTAGCAATCCTGTCTGATGTTCAATATAATGTGAAAGCCTTTCAAGTAAGTATGTAGGTTAACTAATATTGAGCTAACACAATGTAAACAAAACTTATTCTAACTTGTCTGAGGATACAAAGCTTGGTTTCTAGTTCACTTTGCTACATTTATCTGGCATAAGCACATATTATTGAGCAGAATCAAACAACAGTAAGCCCAAGATGGAATGAAAATACTTGAAGGATATATTGCTACTCATCAAACGAGGCATAGATCTCCAGCTTTATTTTTCACTGTACCTGTCCACGACAATGCCTCCTTGATGTGGTGAGTAGCACTATAACCTTTCTCTCTTGTTAATAGTATTAAACAGTATGAAAGTATTGTTCATACATTAAACAGATCACATTTGCAATTTGATTGTATCTTATTAACACATGCCAACTTCTTCCATATCCCCAAGGTTCTGCTCCCAGACGTGATCTACATGTGCATGCCCTCATACTCACCAGCTCTCTGGCATGACTCCTGCATGAGAGTCAGGTAGTCTCCATCCTTGATGTTCATGTGGATGCTCTGGCACCTCTGCCCCTTTGTGAACAGCTTGCATTTCATCACAAAGCCCGAATGCTCTGGCAGCCAGTAGATCTTCTCCTCAAACAACACCAGCCTTTTGGGTCTGTTTATGTGTGCAATAAGGATGCATTAAAAAAGCCACATATGCATACACTTCAGTAATGAACGGAGGAAATTTGAGATTTCACTTAAATATCAATCAAAATGGGACTTTAACAGTGACACCACTCAGGGACTAGGTTTTAAGCATGTTCTGTGCATACAGCCTGTAATGCAGTACGAGGCGACATCTATGATTGTGGGGTGTGTGATCAGCATGTTATCAATCCCTACAGCCACTGTCAGACAAAACTTGGCAATGCTACTGCTGCTGCATTTGAACAGCTCAGCTAGCCTTAAGACTGAGTGAACTATGTTGCAGACATCTGGATCTCAGAAAGGTACCAGGAATTGAACCCAGATCCTTCTGCACCCAAGGCAGCAGCTAACTGTGTGGCTACAGAGGTTTTCGGGAAAAGGACCTATGAAACCAACACTGTTGCAGTTTGTCATTTAAAAAAAAAAAAACTACCTCTGGTCTCACACCTGCTGTGTAATGGACATTGTGTGTATAGGTATACTCTATCTACTAGGCTGAGTTCTTTGGCAACCAGGCAATTGGGACCAATTCTGACAATGGGGATATTTGATTTGAGCAATTAGTGTCAATTAAGGTTAATAATAGCACACAAGTAGCAAGAATTCTTCACATATGTGTGTGGCAAGTCATCTTGTAATGCATAGTGCTTATGGTTTGTGTTTTGGATGAGAGCCCAAGTGCCATTTCTTAACTGAGCTGGACAACAGCATGAGTTCATTCACCTTACAAAGTAATGGAATTCTCCCTCCAGCCTTTAAAGAAATGCAATATAAAATACAGTGTGCTTTAGGTGTATATTAAGAATAAATTTTCATTTTCCAACAAGTAACACTTAAGTTATGTAGTGGGCTTTCAAATGTACCATGTAAAAGATTTGGTGAAACAAGAAGAAACATTAACTAGCAAATTCCAGAAGGAACTTATTTTGGATTATCTGTGTTTCTGATTAATCATTTGGACTAGCCCACATTAGCCTGGATAACATGGAACTTTCAGTATAATACTATCAAGCTGTATGGTCCTGTTACTGCCAGTCCCCAATGTGCAAGACTCTCTACACTACTTGTATGAAATGTCCAGTGTCTGGGATAACAGGTTGGAATCTCACTTCTGACTTGAACTCTGAAGTTCTCTCTTCGCCATTGTGTCACTGACTCAAAGACCTGGAAGAAGGTATCTGTCCAGAGGATGATGCGCCGCACCATGTCCAGATCCAGGCCACTCAGTGACTCCGGGCCTGACTGCACCAAAACTGTCCTGCTGCCTCCAGCAAGGTCTGTCCTCCTAATACTGCCAGCCTTTGCTTTTTCAATCAAAGTGCTCATTTCCACCCAAAACAGAAATCTGGAACATCAAGTACTTCTGTTGATGCATCTGTAAGGAGTCCGCAGTACCTTATCCAATTAAAATTTTTTTTTGCCCTACACAGGTCAACGGTAGGAAAAATCTACTTTCAAGCACCACTGGCACTAAAACTATGAGTCAGGGAGTTCAAGTTATGAGACCGTCAAGTCCAGGTGGAGATGTGAGCTACACATCTTTTCTTACTTGCCAAGTGAGTCCCAACTGCCATGGATTGACCCTCAGCCAAATATTACAGATTCATGACATGCATTTGCATCAAATGAATGGCAACATGTTGCAGTGAGGATTATGTGTGTACACAACATTGTTGTTGTAGGGTATGATGTAACATGAATCATTCTGACATGACAAGATTAATCATAATTAGAAGGACAACACAAAAGTAGTATCTGCCTAATATTGTGTCTAAACAAAATATGTAAGTCAAAGTGTAAAACATTTTGGCATTTGTTACTGCAAACTTTTTATGATTGTGTGAATCACTCTGATTAGAAACAATTCCGAAAGCAGCCAAATATGTGTAGCTTTTATTAGGCCACGGTCACATCAAAATTGAAGCCAGGTTGCTATTTCAGCTAATAACAATCTACATGATATTATTTTGAAGTTCTTCACATCCCAATCCTCAAATCTGAAGCACATTTTAATCAGGCTGCTTTAAAGTACTATCTCATGAAGTTATTTGTTAGATTTGCCCATTTGCATGTTTATCTATAGATGAAATGCCAAACATAATGAACTACAAATATAGTTCTCCATATTTGCACCAGACAGTTATTTCTCAAAAGCAATGTCATAATGATACCGGTACACATTTCTGGGTGCCCATCCAGGAAGGATACGATGTACACAAGGTGCAGCTATAAAAATGGGGATGATGCTGTCAGAGAGAAAGTACACATGCCAAACATGAACAACCAATAGCTGGAGCTTAATGCTTTTTCAGTGAAATGCAGAGTCTCTCATGTTGACACAAATGTGTAGGGGTGTGGCCTTTGTATAATGGCTGTTATTTTGTTTTTCCAGAGAAACATGCAATAACAGAGCCATGACTTGTCATGAAGTTTCATATGAAACTTGGAAAATTGCTACTGAATACTATCTTACTAAAAGAAGTATATGCCAAAGACTATCATTTACATAAGTGAGTGGTTGCAGGGTTTCAAAGATGGCTGAGAAGTCATTTAACATGCCTCATGTCCAGTACCCCCTTCAACATCAAAAGAAGGTAATCCTATTGGATCCAGCCATCAGTATACAGTCAATTGTTGAAACTGTAGCAACTGACAAAGAATGCTTAAGTAAAATTTTACATAACAAATTTAACATGAGGAAAGCAAGTGTGTGCAAAACTGGTGCCAAAAATTCACAACATCTAACAAAAAGAAGCTTGTAAAAATGTGTACTGACACTTAATACCATTGAAAATAACACTAAATTCTTGGAAACAAGATATGTAAGTCAAAGTGTAAAACAGTTTGGCATTTGTTATTGCAAACTTTTTATGATTGTGTGAATCTTACTGACCAGCTGCACTCTGATTAGTTACTAATAATTTTAATTAAAGGGTGTCTTAATTGTAAGGGTTTATTCATTAGTAAAATTATCTTATTTTATGAATAGGTCCTTGGTTAACAAATTTATATTTTAACCCAAATAATATAAATAACTGCTTTATCCAATGATATTTGCTTGTATCATGTAACCACAGCTGCTGCACAAATTATGCCAATACTAAATCAATTTCTAAGTCTAAGATCACTTGATAGTTAAATCAAATTCTGTTTCTGCATTGGTTCATTATTCTACTTTTGTTGCTGCTGGGGTTTATTTATTAATTCTTGTTTGACCAGTGTTAGAGACTTATAATTGTGGTTGATTTTTACTTTTAATTGGTTGTATTAATATATTTATGGCTGGGTTGGGTGCAATTTTGAGAGAAATATAATCTGTTTTATTATTATTGTTTTAATGTTTATTATTTCAATTTTTAAATTTCGACATCAACCATAATTTCAATATATTAAAGACTTAATTTAATCAAACTAGAAGTTTACCTCTTCTATTAACTTTTCTCAAAAAAAATTTCACCAAATAAATGAAATGAATAAAATCTTTAAACCAATAAAGAAAATAAACAAATTCATGCACAGGCTCATACTGCATTGTCTGTTAAATAGGATTGTAGGAAATACAGCAACTCAGCTTTAGACCACCTACAATATTTGCTGGACTTAGAAATGTGTCACTTATCTATTCCCAAGATCAAATCTTCATTAGAAGGAACAAAATACACTATGTGATCTAAAGTATCTGGACACCCCCAAAAACATACATTTTTCATATTAGGTGCATTTTGCTGCCACCTACTGCCAGGTACTCCATATCAGCAACCTCTCAGTAGTCACTAGATATCATGAGAGAGCAGAATGGGGCAATCCGCAGAACTCATGGACTTCAAACATGATCAGATGATTGGATGTCACTTGTGTCAAACATCTGTATGTGAGATTTTCACACTCCTAAACATCCCTAGGTCCACTGTGTCGAATGTGATAGTGAAGTGGAAATGTGAAGGGACACATACAGCACAAAAGCGTGCAGGCTGACCTTGTCTGTTGACAGTAGAAGAGGTTTGTAAAGTGCGATAGGCAGACATCTATCCAGACCATCACACAGGAATTCCAAACTGCATCAGGATCCATTGCAAGTACTATGACAGTTAGGCATGAGGTGAGAAAACTTGGATTTCATGATCAAGCAGCTGCTCATAAGCAACACATCATGCCGGTAAATGGCAAACAACACGTCGCTAGGTCTAAGGAGCATAAACATTGGACGACTGAACAGTGGAAAAACACTGTGTTGCGTGATGAATCATGATACACAATGTGTCGATGTGATGGCAGGGTGTGGGTATGGCGAATGCCCAGTGAACGTCATTTGCCAGCGTGTGTAGCACGAACAGTAAAATTCACAGGTGGTGGTGTTATGGAGTGATAATGTTTTTCATGGAAGGGGTCTTGCACCCCTTGTTGTTCAGCATGGTACTATCACAGCACAGGCCTACATTGATGTTTAAAGCACCAACTGTTGAAGAGCAATTCGGGGATGTTGACTGCATCTTTCGACATGATTGAGTGCCTGTTCATAATGCATGGCCTGTGACAGAGTGGTTGCACAACAATAACATCCTTGTAATGGACTGACCTGCACAGAATCCTGACATGAATCATATAGAACACCTTTGGAATGTTTTGGAGTGCCTACTTCATGCCAGGCCTCACCAATAGACATTGATACCTCTCCTCAGCGCAGCACTCCATGAAGAGTGCCAGTCCCCAAGAAACCTTCCAGCACCTGACTGAAAGTATGACTGTGAGAGTGGAAGCTGTCATCAAGGCTAAGGGTGGGCCAACACCATATCAAATTCCAGCAATACCGATGGAGGGCACCATGAACTTGTGAGTCATTTTCAGCAATGTGTCTCGATACTTTTGATCACATAGTGCATCAGTCCATTTTAAGAAATTAAAAAAAAAATAATAAAAAAAACAGCAGCACACATGTAGGAGCTCACAGAGGAGGACTTCTAACACAATTTCCCATTTCCTTCAATAGTAAATTCCCATCGAGTGTTGTAGGGAGAGAGAAAGAGAGTATATTGAGGGTGACAATGAAATACTAATCTTTTTGAAACCAATAGTAACCTTGTTTCATAGCCACACTTCACACGTTCTCATATCCAGCACTGGTAGCTCAAAACTGCTTTCAAATCCCTAACTTATCTGTTTGTAATGGAATATAAAATAGATTGGAAGAAACAAAAGGAATGAACACAGTGATGATATAAATGTGATCTGGACTAACATTTTTACCTAAAATTTCGATGTGCTGTCTATTTTGTTTCCCACTGTCTTTCACTAACTGCATTGAAAGTTGTATTGTAGAAGACTCATTTTTTGACAAATCAATGAGTGGAAAAATTTAACTATTGCACTAATCATATACCAATGTAAATGTCAAGAGAAACTCCTTTCCCAACAAGATGCTGATACTAAAAATATTTCAATCTTCTGAAAACCCTCAAAATCCTACACTAAATCATACACTTTGGAATCAGAAAGAAATAATGGAAAATCCAGGATGGAATAGTGCCAATATTATGAAAGGCAGAGATGCTGAGTTGCAGACATGCACAGCAAAGGCTTCTGAACAAGTAAGCATTTGATGCATTTTTTTGCTTTTTCAGTGGATCTCAAGAACAACTAACTATGATTAAAAAAATTGTATCACTAAAGATAGGGGAAATTGTGGAGAATAAAGCACAATTCATATAAAGTGGCTAACAACACTGATATCCAACCATTCATCTCAAGTTAAGTTACAAGAAAGTTAACTGCTTTTCCTAATGGAAAAATTAGACTGAAGAAATTTTTTGTTAGCAGTGTGAAAGTCTTAAGAAATGTTTTATTTCTTGATCTTATACAAACTGTGAGACCTGATAGAACATTTACTGTTCCTTCTCATATACTCATCATACACTCACCCAACAAGTGCATTAACTGCGATGCTGCCAGCCCTACTGCCACATTTGACCACCAGCACGTCACCACAGAGCTTCTCCATCAGGTGGCACACACCCTGAACAAAAACAACTTCTGGTTTATACTGTTACTGAAACTACTTGTCACTCAACTCATTTCACACTGTGCTGCAGTGACACCGCATTGGCTGTGCCTGCACCTCTCAACATTTTGGTAAAAGTGGAAGGCAGCTGTAGTGGAGACCACTGCAACCAAAAGGAGTTAAATGAGCTGCTAGAAATGCTATGCCTGCTGCATTAATTATGAACTGCAAGTGAAGCAATGCTTTGATGCAACATTCCTCTGAGGTGATGAATCAACTGACAAGCAGTTTTAACCAAACTGAGTATTAGTTCCAACCCCCTCGCACACACCTGTATGTCACTCTACCCAGCTGTCACATCATTCACGTAGTTGATGTTCTTTGTGACCCAGTCTACTGCCACCTCTGTTGGGTTACCTACCCCTTCCACGTAAGTGCTGTTGTGGGTCTTAACTGACTGGCAGTAAATTGTTGCTGTTTGTCCTGAAAATTAAGGAGTTTTAGTGCCCTTTCACACTATTTTCAACCTTTCTTTAGCATCTCTCAGTAGTGAAATAATGTTTAAACATATTGTGAGGAATCAGAAAATTTAAATAATAACCAAAAATTTGCAGCAGTAAATGTCATTAGTTAAAATTAAGTAATGAGTCAGTGGAACATGTGAACATTTAAGAATGTTTAAATTTTGTAATGTTTTGAACTGTATTGTTATATGTACAAGTACTTTTATCAACAACCAGATAATTTATTGAAGGGAAGGGTGGATGCAAGAGTACTGGAAGAAAGTATTATTATTTGTTTATAATAGTCAGTCTGACAGCTTCTTACAACTTCACAGCAAATCCAGACTCTAAAGTCATGTATGATAAGAAGGTGGAATTTTATATAAAAATAGTTAATAACACAAGAACTACATGTTGCACAAAACAACAAAGTGAAAATACTGTTTAAGAAGAGATATTGATGTTTTACTGTATTAAATGTTTCTGGAATATCGAAAAATATGTCATTGTGAATAAACCCAAGTTGTGAGGTTTAATAGCCAATGGTCTTGCCACAGTGGTAACATCAGTTCCCATCAGATCACCAAAGTTAAGCTCTGTTGGGATGAGCCAGCACCAAAATTTCATATCGAATTTTATATTTCTTCACAGTTACATATTCCTTGGAGGTTGCTCTACATCCTTGAGAAATCTGTTAGTAATAGGCTTAACGTTTCTAACAGTCTCAGCACGACAAAACATGAAATGCAAGTCCTTTAAGGAATTCTATTAGCAGAAATTGTGTTCAAGTGGGTAATTTTGATGTAGGATGCAAAAGAGTTTAGAAGAATGCTGGTGCCTCAGACATGCTCAGACAACGTGAACTGGAACTTAAATCAGCAGGAGGTCACCCTAGCTTCAAAGCCACATGTACATTACACAAGACAGTGCATATGATGTGTTAACTGAATATAATACAAACAGTAGTAATAGAGCAGTTCGTATTTACAATGTTGTTCAATACATACTGACACAGTAGTCAATCTTATTGACTGTTAAAGACAACTGTTTGTGAAAATGCCAGAATACTAAGATGTGTGCCCCCAGAGTAAGAGTTTTCATCATAAGTAGTCAAAAGTAAATAAAAAGTTTTGCTAGGTACTGAACAAAGCACAAACAGCCAGTTCTGCAGAGAAACTTATTGATTGGCACTTCTCAGAAGATGAAATTATGGTATTCCATCCTTTGTACTGATCAAGATAATGGCAACCAGCCTTTCCAGTGACAAAAATTAAACTTATCAGAATAGCTGTGAAAACTGAGATGATGTAAGGCAGATGTTCGATTTGAGCTTGAACTAGACTTTAGAATACTAATGTTGGATTAATGGATGTGGTAATAAGCATTCAAAGAAGAGTTTGACAATTTATTGGAAGTTTGTGTAGCATTTTCATAACTCATGTTTGTTAGACGAACTGTCCTATGTCTCCCACTGCAATTTCCATCATGTAGAGATTTAATGATGAAACAGAGCCCATGATCTAATAATAGTCATGAAACCTACTAGTTGTTGCAGCAGCTCAAGCAAAACTTGAGTTAATGGAGAACGGTGCCTAGACTGCTTTTGCATTCCATCCATAAGTGGAAAATGGAGGGATGCTTCTATACTGTGTAGGCTATGACCACACAGTGTTTGGTAACTGATGTAGAGATTGATATTGACAGCAATAATACTGTCACACAATGAAAATGGAGACTCTACTATGAGATCGAAGTATTTTTTGCCCATTTTTCAACTTGGAGATACAAAAGAGCTGCTCAGCTGCCTAATGAGAAAGGCTTTTCCTCTGGAGGCAGACAATGGCTCTTTTATTGCCAAGCATCAATTGTATGTTAAATGTATCTGATGAGTGTAGGTGACTAGTTGATGTATGTTTATTGTGGTGTCCTGTTTTTCAAATATGACAAGAAGAGGGAGAGAGTGAAACCTGTCTGCAGCACACAACCTCCACTCTCTATCAGCATCCACCTGCAACTATATTATGCAAAAGCTATCACAGTCAGGGAAGCACCAGACTCTTCACATGGAGTGGTATGGGGATACTGATTCTGCAGTCACACTAAAGTGCATTAAAAATCCAAACAGAATCAGAGTCATTATTATAGATATTATTAAAGAAGTTGTTATAAATAAACAACCAGGAATATTAAGTTTCTTGATCCCAGGGCACAGTGGCATCTTCCAAAATGAAAGACACCAAGGCAAGCAGTGAACTTAAGTAAAACTGTAAACAAGGCTTCTTTACCAAGAAGTGCTCAACAAAAAAGCTGGAAACTACTGGCAGATGCAATGGAATTCAATCAAGATTTTGAAAGGAGTATGGCATGGCCAGCTGCAATCTAAACTAACTCATCCATTGGCTTACTGACTGGAATAGAAGGAGGGTTTCTGTGAATTATTACATGTATGCTCTTCAGTCCTTGAGAATTCCAAACCCAGTGTTACAAATAGGACTGAAGGCACCTCCAATGTGAGATTTATACAGTGAATCAGATATGGGTCCACTGTTCTCCTGTACCTGGTACAAGATAAACGATTTTTGTTATCTGCACTAGTTAATACAGAAGATCCTCTTCCAACGCTTAACCCAAGAGAGCCTTAGTATTTAATAATATGCTCAACTACTTAAATGTGTGTGGTGTAAGCTTCTAGTGCTATGTATTGATCAATTATTTATTCTCACTTTTTGTAAATAGCAATTAAGGTGCATAGTAGAATAGCCATTAAGAACAATGTTGTTTGTAAGTAGGAAAGATGGCAGTATGCCAATGGCCGAAATGCCAAATCCAGGGGGAAAAAATCATCAGCTGACAGATAATCACAAGTGCTATCGTGGTGTGAAGCTAGGCAGAGCTAATGTGATCCAGACGCTAGTAAAAGGTCTGGCGAAGAACTTTAAGCTAACACCTCTCCATCCTTGTTGGGCAAATACTGGTAATTAATTTCTTCTACCAGCAAGATCCCCCCCATGAACCATGGACCTTGCCGTTGGTGGGGAGGCTTGCATGCCTCAGCGATACAGATAGCCGTACCGTAGGTACAACCACAACAGAGGGGTATCTGTTGAGAGGCCAGACAAACGTGTGGTTCCTGAAGAGGGGCAACAGCTTTTTCAGTATTGCAAGGGCAACAGTCTGGATGATTGACTGATCTGGCCTTGTAACAATAACCAAAGCGGCCTTGCTGTCATGGTACTGTGAACGGCTGAAAGCAAGGGGAAACTACAGCCATAATTTTTCCCAAGGGCATGCAGCTTTACTGTATGATTAAATGATGATGGCGTCCTCTTGGGTAAAATATTCCGGAGGTAAAATAGTCCCCCATTCGGATCTCCGGGCGGGGACTACTCAGGAGGATGTCGTTATCAGGAGAAAGAAAACTGGCGTTCTACGGATCGGAGCGTGGAATGTCAGATCCCTTAATCGGGCAGGTAGGTTAGAAAATTTAAAAAGGGAAATGGATAGGTTAAAGTTAGATATAGTGGGAATTAGTGAAGTTTGGTGGCAGGAGGAACATGACTTCTGGTCAGGTGACTACAGGGTTATAAACACAAAGTCAAATAGTGGTAATGCAGGAGTAGGTTTAATAATGAATAGGAAAATAGGAACATGGGTAAGCTACTACAAACAGCATAGTTAATGCATTATTGTGGCCAAGATAGATACGAAGCCCACACCTACTACAGTAGTACAAGTTTATATGCCAACTAGCTCTGCAGATGACGAAGAAATTGAAGAAATGTATGATGAAATAAAAGAAATTATTCAGATAGTGAAGGGAGACGAAAATTTAATAGTCATGGGTGACTGGAATTCGAGTGTAGGAAAAGGGAGAGAAGAAAACGTAGTAGGTGAATATGGATTGGGGCTAAGAAATGAAAGAGGAAGACGCCTGGTAGAATTTTGCACAAAGCACAACTTAATCATAGCTAAAACTTGGTTTAAGAATCATGATAGAAGGTTGTATACATGGAAGAATCCTGGAGATACTAAAAGGTATCAGATAGATTATATAATGGTAAGACAGAGATTTAGGAACCAGGTTTTAAATTGTAAGACATTTCCATGTGCAGATGTGGACTCTGACCACAATCTATTGGTTATGATCTGTAGATTAAAACTGAAGAAACTGCAAAAAGGTGGGAATTTAAGGTGATGGGACCTCGATAAACTGAAAGAACCAGAGGTTGTACAGAGTTTCAGGGAGAGCATAAGGGAACAATTGACAGGAATGGGGGAAAGAAGTACAGTAGAAGAAGAATGGGTAGCTCTGAGGGATGAAGTAGTGAAGGCAGCAGAGGATCAAGTAGGTAAAAAGACGAGAGCTAGTAGAAATCCTTGGGTAACAGAAGAAATATTGAATTTAACTGATGAAAGGAGAAAATATAAAATGCAGTAAATGAAGCAGGCAAAAAGGAATACAAACGTCTCAAAAATGAGATCGACAGGAAGTGCAAAATGGCTAAGTAGGGATGGTAGAGGACAAATGTAAGGATGTCGAGGCTTATCTCACTAGGGGTAAGATAGATACTTCCTACAGGAAAATTAGAGAGACCTTTGGAGATAAGAGAACCACTAGTATGAACATCAAGAGCTCAGATGGAAACCCAGTTCTAAGCAAAGAAGGGAAAGCAGAAACGTGGAAGGAGTATATAGAGGGTCTATACAAGGGCGATGTACTTGAGGACAATATTATGGAAATGGAAGAGGATGTAGATGAAGATGAAATGGGAGATACGATACTGCGCGAAGAGTCTGACAGAGCACTGAAAGACCTGAGTTGAAACAAGGCCCCCGGAGTAGACAACATTCCATTGGAACTACTGGCAGCCTTGGGAGAGCCAGTCCTGACAAAACTCTACCATCTGGTGAGCAAGATGTATGAAACAGGCGAAATACCCTCAGACTTCAAGAAGAATATAATAATTCCAATCCCAAAGAAAGCAGGTGTTGACAGATGTGAAAATTACCGAACTATCAGTTTAATAAGTCACAGCTGCAAAATACTAACGCGAATTCTTTACAGACGAATGGAAAAACTGGTAGAAGCCGACCTCGGGGAAGATCAGTTTGGATTCCGTAGAAATGTTGGAACATGTGAAGCAGTACTGACCTTACGACTTATCTTAGAAGAAAAATTAAGGAAAGGCAAACCTACGTTTCTAGCATTTGTAGACTTAGAGAAAGCTTTTGACAATGTTGACTGGAATACTCTCTTTCAAATTCTAAAGGTGGCAGGGGTACAATACAGTGAGCGAAAGGCTATTTACAATTTGTACAGAAACCAGATGGCAGTTATAAGAGTCGAGGGACATGAAAGGGAAGCAGTGGTTGGGAAGGGAGTAAGACAGGGTTGTAGCCTCTCCCCGATGTTATTCAATCTGTATATTGAGCAAGCAGTAAAGGAAACAAAAGAAAAATTTGGAGTAGGTATTAAAATCCATGGAGAAGAAATAAAAACTTTGAGGTTCGCCGATGACATTGTAATTCTGTCAGAGACAGCAAAGGACTTGGAAGAACAGTTGAACGGAATGGATGGTATCTTGAAGGGAGGATATAAGATGAACATCAACAAAAGCAAAACGAGAATAATGGAATGTAGTTGAATTAAGTCGGGTGATGTTGAGGGTATTAGATTAGGAAATGAGACACTTAAAGTAGTAAAGGAGTTTTGCTATTTGGGGAGCAAAATAACTTATGAAGGTCGAAGTAGAGAGGATATAAAATGTAGACTGGCAATGGCAAGGAAAGCGTTTCTGAAGAAGAGAAATTTGTTAACATCGAGTATAGATTTAAGTGTCAGGAAGTCATTTCTGAAAGTATTTGTATGGGGTGTAGCCATGTATGGAAGTGAAACATGGACGATAAATAGTTTGGACAAGAAGAGAATAGAAGCTTTCAAAATGTGATGCTACAGAAGAATGCTGAAGATTAGATGGGTAGATCACATAACTAATGAGGAGGTATTGAATAGGATTGGGGAGAATAGGAGTTTGTGGCACAACTTGACCAGAAGAAGGGATCTGTTGGTAGGACATGTTCTGAGGCATCAAGGGATCACCAATTTAGTATTGGAGGGCAGCGTGAAGGCTAAAAATTGTAGGGGGAGACCAAGAGATGAATACACTAAGCAGATTCATAAGGATGTAGGTTTAAGTAGGTACTGGGAGATGAAGAAGCTTCAACAGGATAGAGTAGCATGGAGAGCTGCATCAAACCAGTCTCAGGACTGAAGACCACAACAACAACAACAACCAGCAAGATTCAGACCAGCCCCCTCTTAGTGAATCATCACCACATGCAAAAAGGGGAAAGTTGGGGAGAGAGGGAGAGGGAGAGGAAGAGGGGGGAGTGGGAGGGGGAGTAGAGAGGGGGGAGGGGGAGAGGGGGAAGGGGAGATGGGTGGGAAGGGGAGGGGAGGGGAGAGGAGTGGGGTGAAGGGGAGGGGGAGGGGAAGAGGGGGAGGGAGAGGGAGGTAGAGGGGGAGAGGGAGGGAGGTATAGAGAGAGATGTGCATGCATGCAGGGTAGTGCCTTCACCTACTGATGTACATCCAAGAACTGGGAAGAAGATGTCACTGGAAATTTGTCTGCAAAAAATGTAGAATAGGGAAAAATAACATGCTCTTTGCTCTGTAGATGTGGGAAATTTGAGTTGGAATATTTGTGAGTCAATCAGCTCTTTTTCGAGGTGGTAGCCTTTGTATATGGTCATCACATCAATGATTTGATGCTTCAAATAGAAAGTCTCCTTGTATCAACAACAAACTTCTTCCTTCTGAACCACTGGGAAACACTTTTGGGGAAGACTTACAAGTGCTCCACAGAGGGCACACTCCCTCGCATCGACACCCAGGCCCATGATCCTCAGAAACTGCTGCTTGTGTGACATATCCACGCTGGTCAGAGACTGTGACACCTTCCTGATTTGGCCCCCTCCCATCACCAACATGTACTCCATGGTGGGCACTGCAGCACAGGCAGGTAATGTCAGGTGGCCTCACATTTGGGAGATGTTACCGCACCAAGCACAGAGCTACTTTTCAGAGTATTTATAAATATTGCTGTGCATACAAGAACCATGCTTGACACACTTGGCAATGATAGAATGGTATCTGTTCTCTTGTTTTATAATATCCAAGTACAATTGTAATGGTATTTATCCTATTCTCATCTTTCAATGCTAAATCCTGTATTCTACTGGAAACAAACTCTTCTAACATACCAGTTTTAAGGCTTGAACTTAATATTTAATATCACAATGAAAATTTATTTAACACTTCTAAAGCAAATCACCTGCAAATATATTGAACTGTGGACCTGTGAGCTTTCCGCATGAAACAATTGCTTATTAACTTTCGCACATGGAACATGTAAAAATCAGCAACATCTGTTGCCTTTCAGGATGCCCTATCCATGCGGAGCACAAAGCCAATGACACAGCTGCAGCAAAATCTACCCAAGCTGTTTTTGTAGCCCTGAGAGCAGACTGGGGACTGCCCCCAACACTTGTTCACATTGTGGCAGCTCTTTCTGTCCTGCTCAAGCTCTTAGGTGGTGGTGCAGTAGCAGTGTGGGCCCACTGGAATTGCCCGGCATTCCCCATCACAGGGGGCCCCAAACATGCCTTGCCTGAAATGTGATTAACTTAATGAGTGGCCCTGAACAAACTTTTTTATGACTGTATGGCAGGCAACTGATCAATAGCGGCAGTACGAGTGAAGAGTAACATGAAATTACATCTGTGCAAACTTCAGATATGCTGACTGCAATGTAATAAATCTTTCGTTAAAGATTAAAATTGGTGACAGACCAAGATGAATCCAGATTACATGTATCTTTGGCACCTTACTCCATTTGGCTACTGGAGTATCCCTCCAGAGCTCATGCACTGATGTTTCCTACAATTACCATACAATGCTTCAGTAGGTTCTATTACCAAAATTGGAAGGCTGACACTGCTATTTTTGAAAGCAGAAACATTAAGCAAATAGACAAGAAAAGCTTTATCAGCCAGACATGTTTGCCAGTGACTAGTACTACCAATTTAGAAACAACTATATGCCAGCATTGTGTGGAAATGTGTACTGTGTAAAATCTTGCAAAACTAACATGGCACAAAAGTAGTTTAAGTAGATAAAGGAGACACTAAACAATGAACCATAAGTGTTTCTAATCAATTAGTGGAACATCAAAAGTACCCACAAGTAGCAGTAGAACAACAAAAATTGCAACATCAGGCAATAAATTACATATAACTTTCCAAGATCATTTAGCTTAGTACATCTAAAGGGCATAACCTAATGGTTTAGATGTATACAGTTCAAAGTAAATTATACTATAAGCAACAATTTTCAGTTAATGTAGGTTCACACATTTGCAAGATAACTGACTCTGGGGATGTCAGCTACTGCTGACATGATTCTGTGTCAACACCACTTGCCAGTCCACGGTGTGGTCTGTTTACATGTTTGAGACTTGTAAACAGAATTTGTATGACAGTACTGTTCCCAGTTAGAGTGCCACTCATGCCACATCTTTGCTGTGACAGTGTGCTCTTTGCTGTGGTAACATTGAACATTACACAAATGGGTATACAGATATGCATTTCATGTATAGTAGTGCTAACAGCAATGTACAGGAGGCTGCACAAGTACCAAAAAGTTAACTCTGCCTGAAGGTAGCCTGATAGTAATGTTTACAAGGATGCATCAACATATGAAACAGCTTTGTACATGCTGCACAAACTACAGCAATGCCAGATGATGTGGTACGAGCACTGAGAACAGGCAAAATTTGTTGATATGGTGAGATGTCTATGATGCTGTGGGCAAGGAGGACCTACTGTAGCCTCCAAAATCACCTGATGTGAACCCCCATGGATTTCTATGTTTGGGGCCACCTTACAGACATACTTTATGCCATTCCAACTGACACAGCTGAATTTAAGCAGACACTTTTCAATACCTGTCAATAATTTTAAAATTATCTAGGATTGTTTGAAAGGATTCAAAACCATGACCAGTACAATCCTGCAACTGTGTACAAACATGACATTTTGGACACCATCTTTAACTATGAGTACTGTCATGGAACTTTTGTTCTTTCAGAATACCTACATTTGTACCAAAATAACTTAATGTTGTAGCATTATTACTTTTCCTAACTGGGATGATAACAGAGTCAGGTCAGTGGTGGCTGGTAACCATAAGGTTGCCATTACTCCACAGACTACTTGAAGGTCTAAGTTTACTGAGATTTTCTAGTATTGTGAAGTTCCAACTGTATGTGTATTGTAATCTCCCTGTCCCTGCCCTGTAGTTGTCATCACTACTATTGTCGATGGTGGAGTGTTTTTTTTTTATTTTATTTTATTTTATTTTTAAAATATGAGAAGACTAAGATTTACAATAAACTTTTTACTTGTCATCATGTTTTCTTGTAATTAGCTCCAGTTACTCTTGTCTAGGGGTCTGGTTCCTGAAACTGAAATTTTCACATTTATATTCACATGGTTCCAATTGACATAAATAATGGTGATGAATGCCTGTGCAGATTTTTTATTTCTTTTTGATATTTATTTCCTTCATATTTTACTATGTTACACTGTCTTTTCGATTTTCACATCAACAAAACCAAAATTAAATTATTCTTTAAAAACAAAAAAATATGTGTGATAATATCAGAGGCATGCCCACTTCTACTTCCTCACTCTTTGGTAGTAACAATATTCTAAAGGTTTTACAAATTTTCTTGACAAATGAATTTCTATTTATTTTATAAATGAATACAGGAATAAACATAATAAACATTATCAGATTGCATAATTAATAATAGAAATATTTCATAATTTCAAATGTTTCTAAAAAAATTTTAACTGTACACAGAGAGCTAGTACATATCAATTGTAACAATGAAAATAAAGTAAATCAATTTCATAGTTTTTAGCTTGAAATATAATTTTGCATAAAATTATATGAAATTTTCCAGATAAACAGTTGAGATAATATTGACCTGTCCAAAATTTGAATATCAGCTCTGGTATTGACTACTTCTTTTGAGGAAAAGTTATGCTAGAGGAGGATGTACCTTTACAATATCCCCATCACAAAATTTGGAAACAATGTGTTTACAATATTTTGTGGCCTACTATAAGGTTTGCCAAACTGTGTACAAAATGATGAGAAAAGACAGAATACAGATGTATGGAAGTATTTGATACATAACATATTACAGAAAACATAAGAAAGATATCTACTATACAAGTCACTATTTATACATCTATCAGGACATGGCATTCTACACCAGGACAAATGATACAAAGTCAAAACTACAACATTACAACTCTAAACTATAGAAATTAGTGCAGAGGAAACATAAATTACTACAATTACAAATTGTATGTTTACATCTATAAAGTCACACCTTCAAAATCTTCAAAATAGAAGAGAAAAAAGAGCCTAAGTGTACAATGAGTGAGCCAACACACACACACATACAACTCAATTTCCAATGAGATACAATATACAATATTGCAATACTCAGGATAAATACAGGCAATCATAGTCATAAATAGCTGACATAATCAAGTAGCTTGAGGACCAAAATCAGTGTGTGAAATCAGAACATCTTGTTACACTGTCTATATTCATAAACGTCTTCCACACTATTTACTAATTGTTCATACAAACTAATCTAAGTACGCAGAGGCCTAGAAGATTCATTTGCAACTGATAAAAAATACATACTGATTTACAGTTACACAATGTATTGGGAAGTTAATCTCCATAGTTGAAAAAACAGACATTTATGTGGATTAACAATGTCCATATCAGTGACTTTTTCTAAACAAATAGTTATATGATTTCTTCTTGGAGAATAATTTCTTGGCTAACAATTTACAAATCTCACTTGCTGTCTAACATTCACATCAAATCATGCAATGTTGTTTTGTGTACTAAGTATGCTGTTCAATAGCTCTCTTACATCTTATGGCATATGGTATACAAGGTTTACTTCAGACTGGATTAAAAAAGTCTTCGCATATGAAACTTTAATAAACAGAGATAATGCAATGAAAAATGAACTAGTAAATTTATATACACAGATATACTAAGATACTATTCCTATTTTTTACAGTACAAAATATGAAAATTTATTATTAGATATTTAATGGGATTGTCCCATTTCAAAATTGAGAAAGGATCTACTCATTTAGTATCATGGCATATAAAGCACAAATGTATTACAGAACATAATCATATAGTTGTATGAACCTGTAAATACAGTGTGTCATAGATTTTGACCCAGTCAATATATAGGATAGAACTTTAGAAATAACATGATCTTACATACTACATTCCTGACAAACAAAACAGGATGATATAGTTGTATGAATCTGCAAATATAGTGTATACTTTCTTCTGGACTAGGGATCATTATGCATCCATTTTCAAATGTCTTGTCTTCTATACTAAAAGTTAACAGTACTTGAGATTTTACCAATTTGCTTTGCTTACCAGTAGCTCCTCTTATCTTTACACACACAATGGACATTTCCACAAAATTCTTACTATACTTGATCTTGTTTCTAAATTGTTCAGATATACCAGAAATTGGGCTACCTGTATCAATCAAATAATTACCTGCTCACTAATCATTCTTAATTTTAATGCAAGGACACCCAAAATCTGAATCATCTTCTCTGTTGTCAGACACTTCACAGAAAAGATCACTTTCAATTTCATCAAATGCTACATCCACACTGTCTTCACAGGATTTTATCAACTTTACTGGTATCACAGCATTACTTTGGTTACTCATGTTGTCAGGTAAAGATTGAAACAATGGATGGATTCCATGGCACAAATAACAGCACTTGTTACAGAAGCAACACAAAACACATTACTGTCAAAATTACACTTACTGCTTAGATCTTTTTTCCACTTCATTCCACCACTTGGGACACAGATTCTGACTAACTGCCACTAACTTATTCCAGAATGATCTTTTATCTATGTTGTCGTCAATCTTGTCCCAAACAAACTTCAAAAAGGTTTAACCTTTATTCTCTAGGCTTACAGATAACTCACCTTTACTGTTTGGATCACTACTCTGCATGACATTAATGAAAAACTGTTTTGACTGGATTGGCATTCCATGACTCTCACTTACAACATCACATATATCACTTATCTTAACTGTGTTGTCAACTTCATTCACAAATAACTCTGAAACATCATTATTCTTAAACTCCACAAATACCTGATACTCATCATCATCATATTCCTCCAAAATTACATCATCAACAACACCACTTACAACAGAAGTCTCATTTCCATCAAAGTCACTTACCTCACCTACATTCATTTGCAATAAGCCACAAGTCTCAGTTACTCCACAGCTCTCATTCACATTTACATCCAAAACACCAACTATTTCAGATCCAACACAGTCATCACCTGATTTACATACATCAATAACACGGTTTTCTAACCAAGAGAAGAAATCATTAGTACATGCTACATCTATATCTTCAACACTCTCACATTCTGGTTTGTAGTTAGCATCTACATCAAAATAATTAAATATAGTATCCCAAAACTTTTGATTAAAACATAAATGAGAAATCTGATACTCCTTCTGTTCGATTTAAAACATATGTGCCATATCATTAACACTGTTATTATCTAATTGCAAGTGTAACTTCGGAGTCCTGTGCTTGTTGTGTTTCCTTGCACCAAAACTGTAGACCATCATCGAGGTAAACTGCCATTTCCTGTATAGTTACTTCTATGATTATTTCTTCTATTAAAATGCCCATGGTTATCCCAATTATTCCTACCCTGGTGATGTTCAAAATTTTCTCTCTCTATTGTCACTTTGATCCTGATACTAGTTACCATCATCACTGTTTCTGTAATTATTCCCTTTGCAATTTCTATCATTCTGATAATTAAGGTACATACTTCTTTCTACTGCACTGTCCAGCCATATTGTAAAAAATGTTTAAGAAAATTGTCAGGTCCATAAACTAAATTCCACTGCAACCTTTCTATAATCTCCCTTTAAGTGCTTGAGTCAATGTCATTTTGTCAAATGATTTGTCAAGGTGTGTTAATTTTTTAAGTTGGTCCTTGCATACCTCTTTCAAAGTACCATCTCTATTCCTAAAATTAGGACCATTCAAAAACTCACTTTTGATTCTGTCCCATTCAGCTTCTGACCAAAATTTATTTAAAAAACTTTTCTCAAAACTTTGATGTGATTCCCACGGACTTAAATTTAAATTTACCCATGATAGAGTTTCGCCTTCAAGACATCTTTTAACAAACTTAATTTTTTGATTGTCATTCATGCCTGACATAAAACTATTTCTACAGTGGTGCAGAAAATCCACTGAATGTAAATTGCCTGATGGAAAATTTTTGATAGAAGCGCTGAACTATGCAATATCATTGTTTGAACACAAATCTTTCTGAATTCAATTTTCCTGAACTGCTGAAATTTTTCAATCAAAAACAGCTACATTTATTTGCATATTGTTGTCAACATTTAAAACTTTTTGATTTAAAATGGCTATGTTTTGTTCCATTTTTTTCACTACAGCCTTCTGTTTAACTCTGATGACATCAGCATTCTTTGATTATCTAACTGACTCAACTATCAACTTATTTTCCAGAACAATAAATTTATTTTCTTGAACATCAACTTGTTCATTCACACTTTTTATCCCCTCCGACAACCCACTTTTCAGCTCTGAAACTTGATTACTAAGTTGATCCATTCCATTTTGTACTCTGTCTAATTTACTATTGTTATTTGTCTTCATTTCCTCTATTTTTGCCAAAATTAACTGCAAAAAAACAGTTTTTACTGTTTCTTTTCTGACTATGATTTCACTCAGCTCAGACACATCCTGACTGGATCCACTAGCTTTCACTTCTACCTCACTCCTACCCTCATCTCTATTCATTTTGTTAACAAGCACATGAGTCCACAAATAAATTAACTTCACAAATAGTTTGTACTTATCTTTCCTTTTTGATGTCCCTGGTTGTAGTTACATTCGGTACAATCCATCATTGTTGGTAGTACATCATCACTATTGATATGGTTTGCTATGTTGGGCAGCCCTTGGTCTTCTCTGTTTGTGTCATTGGACATTCATTCATACATAAATTTTAAATTCAATAAAGTAAAGTAATTTTTCTCATGCAATAGACAAAACTTGACTGTTAGTCATCTGATCCCAGACGACACCACCACTTGTAATCTTGCCCTCCCTCCTTTGTTGTTGTCACTGCTATAGTCGATAGTAAAGTTTTTATTTTTATTTTTTTTATTTTATTTTAAATATGAGAGGAGTAAGATTAATATCCTTTTTACTTATCTTCTTCTCGTATTTGGCTCCAGTTCTTCATGTCTAGTTGTTTGATTCTTGAAGCTGAAATTTTCACATTTTAGGTTCTCATGATTCGAATTGATGTAGATAATTTTGATGAATGCCTGTGCAGATTTTTTGTTTCGATTTGATATTTCTTTGCTTCACTTTTTACTGTATCACACTGTCTTTTGAGTTTTCACATCAACAAAGTCGAAATTACATTGTTCTTCCAAAACACAAAAACATGTGCGATGACATCAGAGGCATGCCTACTTCTTCTTCCTCATTGTGCATAAAATTACATGAAATTTTTCGGAGAGACAATATAGATAATACTGAACTGTCCAAAATTCAAAAATTAGTTCTGGTATCACTACTTGTGTTGAGGAAAATGAGGAAAAGTAATGCTAGAGGAGGGGGTCCCTTTATGGAATGACATCAATCATTATACAACCTGTATAAATTGCAGTTAACCTATTGAGACTAACAAAAGGAGAATGTATTTGGGCAAATTCTGTAACTGTCTCGCCTGCAGATAATAATACTATTAAATTCAGTTTCTTCAGTGTGAATGAAGTATAGCTGGCACTGAAGTTAATTAACTAGATATTACACAAACTTTATTTGCATAAGTTATTTCAGATTTATAATCAATCTGATACATTGCTGACAAAACTACATTTGTCTCAGTTACAGATACTACACACCACATTTGCCACCTTTGTCACTGTCATCTTTACAGTCTCTGTTGCCATCACAGAGCTGTTCTAACTTTACACATTTACCAACATCACATTCAAATCCTTCGCACACAGCTGTTTCTTCTTCCGCTTAAGCAAAAGGTACAAGTTTAAGTACACTTTGTCAAGGAAGAGAGCATAATGTATTTTTACAGATGCTGAATAATTGTAGATGTTATTTAGATATTATCTCCCACAATTATCACTGGTGATTTAATGTAATAGCTGTATTGTCAAGGTCAGTGACCAATATGTTACTAATAACTAACTTGAAGACACTGAAGCAGGTAAACTACTCACATACTGAGTGCATCTTTAATACAGTGGTATCACCTTGGATGTGGAGTGTTAAATGTTATGATTACTGTAAAGTGGTTTGTAAGTATTTGTAATGTATTTCAAATTTAATCTTCGTGTGACAGTAATTTATATATCTTAAAACTTCATTTATTTTCACAGTAATTGTGGCATGTTAGTATTCCAACAAACTATTACATACTAGAGAAACATTTGCATCCACAAAACATTGCCTGTATTGTATTTTTATTGATGCAGGCAATCATAGTATTGTACAGCTGTACATATGATATTGGACAGGTCAAGAGAGCTATTTACAAGTAATTTTTACAAATTGATTTTTACATTATTTTGTAGCAGGGAAATTATCTATCTTAAACAAAACAGTTAATACAAATCATAGAATTGTAAGGTTGTACATACGATATTGGACAGGTCAAGAGAACATATTTGCAAGTAATTTTTAATAAATTGATTTTACATTATTTTGTAATGAGGAAGTTAGCTATCTTTAACAAAACAGTAAATACAAATGTTGTATGGTAAAATACAAACAGCCAATACAAATGTAATAGTAAAGTAGTCCAGTGTATTTCATAGACATGCACAGTATATAATAATCCAGTATATTTCATAGACATGTACAGTATATAATTTTCAGACCTAATTGAACATTTATCATAAAATTGTTTACAATTTTAACCGCTTTCAAAAAAATAATCAACTGCATAAAAGCAATGGTCCAAGAGATATTTTTTTAACTTATGTGTGAAGGCTCTTGGGTTCTTTGTTGCTTTGATTTCATTAGGTAAATGATTATACATTTGTATCCCAACATTTAAAACACTTTTTTGGTAGCAGGTAGTTCTGGACTGAATCATATGTAGGTCAGATTGCTGCCTTGTTGCATAGTTATGAATATCTCCATTGAATTTTAGTGTGCAGTCATTGTTTAACAGGTATGATTTGACAAATGAGATGATATTATAAATGTAAGCAGAGGGCAGTGTCATAATTCCATTTGTTTTGAAATGTTGTCTGTATGATTCATTATGTCTTAGATTACATATTATGTGTATTGCCTTTTTTTGCATTTTGAAAATATATATACCTCCAGGTGAGTTCCCCCAAAAAAAAGTTTCCATACTGTAATGTAGAATGGAAGTAAGCATAGTATACATGTATGAGAACAGATTTTGTGACTGATTTTTTGAGTATCCTTAAAATGTAACACACAGTTGATAGCTTTTTTGAGATATAATTTGTGTGGGTCTCCCATTTAAGATTTTCTTCAAGCCATATGCCAAGAAACTTGACAGAGTCCACACACATAAGCTCTTGGTTATTTAGAATCACATCAGGCATTTCTTGTTTTTGGGATGAGAGTCTGAAGTTGATGTACATTGTTTTCTGTATATTTATAATCAGTTTGTTCTTGTTGAACCATTTGCTGAGTGACGACATAAGTGGTTTAATTTTTTGGTTGTGGTCCTCTGTATCAGTACCTGTTATTAGTATACTTGTGTCATCCGCAAATATTGTGGTATGTCCTGTAGCAAGCTTCGTGCTTATATCATCAATGCATAGCAGAAACAGTCTGGGTTCCAGGATTGAGCCTTGTGGTACACCATATCTAATAGGCACTGTGTCAGAGGAGTGGACAGTAGATTGATGGGTGGTTGTATTCTTTTTTTCAAAATTAATTTCAACTTTTTGAAATCTGTTTGACAGGTAAGATTCTAACCATTTGTTTGCAATTCCTCTTAAACCTTTATTTGCTAACTTCTTAAGGAGTACGGTATGGTCAATTACATCAAAGGCTTTGGATAAATCTAAAAAGATACCAGTAGTGATTTCCTTATTATCCAGTACTTTCAATGTTTTGTTGAGATACTCATAAATAGCTGTGGTAGTTGTCTTTTGCTTTCTAAAACCATGCTGGTGTTTTGTTAATAAGGATAGTTTATTAGTAAAGTCTTCCAATTGGTGTAAAATAAGTTTTCAAATATTTTTGAGAATGAGCTGAGTTGTGCTACAGGCCTGTAATTGGCTACATCATTTTTAGGGCCCTTTTTGTGAAGTGGGGTAATTTTAGAAGTCTTTAGTAGTTCAGGGAAAACTCCATTTGTAAAGGATGCATTTATTATGTGGGTTAGGGGTTCTACAATGGATTCTGCAAATTTCTTTACAATTAAATCAGAAATGTTGTCACTACCACTGGAGTACTTATTCTTTAGTCCTTTTATAGCTGTAAGTACTTCAGTATTGGAGACTTTGTGAAGAAACATTGATGCCTGTACTGGTGTGGTTTCTATTAGTGTTTGGTGTTGAGTATTTGGTCTGTGGCAGTTGTTCTTTATCAGGTTTTCTGCTATTTTGCTAAAATAGTCATTAAAACTATTTACTATTTTTTGGGGATCTGATGTGACTTCATCATTTAGGTTTAGTTTTAATGTTTTGTTTATAACATGCTGCTTACTGTTTGTTTCATTTTTTACAACTGTCCACAAGCCTTTCATTTTATTGTTAGATTCCTTTATAAATTTATCATTGTATAATTTTTTTGCTTGCTGGATTACTTTTCTGTAGATTGCAAAATAAGTCTTACAATACGACCTAAACTGATCATCGACTTCATGGTGTTTCATGTGATTTTTTAAGTCACACTTTGTTTGGCTGGAAATCCTTATCCCTTTTGTTACCCATGAGTTTGTGTGTTTGTTTCTGATTTTCCTGGATTTCAGTGGAAATGCAGTATTGAAGTGGTGGAGAAAAGTTTCATGGGAGGAATTAAATATGTAGTTTACATCATTTTCTGTATAGACCTCTGCCCAGTTTTCAGCCCTTAACAGGTAGTTAAAAAGCCTTATATTATCATCATTAAACTGCCTTTGCATTTTAGTTATTGTGGGATATTGTCCTATATAATTTAAATTCGCCGTTAGTATTTGGGCTTTATGGTCACTGTAACCTGTGCTGATGACTTTGAGTGGTGTAGTTTGTCTATGTTTATGAAAATCTGATCTAGAGTTGTTTTTGAATTTTTTGTGATCATAGTTGGTGTGTTTACAGTTGGGGATAGGTTGAATGAATTTGTAATATTCAACAATTCATCTTTGTTTTTCCCAGGTGTGAGGCAGTCAATATTAAAATCTCCACTTATTAATAGATTTTTGTTTAGTGAGTGAATTTTTGTGAGTAGTGCTTCGAGGGAGTGTTTGAAGGTTTGGTTGTTCCCATCAGGGGCTCTATATACATTCAGTATCAATAGGTTATAGTCTGTTAAGATAATTAAGGAGAATTCAAGGTCTGTTTCTATTTGCATATTATTGTACTTGAATCTTTTGTATCTTAAATTTTTTTTTTTTTCTTTTTTTTTTTTTTTTTTTTTTACATAGATTGCTGTATCACCTCCCTTACTTTTGTTCTGACAAGAATAACCAGCTATAGTAAATTCACCAAGTGGCGTTTATTTAATTTTGTCTTCTGTTAACCAGTGTTCAGTAATACAGAGAACATCTAAATGTGACTTTGTTTTTTGGAAGAGATCTATTTCTAGTAACTTATTAAACATTGACTGCACATTATGGTGTAATATTTTAAAGGATAATAGTGACTGTTTTCCAATGGAATGATTTTTGACACCACTCACCAGTTTTTCTTGTAGTTTTGGTTCATGAAGATTTTGCTCTGCATCTGTTTTCCTTTGGTTTGCTGCTAGCAGAGAGCTACTGGTGTTCTTGCCCATAAAAAATCCTGGCTGTAGGCTGGAGGTCTGCGTTTTCGTGTTGAAGATCTTGCCACAGTTTCCAGTGGCACTGATTTGGAGTGTGGCTGCACATTTTTTGCTGTTTTCACTTGGATGTCATGGGCTGACTGATTTGTGGCACTTGAGATTTTTGCATAGGATGTTGGTGGTGACTTGGTGCTGACTGTGGATACCTTCTTCTTTTCTAAAACTGTTTCTGGTGTTTTCCTTGATGACCCTGATTGCATAATCACTTTTATTCTTGTTACTGATGGCTCTTCAGCTCCTGGTGTTGTTGTTGGTTCAGCTGCAGTATTGCTCATTCTTCTGAGATTGTCCACCAAATTAGCTTCATTGGACCACAAATATGTTTGATGTCCTGATGTAACACATTTTATGGCACTTCTTGTTACCAGTGGAATTTTGATGGCATTCAGCAGATTAACACACAGTTTCTTTTTCCCATTTTTATGTAAGTGAAGCCCATGCCTAGTGAAGTCTTTCCATTGGAGGAAGCTATTTACATCTAAAACTGATGTGTTCACTATAAGATGCCTTCTGCATCAAGTAACTGTTCATTTGGTAGATTTTGCAGTTTTCATTTGACATGTCATATCTATTATCTCTTATTAATTAACTTCTCACACAGACTGCTCAACAGAGTAGGAAGAGCCGATCATCAAACTGGGATTCCCTATTTTGAAAAACCAACCCTTTATTGGAAAGTAAACTTCACAGCTCACTCTGTAGGGAGCTTCAAATGACAGCAGTTAACATTATGTCTGATTCTGTGTAACTTAAGAGGTCTGATTATTTATTTATTTATTTATTTATTTATGTAGTTAGTTAGTTAGTTATTTCTTACACCATGGATCCAGCTGTGAGAATTTCACATGGATGTAGTGTGTATCAATTTTTACATTGTCAATGACAAGTACTTATACTCTGTGTTGACAAGTAAAGATTAGGAAGTTACATAACTACTACAATGATCTGTAACACAATATAAGGAAATGAGAAACCTTAGGCCTACAGGTTACAAAGTATAAAACATAGTAAATTAAATATGAAAAGGTCATACAATGCAGAGAGTTAAATATAAGCATTAACACTAAAAGAGTTACATATGTGCCAAGAATGTACAGCTTAGTGTTCAGTTTATGTGATAATACATCTTATTTTATTTTAAGGTAGTTTCTCACTGTGTTTCATAGTTCGCCCCCAGTAGCTGTGTGGTCAACGCAACAGAATGTCACTCCTCAGGGCCCGCGTTCAATTCCAGGCAGGGTCACATATTTTCTCCACTCAGGGACTGGGTGCTGTGTTGTCCTGATCATCATCATCTCATCCCCATCACCAAAGTGACGTCAAATCGAAAGACTTGCACCCAGCCAATGATCTACCCGACAGGAGGCCCTAGTCATACAACATTTACTGTGTTTCATACACTCTTCCAAACTGTAAAATGACATGGCTAAAAGAAATTGCCTCAGAAGCTCTAAAAATGTAGATTTGTTGGTTATTTCACATTTTATTTCTGGAAGAAGAGCATTAAATATCTTTATACCAGAGTACTGTACACCTTTCTGCACAACCTTCAGATTTTTACCTTCAGTGTGGACATCGTGTTTCCTGGTGAGTACTGGCCATCAGCTGCATCTACACGGGCACTCTGCAAGCCACTGTATGGTGCATGGCGGAGCTTATCCTGTACCATTAGTGGTCTTTCCTTTCCTGTTCTACTTGCAAACAGAGCAAGGGAAAAATGACTATCTATATGAGACAGACAGACAGACAGACAGAGAGAGAGAGAGAGAGAGAGAGAGAGAGAGAGAGAGAGAGAGAGAGAGAGGAGTGGGGGGAGGACGGAGAGAGAACCCTGGTGCATTGTATACAAATTATATCAATCATGAAGGAGAACCATCTGTTTGGCTGTAACAGGGAATAAACACTTAAAAGTTGCAATGGGTAGGGCCTGGAGGTGTGCTAGGTTAAAATCACACTACAGGCATTTCTTCTGTAAATCAGTGATACTAGGTTCGAGTCCAAGTTGCTCAGATTTTCAATTGTCACAACATTACTTATGTTTCTCTGTAATAATTGTTCAAATTTTAATCTGCCGAGATAGCCACACATTAGCATGCCATTTCTGGGAATTGGAGATTCATGTCAACTCCAGACTGAATCTGCCAAGAAAATTAACAGCGAGGGTCATTCAGCCTGGATGTGGTTTCTAACTGGGTTCCCATGTCTGTTTAGGTGAATACCAGCCTAGTACCATGCCCCACCTCAGTTACACAATTTGCAAACACTTCAAAAATGTTCTCACAATTTCACACAGGATAACACTAGACACAAGTAAATTAGGGTTCAATATAACACTAGCAAACCCTGAACAACATCTGACCCCCAGCAAAGGCACAGGAGGACAGGAAAAATAAGGAAAGATAATTTTTCTAATTTTTAAAACTTACCACTGTGCACACGAACACCTTTCAACAAATTTTACCACCAAGTTTGATGTGAAAACATTGGAAGATTCTTATCACTACTTTCTGAATACAAATTAAGAAACTATGTGCTTACTTTCAGCTATATTCTTCAAGGTTCACTTTCAGAATATTTTAAATCAGCTCATATTTGTTGTGTTCAGCAAGATCAATTGCCTGGCACTACAGCTGACTGCTCATGAGCTAACAACAAAAGTCATTAGGGCATGTCTATACACTGATTAGATCCTCAGACAAGAACCAGAATATGCGCAGTGTTGGAGAGGATATGATTAAAGGGCTGCCATTCATATCATGTACTGGCAAAGGCAAATATTGATATCCGCTATTAGTTTCATGCAGGAAAAAATAGCCAGGTTAGTTAAGGTGATAAATATTTCCATTTACTTCATTATGTTAAATAATATACATAAATTTGAAAACTAGTGTAATAATAGATATAAAAACTTAGTTATTCATGTTTTTTATAAAAAATATGTAAAGTCCATTTGTTTTGACTTTTCCCATGAGGTAAACAAATATAAATGATGTTCATAAAAAAGTAATATGTTTTTCTATCAGTTTACTAATATATATAATATAAAATAATTACATTCTTATTTTATAGTGCAAATCAAGTGAATGTTAATATTGCATGGTATGTTTGTGTTTGTTCTTTTTCCATTTTGGGGTGTGTTCACATCACTGGAAGAAAAGGGGTTTAGTGATTTCCCCTTGTTATTTTTGTTAAACCTAAAATGCAATTGAATCTTGTTTTCATGTGGAACTACCATGAAAATGGCAGTAAATTTATGAAGCAATTTGAGCAGTTTGGTATGAAGACCAGAGCTCCCGTACATGATATGGACACAGAACCTAATGATGCTGTTGCCATCCTTTCAAATCGATTCTCTGAAGATGATGTGTCAGAAATTACTGGACTAGAAAACCTACTTTGGCTACATGGATACTGCACATCACTGTAGACAATTACAGTATACTGGAAAACTTCAATACTTTATCAGTTCACATGGGATATGCTGCCCATCTATTTAACTGATCACAAGAAAGGATGCACATACTGCTCTACAAATAACTGATTTTAAAAGTCCCTATAGAAATCCTATGGCCAAAACATGTGCTCTTTGGAATTAGCAATCACAAGTACAATGGTAGCAGATAGCATTGACACTCAATTAGGCAGGAGATTGTTACTTCCAAGTACAACTAGGTGGAACTCCACTTATGATGCTATTGTTGTTCTTAATGCAATATTAGAAACTCGAAGATCTGCTCTTCCTACAGTTATGACTCAGCTAAAAGTTAAAATTTTTAGTGATCAGGATGCAATCATCATGAAAGAGTAAATTTGATAAAACACATGTATATGTTTTTTTAGCCATGAATTCTATACAATGATATTATTACTAAACTTGCTTTCAGGTTAAGGCAATGGTTCCTGCCTTTGTTAAAACTGTATTCAGAGTGAAGAATATAAAGCTTATTGGCATGTGAATTGCACAGCTTCAGCTAATGCATCATTAAGTGGCATAGATAAAAGGTATGGACATCCACTGGATGATGAACAATACCAACTTGCTGTGGCTTCTCATCCATAGTTCTGGTTGATATGGTTGGAAATGTATGACAACAGTCAAGTGGAAGAAGTAAGAAAACAAGTGGGAAAAGTTGTAGAAGAGGCCTTGAAGTATGAAGAGTTTTTTATGTTTGTCACTCAGTCTAAAAAGAGAAGCCTAGTAGTAACACACCTGTAAAAAGAAAATCTCAGAGTTTAGTCAAATTGTGACTGGACATGGCATCAAAAAGACTCATTCAATGATGCAATATTCCTTGAGGAACAGGTTTTAATAAATTTACTCCTATACTGTTGAGTGCTCCAGTGGAACGAGTCTTTTTATGTGGAAAAAGAGGTTTCATCTCCTAAATGAGCCTCAATCCTGGACGAAAACTTTAATATCATG
The DNA here is from genome assembly GCF_023864275.1 of Schistocerca cancellata. Lineage (NCBI taxonomy): Eukaryota > Metazoa > Arthropoda > Insecta > Orthoptera > Acrididae > Schistocerca > Schistocerca cancellata. The sequence continues at coordinate 460,159,523 of NC_064632.1, forward strand.
ATGTTCGTGAAGGGAAACATGCACTTTATGTCAGATTCTGTCTGATTCTCGTGTGGTTTAACATTCATAATGAGATAATTACAATACCAAATGACTAAATGATTAATCTCTTTCTTATTTGTCTTTGATGTCTTACCTTAACTTCCCCAAGTCTATCTAAGTAGTGGTAATACATTTGACTCACCTACTCATTTCACTACACCCACAACATAAAGTTAACTCACAAAAGTAGATTATTAACAAGTAACTTTAACTTCTGATAAATCTCCTGTAAATTAATACTTTAAATATTAATTAATGTTGCTCAGCTATGTGCTTAACACTCCTGGAGATTGAGGGCTTTTCTTTTTTTATAGAGGTTTTTACTGCAAAAACTACAACATTTACTCACTTAATTATCAAGGCAATTAAGTGATAACTCTCATTCCATGTGACACTCAACATTTCACTGCCACACTTCATGGTAGTTGCTGAACCATGCCTAAAGGTTACAGTTTCAGAGGACTGGCAGTGTGCACCAGTCTTCAGCTCAAGAAACCTAGGTTCATCAAGCCCGTACTCAACAAATAAATGCGGAGCTCCCTGAGGTGCCCATCGTTTACAGTGGTGCAGGGGACACATGTGGCTTTATCAGTGTGGGGAGCATTATCCTCCAGTGGAATATGTGTTGTACAGCTTTGGCAATAATTTCCTGAATCCTCTGAATGCTGACTTCTTATCCTATCATTCAGTGATCTGTCAATTGAATTCAGTTCAGTTCAGTTCAATTCAATTCAATTCAACTCAGTTCAACTCAATTCAATTTATTATCATCCATTTTATCATATACATGATATAGGAACTGTCGCATGGAAAGAAAGAGAGAACATGATTTATATTTTTAACAAATAAGGGAAATAATATTTTCTTAATTACACTTAACATATTTTATCTTATTTTTACACAGGAGATGAAAAAAAAGATTTATACAAAGTTTAAACAATTTAATTGCATTTTAACATTATTTAATTTTGTCTTCTTTTTATGTGCAAGTTGAAAAAAAAAGGTTTATACAAAAAAAAAAAATCAAAAGATAAGCATTATCTATTTAGATAGCAAAGAAATTCATCAACGTTATAGTTACTTTGACCTAATAGTAGCCTCTTTAATTCTTTTTAAATATATGTAAGTTTTGTATGTTTTTTATTTCTTTTGTAAGGCATTGAACATTATTTTGGGTAGATACATCACACTATTTTGGTACGGGGCATTTAAAATGTATGTATGAAAATCATGATTTGATAGTTGTGTACTTCGCTGCTCAGAGAAGAGAATTCTTGATTTGACTTGAGGAAACATACAGATTCATAGATGAATAAACTATGGAGGGTCACAATTTTCAACTCCTTAAAGAGTCCTCTACATGGATTTCTGTAGGGAACACCCTCCAAAATATGAATTGCTCTCTTGTGGAGCTTGAAACAACTTTTTGTGAAACCCGTATTTCCCCAAAATATAATACCATATCTTACATTACTGTGTATGTAAGAGTAATAGGCACACAGTACTGTTTCAAAATTCCAGTTTTCTTTAAGTTTTCTTAATATATAACAGTATTTACTAAGTTTTTTATTCAATAGTTCAATATGTTTTCCCATCTTAAATTATTGTCCAGCCATACACCTAAAAATTTTGAAAAGAAGTTTGTTTTATCAGACATTTCCCAATCTCTACTCTTATCTTATTTTTTGGTTTGTTGCTTATGTGCTTAAAATTTATCGAAGTGGTTTCTTTGCCATTTATAATTAAGTAATTGTCCTTGAACCATTCAGCTGCCTCATTCATTGTTGCAGTTATTTTTTTCTTGTAGGTCAGCTTCATTAACTCCCTTGATAAAAAGGTTCATTTCATCTGCTAAAAGTACTCATTCTGCTCTTGTTATATGGTGAGGAAAATCATTAATAAAAATTAAGAAGAGCAGAAGGCCTAGAACAGAACCCTGGGTACACCATACTTGACTTTCTGATATGTCGAGTAATATTTTGTGTCATTATGTATTATTTCAACACTTTGATATCTGTTGCAAAGATATGATTGAAACCAGTTGTATGCTTTTCCACGTTCTCACACTCTGAAAGCTTTCCTGGATTACCTGTTTGTTCCATGGCAACATTCTTTTTACTTTCTGTCGAGCTCCAGGATAGTTCTTCCATCTGTAAAATCCTTTGATGTAATCATGCCCTGCATCTACTACTTCTGCTGATGAGGTTTACCATATCTCCACTTGAGTTAACAAATTTGATTTCTCACTTCTACATGTCTGCTCTTTCTGCAAACAATATCAGTTTTTTTCCAATGGAAAGCTGTCCCTGAGAAAAATGGACTTCTTGAGATACTGAAATTAGCATTTAGTACTAAAGGTCCAAGTCTTTTCTGTCACAAATTTAAGATATACACTCCTGGAAATGGAAAAAAGAACACATTGACACCGGTGTGTCAGACCCACCATACTTGCTCCGGACACTGCGAGAGGGCTGTACAAGCAATGATCACACGCACGGCACAGCGGACACACCAGGAACCGCGGTGTTGGCCGTCGAATGGCGCTAGCTGCGCAGCATTTGTGCACCGCCGCCGTCAGTGTCAGCCAGTTTGCCGTGGCATACGGAGCTCCATCACAGTCTTTAACACTGGTAGCATGCCGCGACAGCATGGACGTGAACCGTATGTGCAGTTGACGGACTTTGAGCGAGGGCGTATAGTGGGCATGCGGGAGGCCGGGTGGACGTACCGCCGAATTGCTCAACACATGGAGCGTGAGGTCTCCACAGTACATTGATGTTGTCGCCAGTGGTCGGTGGAAGGTGCTCGTGCCCGTCGACCTGGGACCGGACCGCAGCGACACACGGATGCACGCCAAGACCGTAGGATCCTACGCAGTGCCGTAGGGGACCGCACCGCCACTTCCCAGCAAATTAGGAACACTGTTGCTCCTGGGGTATCGGCGAGGACCATTCGCAACCATCTCCATGAAGCTGGGCTACGGTCCCGCACACCGTTAGGCCATCTTCCGCTCACGCCCCAACATCGTGCAGCCCGCCTCCAGTGGTGTCGCGACAGGCGTGAATGGAGGGACGAATGGAGACGTGTCGTCTTCAGCGATGAGAGTCGCTTCTGCCTTGGTGCCAATGATGGTCGTATGCGTGTTTGGCGCCGTGCAGGTGAGCGCCACAATCAGGACTGCATACGACCGAGTCACACAGGGCCAACACCCGGCATCATGGTGTGGGGAGTGATCTCCTACACTGGCCGTATACCACTGGTGATCGTCGAGGGGACACTGAATAGTGCACGGTACATCCAAACCGTCATCGAACCCATTGTCTACCATTCCTAGACCGGCAAGGGAACTTGCTGTTCCAACAGGACAATGCACGTTCGCATCTATCCCGTGCCACCCAACGTGCTCTAGAAGGTGAAAGTCAACTACCCTGGCCAGCAAGATCTCCGGATCTGTCCCCCATTGAGCATGTTTGGGAATGGATGAAGCGTCGTCTCACGCGGTCTGCACGTCCAGCACGAACGCTGGTCCAACTGAGGCGCCAGGTGGAAATGGCATGGCAAGCCGTTCCACAGGACTACATCCAGCATCTCTACGATTGTCTCCATGGGAGAATAGCAGCCTGCATTGCTGCGAAAGGTGGATATACACTGTACTAGTGCCGACATTGTGCATGCTCTGTTGCCTGTGTCTATGTGCCTGTGGTTCTGTCAGTGTGATCATGTGATGTATCTGACCCCAGGAATGTGTCAATAAAGTTTCCCCTTCCTGGGACAATGAATTCAGGGTGTTCTTATTTCAATTTCCAGGAGTGTATAAATTGAAAGGGGATGCATCAATGTGTGTGATACTTGTTATTGCAAATTCACAATCAAAATCATCTACGTTACCAGGCAAAGTAAAGAATCACTGAGAATAGGAAGAAAGTACCAAGTTGTGGAGAAAGCGTTTTCTTTTCAAATCTCCATCCTTCTTCCTTGATATGATGACATCTGGTAATGAATCACAGAAAGACTTTAGAGGCATAGTGAGTAAGTATTTGGCATTTGTTTGTCATATAAACTACCTATTTCACAGATAGTATTCTCATATTATTTTGTTTATTTCATCAACAAATAGAAGCATTTCCTGCTCTATACATAGCTATTGCATCTACTCTTATTGTGTCTGTGGTGTGCTGCCCTGAATTAATTATTTTCTTCTTAACTACATGTGCCGTTCTATTGAACTAAGCATGACACTTTTATTTTGGCCTTTGACCTCTGGCTAAGATAAGTTTGTTTCATTTCATTCTGTTTTATTGAACTTTCACTGATCTACTCAATCTTAGATGAAACTGTTATATCTGCTAGCTAAGCTGGTAATGGTACCTTCATTTGAGTTACCTTTGCTATAATGTTAGCATCGACTGCAGTACGTCATGTGCCAACAGTGAACATGAAAAGGCAATTTAAACTAAGATATCATTGTCAACTAAACTACAAGGCATAACATAAATCTTCTTTATCTACTCATACTTCAGCCTATTGTTAATCCCTACTTCACTATCCTCTGTTCTAAGTCTGCACATGAATTGGTGTTGTTCTTCAACATTAAATTTCTAGTAGTTTTTCTTCCATCATTTGTCTTTCTGTTTTGTATTTTCTCCCTACTTTATCATTCAAACTTTCTTTTCATCAACTTCCACATACTTCATAAACTCCTCTATTTTGCTTACCTGTTCACAAACAGCTTGTGACAGTGGCATGTAAACTTGATAATGTATAATGTATAAAATCTTGGTATAGAAACTGTATCAAATATGGGCTAATGCTTGAGCCTTAGAGAATAATTACTACGTTCTTCATCAGTTATCTCCTGACAAAGAAGACGGTAATTATCTTTGAAAGCTCAAGTTTTAACTCAAATTTGACGTGGTCTGTAGCTGAAAAATTTGCTGTAAGTATGCTGCTGTGGAAAACTGCAGCATTTGGGTGTGTACATGCTGACATTTGAATAATGTAGCCTTATTTGCCTTCTAACTGTCCGTACTGTTTAGTGCAGCCATTACCTAGAGGTGCAAATGGGGAACTAGTTCATTTCTCAAACTGTACATGAAGGAAGTTGTTATTGAGATGTCCTATGAATATACTAACTGTATTTTGCAGAATATAAGACATTTTTTTTTTCAAAAAATTAACTCCAAAATTCAGGAGTGTCTTATAGTTGAAATAAATATAAAAATGTCCTGTGTTTGATTTAAAATTCCCACCAGTCTTAAAAATGGCCCTATATTCAATGTCGTGGGAAAGCTATCTCCATCTAGCAATGTTGGATTCAACTGGCAGCAGCAGTGCAACAAACATGAGTTGCAGGAATTCACAAGCTTGCTAACACTGTCTCCCTCCCACCCTGCCATCACAAACTCAGAATGCTGTCTAGCGTAAGATGCATCGTTGCGATCTATGGTGCTAGTGAACTTGAATTGAAAGTGATTTGTGTTTTCAGTAACAGCACAATATTTTGTTGTTAGCTAGTTTTGTAATGGGAAAAAAAAAAGGTATTCATGTGTTATGTGGGCTATAAATTTAAAGTAATAGCATATGCTGCAGAACATGGAAACGGAGTAGCTGCATGGTATATTGGCTCTCCACCAACAGAAAAAAACCATTTGTGATTGGCAGGCTAGTAAAGAAGAACTCAGAAAAAATGAGGAAGACTAAATGTACAAATAGAGGAAGAAATGTATGTAAGTATGCTGCGAAATAACCAAAACTAGATGACATATTGAAATGGATTCTAGGACACCATCAAGATGGCATTAGAATTAATATAAAAATTATTGAAATACACGCTCATAAGCTAGTGAAACTTAGCAGACATACAGGATGGAATTGTTTGGTTCTACAGGTTTATGAACTCGTCTGACATTTGATGGGCCGAGGAATAGAACTGTTGCAATGAAAGTTGCTAAAATTCTAACCATAAAAACAAGTGGACATGAAAAAATGTGCTACACTCTTGTCCTTTCATTGTTGTGCTGATGACACCAAACTTAATCCAGTGATCATCATCCAGTGTTAAACAATGCCAAACCCTTCTGAAATAGCACCAGGTGTTTTTGTTCATGTACATGACAAAGATTGAATGGATGAGGCTGGTATGAAATTGTGGATTAACAGAATGTGAGAGAGAAGGGAAGGTGCTTTACTGAAAGTGAGTTCTCTTCTTGTGCTTGATCAGTTTAGTAGCCATTGGAAAAATTCTGTGAAAGAAAAAACTGAGGCAGGAAAACACAAAGCTTTCTGTTCTTCCAGGAGGACTAATTTCACAATTGCAACATCTTGAGGTGTCAATAAGCAAACCATTTGAAGTGTATATAAGAGAGGGATGGAAAAAACAGGTGATGAATGAAACTCAACATAAATTCATGCTGAAAGGAGCTTTAAAACAACCTAAAATTAAACAAGTATGTCAGTGGATAAAACAGTCTTGGTCTATAGCGTGAGAAGGCTTTGTTGTTATACCTATCTTTCAAGAAGTGCGGTATGAATAATGCTCATGATGGCAGTGAAGGCCATTTTATGTATGAAGAGGACAAAACGATGATGATGAGGAAGAAGAAGATGAAAGTTGAGGTGACAATTTTCAGGGATTTTGAAGGTCAGTTCAGTTTTATAAATTAAGAGTCATTTTAGTCTGGCTTTGCAATCTAATAATAAAAATTATAATTTTTTTTAAATTGCTTAAAAATTAAGGTGGATCTTATAATCTGTAGCATCTTATAGTCTGTAAAATATGGGACTGCTCATTTAATGCACTGATTTCCATTGAGATCTATGATATCATGTTATCAACTGTTTTTCATTTAGGGATACTTTCCCATGGCAAGAAGGTGCAGGAAACTTCTGTTTCTTCACCTACCTTTTTCAGAGCCACTGGCAGTATGAGGCTTATAGTGGAAGCCTTTAGTTAGCAAAATATGTTTTATCAATATCTAAGTAATGTCTCAGATCAAACACAGTACCAGTGGATCAGTAAACAAAGATGTTAACTTCTAGTTCACAGTCTGCCTAGTGTAATGCATCTGTCCAAATTGACAAAAAATATATGATGATGATGATGATCATAATAATGTGCAAACTTAGTGTTCCATCCAGGATAAGAACATAATTTCCATTGCATGAAAAATAAGAACACTAGTTTAGATAATATTTACTGTGAAACTGCAAATAGGATGTTATGTGATGGCAATAGGTTCATGAGGATTATCAGCGTTAATAAATTGAAATCATGTATTGTTAAAAAAATTCAACTTTGTTTAATTTTTTCTTGTGAATTTATGCTTGTACAAAAGATAGTGGAAAATATTGATAGTTCTTATTTTTTATATCAACTGCAAATTTGTGGTATAATATGTAAGGTAAACATAACTGCGCAGGCTTCTGCAGCTACAGTCAGATGACAAAAGTTTTCTGGGTATTGTATGACATACTATTATACAAGAACTATTTATCAATATACTCTGGTATTTCAATGTATTTAAGTAAAAATGTTATAAGTTATTTGTAAATGTATGTGAAGTGCAACTAAATTCCAGTATCAACTCTGTAACTGAATAGCAAATCATTTGTTATCACTTTAAGTGTTGTTATGTAAAGTACATCTAAACATAAAAAAATAATTTATAAATAGCACAACTGGAGACAACACAATGGGAGCATTCAGTACCAGAGTTTTTTATGCCAATTTTCCAAGGTTCATAGTCTACAGTGAGAGGCAGAACAAATAACAGTATTCTATTCCTAGTTATAATTTTCATTAATTGAAAATCAACAAAGAAATGGCTTTTTATTTAATTCCTTAGAAAATATATCCTGGCCACCTTAATATACTTTGCAGCACAGTGTAAAGGTGGAGATAAAAAAGACACTGCAATTTGAACATTGATGACATAAATGTAACGTCACGCTCTAGGAAGAGGTAGTGAAATAACTAACTTGAACTTCATATTCTCACATAAATTCAGGTTTAGTGCTTAAAAATTTATTTTTATTAGAAAACAACGCTTTGCTCTAAATTTTGTCTTTGAGCTAAAAGTGAAGCTGAAGGTACAATAGGCAGCATTGGATTAGATTTACTTTCATTCCAATTGATCCATAGTGAGGAGGTCCTCCAGGATGTAGAACATGTCAGAAAAACAACATTACATGACAAATATTTACAACTCAAACAAACACAGGTCCCAAGTGGAATGATCATTTTTTAATGAACACTATATGAAAGAATCATTTTACAAATACTAATGCACTGAATTTAAAATAAAAAAAGGTTTTTTTTATTTATTAATAAGGCAATAAACGTGTAATACAACTACTATAATACTTATTTACAATAAACTCATTACTGCACTGAAATTGTGCAAAAGTTATATTGTACTTTATACACACACACACACACACACACACACACACACACACACACACACACACACACACACACACACACACACACACACACACACACACACACACACACACACACACACACACACAAAAAAAATCAGTTGGTTCTACTGAGAAATTCATCATTCGAGTAGAAGGAGTTGGCCACTAATAAATCCTTTAGGCTTCTCTTAAACTGAATTTCACTGGTTGTTAAACTTTTTATGGCTGCTGGCAAGTTATTGAAAATGTGTGTTCCTGAATAATGCACTCCTTTTTGTGCAAGACTAAGTGACTTTAAATCCTTGTGAAGATTATTCTTATTTCTAGAACTGATTCCATGAATTGAGCTGTTGGTTTGAAAAAGTGATCTATTTTTTATTACAAATTTCATTAAAGAATAAATATATCGGGAAGCAGTAGTTAGTACCCCTAGTTCCCTAAACAGGCTTCTGCAGGATGTTCTTGAGTTCACACCACATATAACTCTTACTGCCTGGAAAACTTTAGCTTGGCTTGATGAATTACCCCAAAAAATAATCCCATATGACATTATAGAATGAAAATAAGCATAGTATGCCAGCATTCAAAACATCCATAACCCAATAAACACTTGAGTTTCTGCATCACATTCTCTTACATGACAACAGCTCTTTACACACACACACCATATCCATCCTATTTTCTTGGCTGAGTCCATAGTACTGACTGTCTTTTGTTGATGACTCTCACTACCTATAGTTGATTGTGTTAATATCCACTGAATTTTTAGGACGTCACTGGATGAAGCTTAGTAATTTACAAATTAATGTTCTTTAAAAATTAATTATGACCCATCTGCAATTTGTAAATAATTTTGAATAATGTTTACACATCAGCCAGTACTGACTTATTCACTTACTTCACACAAGAAGTCTAACTTAAGAGCTATGAGAACTTTTTCTGTAAATGAGATGTATTTCACAGTACTAAAGATGAAGACATGTTCATAGTGCTTCAGGGATGCAGCTTAGAGTCCATGTTTACTAGACTTTCCTGCTTTGAATGGTCCTTCCTGTCATATCCCTGATTATAGACCATTCTTCCTGGATGTCCTGTATTCCATATTTAAATTTGTAGACCAATGGTCAATGAAAGGCCTACTAAGTAAATTTATATATGATATGAGAGTATATTGGAAATGGAAATTGAGTAGCTCAGATAAATCTAATTTCATAAAATTTCATTAATATGAATATCAAATAATATACATTTGAGTTTTTGTTATTGCATTGATGATGACTGGTATGAACTGCACAGTTCAATAACGTTTACAAATATTAAGACATCAATGTGTAAGAACTTCTGGTAGATGGGTAAAAGTCCTTGGTTTACTTTCCACATCTTATTCAGATAAAATCCAAAGCTTTCAATGATTGCCTCCATCTTCATCATCAGGGGCTAAGACTGTCATGAAGCTGGTGAGGCTCCCACTTTTAACCCCAGATAACATCATCTAACTGGCTGGATTACTTCATGATGACAGTAGAGGTGAACATGAACAGGAAGTTACCTCTCCTACATGTGTTGGTGACATACCAGTCGGATAGACAACTTGGCCAACCTGTGCACAGAAAAGCAACACACATAGACCTATATCTCAACGAGCATGGATTTTACCATCCAACTAAGATGAGAGCTATGTAGGGCTGTCGGTAAAATATCAGTATACACACATTAAAAAGAAGTTTTGCATCACCTCGGTTCCGAGAGTTCCGGAACATGTACAGAAAATTGGAATAGAGATCAACATAAACATCATTTTTGCCCTTTCTATTGCTCATAAAAACCACACATTGCATGTTCTACCACCATACCATGAGACCTTCAGAGGTGGTGGTCCAGACTGCTGTACACACTGGTACCTCTGATACCCAGTAGCACGTCCCCTAGCATTGATGCATGCCTGTATTCATTGTGGCATAGTATCCTCAAGTTCATCAAGGCACTGTTGATCCAGATTGTCCCATTCCTCAATGGGAATTCGGCACAGATCCCTCAGAGTGGTTGGTGGGTCACGTTGTCCAGAAACAGCCCATTTCAAGCTATTCCAGGTATGTTCGATAGGGTTCATGTCTGGAGAACATGCTGGCCACTCTAGTCGAGCAAAGTCATTATCCTGAGGGAAATCATTAACAAAATGTGCACGATGGGGCATGAATTGTTGTCCATGAAGACAAATGCCTCGCCAATATGCTGCCAATATGGTTGCACTATCGGTCAGACAATGGCTTTCACATGTCGTACAGCTGTTACGGCACCTTCTGTGACCACCAGTGGCATACGTTGGCCCACATAATTCCACCCCAAAACAGCAGGGAACCTCTACCTTGCTGCACTCACTGGACAGTACGTCTAAGCCATTCAGCCTGACCGGGTTGCCTCCAAACACGTCTCCGACAGTTGTCTGGTTGAAGGCATAAGCAACACTTATCGGTGAAGAGAACATGATACCAATTCTGAGCAGTCCATTCAGCATGTTGTTGGGCCCATCTGTACCACACTGCATGGTGTCATGGTTGCAAAAATAGACCTTTCCATGGACGTTGGGAGTGAAATTGTGCATCATGCAACCTATTGCGCACGGTTTGGGTTGTAACACGATATTCTGTGGCTGCACAAAAAGCATTATTCAACATGGTGGTATTGCTGTCAGGGATCCTCTGAGCCATAATCTGTAGGTGGTGGTCATCCACTGCAGTAGTAGCCGTTGGGCAGCTGAGTGAGGCATGTCATCAGTTCCTATGCCTCTGTATCTCCTCCGTGTCCAGACAACATCGCTTTGGTTCACTCTGAGATGCCTGGACACTTCCCTTGTCGAGAGCTTTTCCTGGCACAAAGTAATAACGCAGACATGATTGCACCATGGTATTGACCATCTAGGCATGGTTGAACTACAAGTAACACGAGCCACATACTTCCATCCTGGTGGAATGACTGGAACTGATCGGCTGTTGGACCCATGCATCTAATAGGCATGGCTATGCTTGGTTGTTTGCATCTTTGGGCAGGTTTAGTGATATCTCTGGACAGTCAAAGGGACTGTGTCTGTGATACAGTATCCACACTCAACGTCTATCTTCAGGAGTTTTGGGAACTGGTGTAATGCAAAACTTTTTTTGATGAGTGTATTTTCCAAAATATATATATATATATATAAAAGTGCTGGCAGGTCGACAGACACACAAACGAACACAAACATACACACATTCGTTTGTGTGTCTGTCGACCTGCCAGCACTTTCATTTGGTAAGTCACACATCTTTGTTTTTTAGGTATATTTTTCCTTCATGGAATGTTTCCTTCTATTATAACCATATATATATATAAAAGATATGATTATAATAGAGGGAAACATTCCACGTGGGAAAAATATATCTAAAAACAAAGATGATGTGACTTACCAAACGAAAGTGCTGGCAGGTCGATGGGCCCCAGCCCTACATTGGTACCAGTGAAAGTCGTTTTCCAATAGCTGTTATTGTTCCAGAGATATTTAGGGTGGACAAGATAGCTGGGACACCCTGTATATATGGGGATACTTTTTCCCCTCAATATATTGATGTATTGATGTTGAAATGGCAATATCGAATGTTGATATTTTTATGTTATATTATATTTTCTTCACAATTTTCAGTGAATATTGGAAGTTTTCTTTTGAAATTGTAGTGGAACATAATTTTACTTTAACTGAGTGAAGGAGTCTTACTACTTTGAGTTTTCATCACCTCCACTCTTTCATTTTGACTGTGTGAAGCAAGTATCTGTGGCACAGAAGAAGAAGAAGAAGAAGAAGTCCGTTTGTGCTGGGAGGTGTCAGTGTGAATGGAATAACAAGATTTCCAATGTGAAGAAATAGCATGCATGTGGCATTAGAAAACAAATTTTAACATAACTATTGTGCTATTTCTTCACATTGGCATTCTTCAAAAACTGTTGCTAAAAATGATGAACAAAAATCTAAATGAAAAGATTGGTCTTTGCGGCGGGCAGAGATGTGCGAGGGGAAATGCTGACATAATTGGCACTCAGTGCTACCAACAGAAACTTGGACATTTAGCTCCACCATGCAAGTTTGACACTACAACTACTAGGTCACTAGCATCGGCAGAAATGAAAAAAATAGGGAAGTTGACATGAAGTGTGGCAGAAATATCACATATGATGGATCCAAATGATGGACCCACCGGACACCTTTTATTGTGCCACTTACATGCAGTTACCATTGTTGGCAAAGTGGTTATTTCCAAGCATGAACATGTATCCTTTTCCTTTCAATTTTTTCTCTAAATGGGTTGGGCAGGCTGCTAGCTTGATGATGTACAGAACTCTACCATGTGCAATATTTGTTCTACAATATTTTGTGGCTAATATGTAGCCGTAAGGTACATACAAATCTATTTCTGAATCATGCAACCAATGCTCATTAATACACAGTATGCTACAGTTAATTTTGTCTGCCAAGTACTGTAACTCAATCTTCTGTCTTAGGGATTTTACATTAACATGAAATAACATTAAATCGTTTTTGTTACTGGGAGGAATTGCTTTTTCTGTTGCATTATTGCATTATTGTTGTGACCAAATCAAACTTGTGTTAGAATTGGTCACTACTGGGAGTTTCCCTGTACCATATCTTTGAACTGAAGCCTATAAATTGTTCTATTAGCAGAGCTTACATTTTCTCTTACAATACCAAGTATTTTTTTGCTTAGAAGTGACTTTCCTAAGCCATTTAGATGCTGACCATGGCTTGTATGACAAGCTCTGTTACAGTGACACAGTTTGCTAAGGGTGCAATTATGGTGTGGCAGCAGTCTGAAATATCGTTCATGTCAATCACTGTTACATTTTTGAAATGTTTACATACTGAATCATAGATGTTATTTGCTTTTTTAATTTCGTTGTTCATACATGATTGTTCTATTAGATCATAACGGTGAGGTATTTTAGCCACTATTACATTGATGTGTGTTAGCTTACCCAGTGACTGTCAGTGCTTTTGTTGCTGCAACTGTTTCATTTTGATACACATCATTAGCACCTCCTTTAATTACTGCATAGTCGTTTGATGATAGATTCTTGCATTCTTCTTCAACACTGTCAACAACTTGGCTTAATCTTGCATTTGGTTTTACTAGTCCCCAAATTTTGAACCTTCCTGCTGCATCATCTGTTTTCAGTTTTATAGCTAACCCTCTTCCAAAACTGTCAGAAAACTTTTAGGTTATTATAGTGTATGTGTGTTCATGGTACCTTTGTGTTCATTTGATGGGATTGTTTTATCACAGTTTTGTTTGGGCTATGTCTTTTTTGGACTGTCACTTGATCACTGTCATTGTTTACATGTGTTAGAGCTGAGTATCTATTCTCATGTACAGGGATTGTACGAAGATTAAGATAACTATTCACTTTTGTGTTGTTCATTACCTTACAGGTCGCTCGAGGCATAATCCATCCTGTGCTACTTTTCTGAAAATGTGTTTTCCCTGTGGACTGGGATGGTGTTTCATTATTTAGCATGTCCATTGTTGTTAATTCTCTATCGTAAACTTCCTGTTGCCTTATAGCATTAGATCTTGTCCTACATTCCTCAGTTTGTCAACAATTTCATGACTTCTATAAGGGATGGATCCTATAAGGGATGGATCAACTTTGCCACATCTAAAGTGAAATAGTAGACAGCATTTGTTGTACTTCACACCACTTTTCACATTTTTCTTGCATCCTTTAAAACGAGACGAAATTTCATCACTTGAAATTTGGGTGCTAGGATCTAGTCTTATCAGTGCTAGTTGTACTAAGATTTTCTGTTATCATATACGAAAGTTCATCACATTTGTATTTTAATGTATGTATTTCTTCTATTAATGCCATAATAATTTCGTTTTTACAGTCCTTTTTAAGTTTACTATTCAATTCATTTCGATCACATTTTGCACATAACCATATTTTCCATTTTGACACCACATTTGCACATTGAAAATGAAATATTGTTTTACATTTCACACATGTTATTCCTTTGTGAACTCGCTTTTCACAGTGGCAATAACCAGAATCGAGAAATACGTTCATATCACTGTTGTAGGATGTGGTCGCTATGCAGGCAATGTCTTTATAGCATTTTTCTGTGTCCTTAGTCTTTATTTCAGTTGTTTTTCCGGCAATATGACACACCAAGCACATATTATTACTATAAACACTGAATTTTTTGCACTTTCCACATATTTTCTCGCAATTTCTTTGTTTACTAACAGGAATATCACGCTCACGATTTACTTTGGCTGCCATTAGTGTCAGTGGTGTTGAGAAACAGTTGAAATAATTAAAACTGAACAAAGTTCCAGGGCTTGATGGAACCTTTGTCAAATTCTATACTGTATTTGCAATTGAGATAGCCCCTCTTCTAACTATAATCTATTTTAGATCACTTGAACAAAAAACCATGCACAGTGTTTGGAAAAAGGTGCAGGTCACACCCACCTAAAGAAGTATATTAGAAGTGATCCACAAAACTACTGTCCAATATCCTTGACATTGATTTGTTGTAGAATCTTATAACATATTCTGAGCAACAATGTAATGAAGTATCTTGAACAGAATGACTTCCTCAATGGCAACCAGTATGGACTACAAAAACATCAGTCATGTAAAACAGAACTTCCACTTTTCTCACATGACTTACTGAAAGCTTTGGATGAAGGCAATCAGACAGATACAGCATTTCTTGATTTCCAAACAGCATTTGACTCAGTATCACACCTATGCTTATTGTCAAAAGTATGATCATATTGGTATCAAGTGAAATTTGTGACTGGATTGAGGACTTTTTGGTAGGAAGGACACAACATATTACCTTCAATGAAGAGACATCGTCAGAGGTAGAAATAACTTCATGTGTTGTGACCCTCACTGTTCATGTTGTGTATTAATGACCTTGTAAACAGTATTAACACTAACCTCATGCTTTTTGCAGATGATTCAGTTATCTATAATGAAGTATTATCTGAAAGAAGCTGCATAAGTATTCAGTCAGATCTTTATAAGATATCCAAGTGGTGCAAAAATTGGCAAAAGGCTTTAAATCTTCAGAACTGTAAAAACTTAGTATCCTGTGACTATAATATCGATGAGTCACTGTTGGAATCGGCCAACTCATGCAAATACCTGGGTGTAATGTTTCATAGGGATATGAAATAAAATGATTACTTAGGTCAGTCATGGGTAAAGCTGGTGGTAGAGTTCAGTTTATTGATTGAATGCTGGGTAAGTGCAATCAGTCTACAAAGGAGATAATTACAAATCACTCATGTGACCTGTTCTAGAATATTTCTGAAGTGTGTGGGGCCCTTTTCAAATGGGTCCAACAGGGGATATTTAATGTATACAGAGAAGGGCAACATGAATGATTACAGGTGTGTTTGATCTATGGGAGAGTGTCACAGAGATATTGAAAGAACTGAACTAGAAGGCTCTTGAAGACAGACATAATATGTACCAAGAAAGTCTATTAACAAAGTTTCAAGAGCCAGCTTTAAATGATTACTCTAGGAATATACTGCAACCCCCTATGTATTGCTCACATATGGATCATGAAGATAAGATTAGAATAATTACTGCATGTACAGAGGCATTCAATCAATCATTCTCCCCATGCTCCACATGTGAATGGAACAGGAATAAACCCTAATAACTGGTACAATGGGATGTACCCTCTGCCATATACTTCATTGTGGTTTGCAGAGTAGAGATTTAGATGTAGATTAGCACAAAAGCTTATTCACACTTTGAAAGTGCATATTTGTATTTTACCTGGCATGGAATTTTTCTGCCAACAAATTATTATGTCAAGTGCTACAGCAAGTGCTTTGTGCAATCGGCACATAATAATTCATAAAATGCCATCTGCAATTAATAAGGTTTTTTGAAACAAGGATTTTTCAGAATTAGAATGTTTAATTGTGAAATGATTGCACAGTATATTAGTGAATTTGGAGTATTAGCACAGTTCTTGCAAATTTTGTTGAATGAGTACCATTTAAAAACAAGATTGACAAAGTTGTAATTGGATTTATGACAAAATACGGTTCATTTGTTGTATCTTGGGATTCATATGGCAGAATCAGGCATTGTTTTGATAAAGTAATGGCCAGATTATTACACTTTATTGCTTTATGCAAGCTAATAAAAGTGGAATTGCATTCTTTACTGTAAAGCCAGAGCAAGCCAAAATTCAGTGAGAAAGAAGGTTCTTCGCTGTTATCTGTGTCTTAAAATGTCCATTAATAATCTCTTCAAGCTGTAAATAAAGAAATCAGGAATATTTTAGCTACTACTGATGATAATTTTTGGCTTGCTTATAGTGCTCCATCAAAACACACAATGCATTGTTTTCAGCATTACAGTCACTGAGAGAATCTGAAGTTGTCTGGAAAGGATAAAAGAAAGACAGATGACATTGTATGTTTATGTTATGATGATTACTACATTCTTAAAAGTAATAAAATAATGTAGTTTAGGAACATTTGTGCATCAGAGAAACAGTGACAGACAATGCAGTTAATGGTAGCATTTCAGGCATGGCTGCCCTAGACATACACATAATAGCACCATGCATTGGAATAGAAAATGAAATAAGTAATCAGAGACCAGATTAAGATGGAATTTATGTAACAACTGTATTCTCAAATTATAGAATACCTCATTTTTCTGTGGAAAATCCACGATGGAATAACAAGAAAATTATGGAAAGGATAGAGTGCTACTCAACATACAGAGGTGATATTGAGTCCCTGACAGACAACAAAAAGACTGCTATATATTTGCACTTTTGGCTCAAAGGCCTTCTTCA
The DNA here is from genome assembly GCF_023864275.1 of Schistocerca cancellata. Taxonomy (NCBI): domain Eukaryota; kingdom Metazoa; phylum Arthropoda; class Insecta; order Orthoptera; family Acrididae; genus Schistocerca; species Schistocerca cancellata. The sequence goes on from NC_064632.1 coordinate 460,176,876, forward strand.
AAAATAAAAAGCAAATCTGAATTCATCCAACTACAACACAGACACACATGTCCACTGTCTCTGGCTGCTGATGGCAAATAAATAATGAATAAATGTCTAAATAGGAGATATATCAAGTCTCAGAGATGTAGTTACAGGAACTGTCAAGCTGAAAACATTCATACATGGTGTGTGGAACCTTGCACACAAGAGGAGACTATGAGTACCTGGTTCAAAGAAAAATCCTTTTTCAGTGCCAGCAGCAGCCAAGACCTGAAAATAAAAGACTCTAAAGTAATATTTATCAACATCAGGACTGAGATACCTGGTGAGGGACTGGTGGCATTTGGAATAAAAGCTGAAAATATAAGTTGCATATTGGTAATGTTTTGCATGAAAAATATTCAACAAGCAAATTGTACATATGATGTAATTCCACTATGGCACAAGAGACTGGTGCTTGGTAAGTTTGAGAATTTAATGATGATAGCTGATAATAGTTTGATTCTAAATTCAAAATCAAATGTTTCAGGCAAATTTTTGTATTAAACACGTCAATTAGTAAAGAGCACAAAAAATATTTAAATGAAGTTGGCAGACACTTGCCTATACTCAGGGAGAAATTATTCATCCAGATGTATGTGGAAAAATGCAGCAGGTATCAAAGGGGAGTCGAGCACACTGTTGTAATTAAGAACTACTGTACTGGAACTGATTTCAATTTCTGCATTTCATTGAGAACAAAAGTCATTTTCCTTGAATTTAAACATTTGGTGTAAATGACAGACTGTAAATAAGCTTGGAGTTATTAGAGCCAATGAATGAAGGAAGTTACGAAGGAAGGAAAGAACTTAGACTTAATCTTTATGTATTTGCATTATTATTGAACAACAACAAATCTGAGTCTCTATCAAGCCATTAAACTTATTGTAGCGTGCATATTTTTTTATGATTTCACAAATTTACTTTCATTTTAACTTTGTGGTCCAATCTCCTTCATGTCATCACAGTCATCTGCTGTAATTTAGCTGTATGTTAAGGAGACTGTAGGAAGCTGATCCCCAAATTACCAATATCTGACTACCTATCTAGATTCACAAATTGAAAAGTTCTGTCAGCTACATGCCAACTAACAGTATAAACTCCAGGTTGGAATATCAAATTATTAGCAAAAGGATACATTGCTACCCACCATACAGATAACACACTGAGTTACAGATTAGCACATGCATGTGCAGCCTCATGTGGGAGTGCACGTGCACAGGTTCATTGATAATTTGTTCATGATCTGGACTCACGGACAAGACTACCTGTCCTCATTCCTTCTCAACCTTAACACTCTCTCTCCTATCTACTTCATGTGTTTCTCCTTAACCTGGTGTGCCACTTTCCTGGTTACTGACCACCTCCTCTCTCACTGTTCCATTCACCTTTGTCCACATTAAACCCATCAATCACCAACAGTACCTGCATTGACAGCTGCCATCCCTTCCATATCAAAAAACCTGACCCTACAACCTGGCCACCAAGGTACTGTGTATCTCCAGTGACAAGAACTCACTTGACCCGTATGCTGAAGGTCTCACCAAGACCTTCACAGAAAGGCTGTATCCTCCATACCTAAACCCCAAATAGGTCTCCCGTATAAATTTCCACACATTCCCAAACCACCCACCAAAGCCAAGCACCAGGTACAAAAAGTGACCCCTTTGTCACCTGATACCATGACAAAGTGGAACTACTGAACCACATCCTTTGTTAGGGCTTTAATTATCTATCACCATCCCCTGAAATGAGGAACATCCTACCCAAGGTCATCCTCACCCCTCTTAAAGTGATACTCTGTCACCTACTCAACTTCCACAACATCCTAGTTCATCCCTATGCTACTTCCAATCCCAACCGTTTGCCACAGGGGTCATATCCCTGTGGAAAACCCAGGTTCAAGACCTGCCGAGTCCACCCATCCAGCTGTTTCTATTTCCGTTCTCTCACAAGTGTATCCTACCCCATCAGAAGCTTAGCTACCTGAGAAAGCAGCCTTGTCATATGCAATTTCTGTTGCAGTCATTGCACAGCTTTTTATATCGTTATGAAAACCAACCAACTGTCCACTAGTATCAATGGCCTCTGCCAAATTGTGGCCAAGGGCATGGGTGATCATCTTATGGCACAACATGCATCTGAATATAACATGCTTCATTTCATTTCAATGGTTGCTTCACAATCTAGTCCATCTGGATTCTCTCCTCCAAAATGAGCTTTCCTACACATGCAGATGGGAGTTATCCTTCCAATACATTCTCTGTTCCTGAAATTATCCTGGCCTCAGCAAATGGTAAGCTACTGTTCTTGCACCCCCACCCAACAGTTTTTGCCCGTTTTTGCCCCCTCTGTCCTATAACCTCCTCCCTGTTCATACCCCATTACCTTCACTGTGGGACAACTCCCGCCAATGTAACTACCTGTCTTTCCCTTCCCTGATGCTCCACTATTCTGCTCAACCCCTCCTCCATCCTTCCTGCCTTGTAGCCACAAGATACTGTTCTTAACTATCTTGTCTTGCTCCAATTAGTCCTCTACACACTCAATCAGACAGCACTCTTCTCCCTTTTCACCATACCCTGCTATCCCTCTCCCTTCCTTACCCCATTCCATATTGCTACTTTTGTTCAGTGTGGCAGTTGTATTACTGTCTGAGCTGCTGGAGATGGTTATCATGTGTGTATGAGGTTTGCTAATTTGTATGAATCTGTTTGTGTTTTCTTTCCTGAAGAAGACTTTGATTGAAAGCTAAATGTGCTTTCTCATTGTGCCTGTCTGCAACTCAACATGTCATCTTTAAGGTGAGTAGCAATCTATCTTTCTCCTAATATTGCCAACTGACAATGTTTGTTATAAAGCTGCTTGACAAAGAGTAATGTGTTTTGAGTAGGACTCAGTATTTGCAGATGTAAGAAAGTATTTTATTTGAAAAATGCCGTTGTAATTTAATACATATTAATGTAACTGGGTAGATAAAAAATCTACTCTCCAAGTGGAGGCAGTAGAATACAAACACATAAAGGTTTAGGAATTTTGCAGGCTTTCAGAGCCAGTGGCTCCTTTTCCTGCCAGAAAAGCTGAAGGGATGAAGAAAAAGTACTGGCAAGGCTTAGGAAATGGGAAGAAAAGTTGCCCCGGATCCCTGGTAAGGGGGGACGTACTACACAAGAAGAGAAGTAAAGACTTCCTTTTCAGCCCAGCTGTTAAATATCCCCCGAGCAAGAATTCTGGGTATCTTTCCCAAACACTCCCTATTTCCTAAACACCTTGCGAATTTTCTTAACCTCTATATGTGTGTGTTCTTCTGCTTCAACCTGGTGAGTAGTAGTAGCAGTAGTAGTAGTAGTAGTAGTAGTAGTAGTAGTAGGAGGAGGAGGAGGAGATAAGTGTTAAACATCCCATTGACAACTAGCAACAAGCTCATTACAGACAAGAGCATAAGCTCAGGTTATGAAAGGATGAGGAAGAAAATTGGCCACGCCCTTTCAAAGAAACCATCCCAGCATTTGCCTGAAGTGATTTAGGGAAACCATGGAGAACCTAAATCAGTATGGCTGGCAGCAGGTTTGATCCGTTGTCCTCCTGAATGTGAGTCCTGTGAGTAACCACTGCACCATCTCGCTCGGTCTTGGTGAGTAGATCATTTATCTATCTAGTTGATTATGTTTTCAAAAATTGTTTATTTTCACTAATAAATATTAAGCTACTAACAGCAAAAGAAACAACAGCTACACCTGAAAACTGAGGAAGCAGGAGCATTTTTTATACTAGCAGCTTTCTTTCTAATTTACTACAATTTAGAAACCATAAATATGAATTACACTGAGTGGTATAGTGATAGTTTACTGTTAGATTTAGGAACCAGGCTCTAAATTGTAAGACATTTCCAAGCGCAGATGTGGACCCTGACCACAATCTATTGGTTATGAACTGTAGATTAAAACTGAAGAAACTGCAAAAAGGTGGTAATTTAAGGAGATGGGACCTGGATAAAGTGACTAAACCAGAGGTTGTACAGAGTTTCAGGGAGAGCATAAGGGAACAATTGACAGCAATGGGGGAAAGGAATACACTACAAGAAGAATGGGTAGCTCTGAGGGATGAAGTAGTGAATGCAGCAGAGGATCAAGTAGGTAAAAAGACGAGGGCTAGTAGAAATCCTTGGGTAACAGAAGAAATATTGAATTTAATTGATGAAAGGAGAAAATATAAAATACAGTAAATGAAGCAGGCAAAAAGGAATACAAACGTCTCTAAAATGAGATCGACAGGAAGTGCAAAATGGCTAAGCAGGCATGGCTAGAGGACAAATGTAAGGAGGTAGAGGCTTATCTCACTAGGGGTAAGATAGATACCGCCTACAGGAAAATTAAAGAGACCTTTGGAGAAGAGAGAACCACTTGTATGAATAACAAGAGCTCAGATGGAAACCCAGTTCTAAGCAAAGAAGGGAAAGCAGAAAGGTGGAAGGAGTATACAGAGGGTCTATACAAGGGCGATGTACTTGTGGACAATATTATGGAAGTGGAAGAGGATGTAGATGAAGATGAAATGGGAGATATGATACTGCGTGAAGAGTTTGACAGAGCACTGAAAGACCTGAGTCGAAACAAGGTCCCGGGAGTAGACAACATTCCATTAGAACTTCTGATAGCCTTGGGAGAGCCAGTCCTGACAAAACTCTACCATCTGGTGAGCAAGATGTATGAAACAGGCGAAATACCCTCAGACTTCAAGAAGAATATAATAATTCCAATCCCAAAGAAAGCAGGTGTTGACAGATGTGAAAATTACCAAACTATCAGTTTAATAAGTCACAGCTGCAAAATACTAACGCGAATTCTTTACAGACGAATGGAAAAAACTTGTAGATGCCAACCTCGGGGAAGATCAGTTTGGATTCCGTAGAAATGTTGGAACACTTGAGGCAATACTGACCTTACGACTTATCTTGGAAGAAAGATTAAGGAAACACAAACCTACATTTCTAGCATTTGTAGACTTTGAAAAAGCTTTTGACCATGTTGACTGGAATACTCTCTTTGAAATTCTAAAAGTGGCAGGGGTAAAACATAGGGAGCAAAAGGCTGTTTACAATTTGTACAGAAAATAGATGGCAGTTATAAGAGTTAAGAGGTATTAAAGGGAAGCAATGTTAGGGAAGGAAGTGAGACAGGGTTGTAGCCTCTCCCTGATGTTATTCAATTTGTATATTGAGCAAGCAGTAAAGGAAACAAAAGAAAAATTGGGAGTAGGTATTAAAATTCATGGAGAAGAAGTAAAAACTTTGAGGTTCGCCGATGACATTGTAATTCTGTCAGAGACAGCAAAGGACTTGGAAGAGCAGTTGAACGGAATGGACAGTGTCTTGAAAGGAGGATATAAGATGAACATCAACAAAAGCAAAACGAGGATAATAGAATGTAGTCAAATTAAGTTGGGTCATGCTGAGGGAATTAGATTACGAAATTAGACACTTAAGGTAGTAAAGGAGTTTTGCTATTTGGGGAGCAAAATAACTGATGATGGTCGAAGCAGAGAGGATATAAAGTGTAGACTGGCAATGGTAAGGAAAGCGTTTCTGAAGAAGAGAAATTTGTTAACATCTAGTATAGATTTAAGTGTCAGGAAGTCATTTCGGAAAGTATTTGTATGGAGTGTAGCCATGTATGGAAGTGAAACATGGACGATAAATAGTCTGGACAAGGAGAGAATAGAAGCTTTCGAAATGTGGTGCTACAGAAGAATGCTGAAGATTAGATGGGTAGGCGCATGTTCCTTGAGTTCACATGCCGTGACAGTTTGAACCAGGAATCACATTTATAAATGAAAACCTGATTAGGCAAAAGCCCTGATTCCTTTCACTCAGAAACTAATGACAGAGCATAATATGTGAAAGATCATCTAGATGCTTCGACTCATGCACAACAATAAATTTGTAAGAGTATAGATGCAGGTAATTTTTGATAATGATTAGTCAATATGACATCTTAATTCTCACTTGCACAGGTGTTTCGTCAGACTTTGGTCAGAGCTTCCCTTCACCTGAACAATGTTTCTGTTGTTCAAACTTTTCTCAAACAGTTACAGTTTCCATTTGGTGCAGAGCTACCTTGCCACTAAGGTTTTCAGTGCAGACTTTGCTGGAGGTTTTGTCAAAACACTTCTGGTACTGAACTTTTCCAAAAACAGTTATTCACACAGTCCCCATGAATTGTAATTTGCGTAACAGTGTTTTATCCTGAGAAACATTTTGTGCTGCATTCAACTTGTCATTGTACGTTACTGCTTCTCTCATTCTCTACAACATAATGACACAGTAAGGACTTAAGACAGAGCATGCTGGACGTGTAACAGCAACCAAATGGTGCGATGAAAGCATGGTGTCCAGCTTTTTCTGTGGAGAGCAATTCTCCTGTTCATTATTAAGGTCCAAGTATATGGCAGTCTTATAAATATTTTCTGGGCAAATTTTATTTTTCCGGAACTATGTCAGTGTGTAAGGTTCCCACAGACTGTGTGAATGTGCATAAAATTCTTTTGGGCATTAGGCCACACAATTTCCCAACTAAAACCAACAATTAAAATCAATTTCTTAAATCTTTGCAGCAGCTCCAGAGATAACAATTTGGATACCCTCCCATCTGTGTTACATTTCTCACTCCCAATAATTAGCGCAATTTTTCCCCAAATTCATTAGCTTTCTAAAACAGCTGTTGTTGTAAACTTCAATTTCACAGTCAGGCCTAAATCAGTATAACTTCATTACATCACTTGTAATAATTCTGAATCCACCGGTATAATTAGTTTGGCTAGAGAGCAAGTTAATTATGACACTGCAGATTTTGCATGAGCTAGTATAAATATTTCAGTGTAATACCCAATACTGCTCTATAGTACAGTATTTCATTCTTCAACAAGTTATTTTATTTTTCCTGAAATTAATTATCTTCTGTGTTCATTGAATTTAGAGTTCAGAGGGGCTACCACTTTTCTTTGTAAATTTTGTCATAACTATTGTAAGATTCCAGATTTTTATTACATATAAAAATTTGTGTAGGTAACTAATGACAACATATATGCAAAAGCATTTTTATTTGCTATCTTCTGTATATATTTATTAATTCTTGATCGTTGTCAGTTATTTCCACCATCATCATGTGGAAGAAAAATTATGACACCTGTTCATTTAAAAATGCTTGTCTCTCATAGAAGATACTTTTGCATACCAAATGTAACTGACAAAACATGGAATGCGAAAAACCAGATTTTGACAGTATCTTTAAAAATTCAAGTAAGTAGGACACACACTTCTGAACTGCGGATGTGACAAATGTCAAAGGGTGAAAAATACTGGAGAAATGTCTAAAGGTTTAATGCATTCATTTCTTCCTAATGAGAAAAAGAGAGTTAATTTCCAGGGATTCCCTAGGCCTTCTTCCAGTATCTGCAGTAGGTTACAGACAAATTTGTGCAGTTTTGAACACATTTTCTAAACCTGTCAAACTATATTCTATTAAGAGAGCCAATGCCAAAACCACAGCTGAAAAAGTGGAAACTCATTGTTTTTACAATGTGCAGTTACCAAAATCACTTTTGTCAGATAATGGGCCAGTTCATTTCAGAAAGGTTTATTTAGTGTATGGGAATGTCCAGAATTAACCACACAAAAATTTGTACATATTTTCCACAGGGGAACGCGAGTGAAAGAGTCTTAATGACATCAATAAGTTGTTTAGTGTATTTTAAGAGCCTATCACATTTATCAGTTTTAGAGAATAATTAATAATTTATGGAATGTGGCATGTTGCAAAAGCTGACATGCACTGATGCCACACTGCAACTCACTGTCATTGGGTTGGTTGTCAGCTCTGTCCCTGTGACTGCATGACATTCTGGCTCCGCCATTTGCAGCATGACTGGCAGAGGGCCTCTACATGCACTGGACAAAAGCATAGAGGGAGAGTAAATCAGCAAGAGAGGTTGCTTCTGCTATGAAACCTTTACTGTATCCACCAGTGTCACATGCAGCCAATCGGGAGGAAATGTGCCTCCACCATGCAAGTATTTAGGACAATGCCCGTAGCAGTCATGGCAGTTTACAACAGAGCCAGCCAACAGAAGTAGTCTGCTCCAGATCCAGCACTGCCCTCACCACATGACACCTTGACTACATGCCACCTTTGCCACCAAGGGCCTTGGCAACATGCTCACAGGCCTGTGGTATCAGACTCATTTGGCAAGACTGCAGAATCTGTGAAATCATACAGATCATAAATACATGTTAGTATGTTCCTGTATTCTCCACTCAGGTAGAGCAAGGTCTTTAAAATGTAGTAGTCAAACTAATGTTGAATGAATTCTGGCTGTAGGAGCTTTCATTGTGTTGTTTCCTCAACCAAGAATATTCCAAGTACTTGTGGTTAGCTGTTGACTCATTTTCCTGTTAGGAACTAGTTACAAAGTTTGTTACTTGTTTTTGACTGTCAACAAAAACCATTTGTGTGGAACTCCGTGTGTTCTTCAATATGGAGGATGAAGTACATGCTCGTTTGTTTCTCGTGGAATTGTTCCAACTCCAGGATACTTCAGAATGAACCCACAACATATTTTCCTTGTGAATTAATGTTTGATGAGAAAGCCAGTGGTTAGTGAAGTTGTGCAGAATGAGAACGTTAGACTAGCCAAAGAAATGATGATGAAAATTGCATTAGGCAGAAAGAAAAGACATGAAAAAAATGTAAAACCCACATGTTTCAAGATTTAAGAGTTCATCCTGGTGAAAACAAAAAAGAAATCCAATAAGACTGATGATGAAATAAAGAAATTTTTGTGTATGTACCACATTTCATTCAGAGGTACCAGAGTTGCACATTATAATGCTTAGGAACTGGCTTATACAAAATCTAATAAAATATTTGGTTTAAAAGTTGACTTGAAGCCTTGTGCATACACTAAGACATTAGAAAATTGACACACAACAATCTTAACTATTTCTATAAGTGGGTAATATAAACTTTACTGAGGGAATGAAAAACATTTTAGGACTTGGGTAGAAATATTTGGTGATGGGTTCACCATTAATTAATGGTGAATGGTGTCTTCCTCAGCCGAGTGTAACCATTTTTCCTTTCTGGTGCACTCATTTGGGGAGGAGGGAGGCGGGGGCAGCTTATGGGCGCTCAATGTCGAGGTCATCAGTGTGCACTCATTTCTACCTATCTGCTATCCCATCAAGTCATCCATAGTTTGCCAAGGAGTTCAATGTCAGTTCAGTTAATCATGGTTTCTGGGATCGTTTTTTAACATGAAAGTGTGTATGGCTTGGTCAATTGCTTAGTGAACTGCTGGTAACTGACTGACATCTTAGTCCAAACATAGTTTTCAGCTAGACTACATGAGTACTAGTCCAGAAATTACAATGGACAATTTGGTTTAAAGGGGGTAGTGTCTGATTACTAACCAAACATCCTCTGTGCTGGGTTCGAAACCCGCCACTGTTTAAATTTTGATTCATAATCAGTATTGGTGGCAGAAGGCTTCTGGCATAAGAATTCATCCTCATTCTGCCAACAGCCTTATCAAAGAGGGTAAGTAGGAAAGTCATGGCACTCTTGTTCTTGGTAAACTGCCCCTATAGGTGGAAGGATTAGCAATGATCAATGGCATGTGGATACAGTGGGCAATGGGAACTACTGAATTAAAGACACATAACGTGTATCCACAGGACATGTAGCTTGTAACTGAAAAAGTGTCATTATTATCTCTCCATTGGCAAAAGATTCCAGAATAGTCCCCTGTTTGGATCTCCGGGAGGAGTCTGCCAAAAAGGAGCGGGGGGGTGGGGGGTGGGGGGGGTGATGGAGGGTGACCATGATAAAAGGTTTAATAATAACCAATAGAAGAAATCCTTGGGTAACAGAAGAAATATTGAATTTAATTGATGAAAGGAGAAAATATAAAAATGCAGTAAATGAAGCAGGCAAAAAGGAATACAAACTTCTCAAAAATGAGATCGACAGGAAGTGCAAAACGGCTAAGCAGGCATGGCTAGAGGACAAATGTACCCTCAGACTTCAAGAAGAATATAATAATTCCAATCCCAAAGAAAGCAGGTGTTGACAGATGTGAAAATTACCAAACTATCAGTTTAATAATTCACAGCTGCAAAATACTAACACGAATTATTTACAGACGAATGGAAAAAACTGGCAGAAGCCGACCTCGGGGAAAATGAGTTTGGATTCCGTAGAAATGTTGGAACACATGAGTCAGTACTGACCTTACGGCTTATCTTAGAAGAAAGATTAAGGAAACACAAACCTACATTTCTAGCATTTGTAGACTTAGAGAAATGCTTTTGACAATGTTGACTGGAATACTCTCTTTCAAATTTTGAAGGTGGCAGGGGTAAAATACAGGCAGCGAAAGGCTATTTACAATTTGTACAGAAAATAGATGGAAGTTTTAAGAGTCGAGGGGGCATGAAAGGGAAGCAGTGGTTGGGAAGGGAGTGAGACAGGGTTGTAGCCTCTCCCCGAAGTTATTCAATCTGTATATTGAACAAGCAGTGAAGGATACAAAAGAAAAAATTGGATTAGGTATTAAAATCCATGGAGAAGAAGTAAGAACTTTGAGGTTTGCCGATGACATTGTAATTCTGTTAGAGACAGCAAAGGACTTGAGAGAGCAGTTGAATGGAATGGACAGTGTCTTGAGAGGAGGATATAAGATGAACATCAAAAGCAAAACAAGGATAATGGAATGTAGTCAAATTAAGTCGGGTGATGCTGATGTAATTAGATTAGGAAATGAGACACTTAAAGTAGTAAAGGAGTTTTGTTATTTGGGGAGCAAAAGAACTGATGATGGTCGAAGTAGAGAGGATATAAAATGTAGACTGGCAATGGCAAGGAAAGTGTTTCTGAAGAAGAGAAATTTGTTAACATCAAGTATAGATTTAAGTGTCAGGAAGTCGTTTCTGAAAGTATTTGTATGGAGTGCAGCCATGTATGGAAGTGAAACATGGACAATAAATAGTTTGGACAACAAGAGAATAGAAGCTTTCGAAATGTGGTGCTACAGAAGAATGTTGAAGATTAGGTGGGTAGATCACGTACCTAATGAGGAGGTATTTTTTTTTTTTTTTTGGTTTTAGGGCGCAAAACTTCTATGGTCATTAGCGCCCAGCCCGTGACTTAAGACAGTAAAAAACCGAAATTTAAAACCAGCAGCAATGGGAACAAAGTCAGAAAATTGGAGAAACTAAAAATAGAAGACTGCTTAAAAATCCACTACAGAAAGGGGGTGATTGTCCCCAAAAAAAGCTTCAAATGACTGACGTCATTGCACTGTCACTAATAAACTGTAGAACGCGGTCGGCGGAGCGCGTGTCATCTGCTAAAATCGACGATAGATCAGGCGATAGCTGTAGACGGGAGCGTAACGGATTAAAATAGGGGCATTCAATTAAAAGGTGTCTTACCGTCCACAGCTGAGAGCAGTGGGGACAGAGTGGGGGAGGATCGCCGCTTAAAAGATGTCGATGGCTAAAACGACAATGCCCTATCCGGAGTCTAGCTAAAATTACCTCCTCCCGACGACGCGTTCGGGAGGAAGAGGTCCAAGCGCAAGGAAGGGCTTTCACTTCCCGCAATTTATTACAGGGAAGTGCCGACCAATGGGCATGCCATAATTGAGCAACATGGCGACATAAATCGTTCCGAAGATCGGTGAAGGGAAGCGACTGAATAGCTGGCCGAGGAAGAGAGACTGCGGCCTTGGCCGCTATATCGGCCGCCTCATTCCCACAGATACCAGCGTGTCCCGGGAGCCAGAGGAACACCACCGAGACGCCCCTCAGGTGAAGCAAGCGCAGACAGTCCTGAATCCGGTGGACCAGAGGGTGCACAGGGTAAAGAGCTTGGAGACTGAGGAGAGAGCTGAGAGAATCTGAGCAGATAACGTACTGTATCCGCTGATGGCGGCGGATGTAGTGGACAGCCTGGAGAACAGCGTAAAGCTCCGCAGTATAAACCGAACACTGGTCGGGAAGCCGAAAGCGATTTGGGGTGTCGCCAACAATATAGGCACTCCCTACACCTAACGATGTTTTCGAGCCGTCGGTGTAAATAAATGTGGCGTCCGTCATTTCTGCACATAGAGCAGCAAATGCCCGACGATAAACAAGTGTAGGGGTACCATCCTTGGGAAATTGACAAAGGTCACGGAGCAGGCAGATCCGGGGACGGAGCCAAGGCGGAGCTGTACCCCAAGTTGTCAAGAAGGTTTTAGGAAAGCGGAAGGAAAGAGAATGGAGCAGTTGACGGAAGCGGACTCCCGGGGGTAGTAGGGAGGAGGGGCGGCCTGCATACCCTACATCAAAGGAGGCATCGAAAAAAAGGTCGTGGGCTGGATTAGCAGGCATGGAAGACAGACGGCTAGCATAACGACTCAGGAGGACTGCTCGCCGATTGGACAGCGGAGGTTCAGCAGTCTCAGCATAAAGGCTTTCCACAGGGCTAGTGTAGAAAGCTCCAGACACTAAACGTAATCCACGGTGGTGGATAGAGTCGAGACGCCGAAGAATAGACGGCCGAGCAGAGGAGTAGACTATGCTTCCATAATCCAATTTCGAGCGCACTAAGGCGCGATAGAGGCGGAGAAGGACCACTCGGTCCGCTCCCCAGGAGGTACCATTCAGGACACGGAGGGTGTTAAGTGATCGCAGACAGCGAGCCGAAAGATAGGAAACGTGGGAGGACCAGCATAGTTTTCTGTCAAACATCAGACCGAAGAATTTAGCGACGTCTGAAAACGGAAGGGTGACAGGACCTAGATGTAAGGAGGGCAGAAGAAACTCCTTACGTCGCCAAAAATTGACACAAACGGTCTTACTGGGTGAAAAACGGAAGCCAGTTTCGATGCTCCACGAGTGGAGGCGATCGAGACATCCTTGAAGACGTCGTTCAAGAAGGCTGGTCCGTTGAGAGCTGTAGTAGATCGCAAAATCGTCCACAAAGAGGGAGCCCGAGACATCAGGAGGGAGACAATCCATAATTGGATTTATGGCGATGGCAAACAGTACAACACTCAGCACGGATCCCTGGGGTACCCCGTTTTCTTGGGAGAAAGTACGGGAGAGAGTAGTGTTCACCCGCACCCGAAAAGTGCGCTCTGCCATAAATTCGCGAAGAAAAAGGGGCAGCCGGCCTCGAAAGCCCCAAGAGAACAGTGTGCGGAGGATGCCTGTCCTCCAACAGGTATCGTATGCTCTCTCCAGATCAAAAAATATTGCTACCGTTTGGCGTTGCCGGAGAAAATTGTTCATGATATAAGTGGAGAGAGCGACAAGATGGTCAACTGCAGAACGATGCTTCCGAAATCCGCATTGGGCTGGTGTTAAAAGGCTGCGGGATTCCAGCCACCAAGCTAAACGGTAATTCACCATACGCTCCAAAACCTTACAGACACTACTCGTGAGAGAAATGGGGCGATAGCTAGAGGGGAGATGTTTGTCCTTTCCAGGTTTCGGAACGGGAACGACAATAGCTTCCCGCCACCGTCTGGGAAAGGTGCTGCCGGTCCAAATTCGATTATAAAGGCGAAGGAGGTAACGCAGACTATGGGTGGATAAATGCAGCAACATTTGGACATGGATACCATCCGGTCCTGGGGCGGAGGAGCGAGAAGATGAGAGGGCATGTTGGAGTTCCCGCATGGAGAAAACAGTATTGTAGCTTTCGTGATTTTGGGAGGAGAAAGCAAGAGGTCGCACCTCCGCTGCACGTTTCTTCGGGAGAAACGCTGGCGGGTAATTTGAAGAGCTCGAAATCTCAGCAAAGTGCTGACCCAACGAGTTAGAAATTGCGACGGGGTCCACTAAGGTATCATGCGCGACAGTGAGCCCAGAAACCGGGGAGAAACTAGGCGCGCCTGAGAACCGTCGAAGCCGACTCCAAACTTCCGAGGAGGGAGTGAAGGTGTTAAATGAGCTAATAAAGAATTTCCAGCTTGCCTTCTTGCTATCGCGGATGACGCGACGGCATCGCGCACTGAGCTGCTTATAGCGGATACAGTTGGCCAAAGTAGGATGGTGACGGAAAATGCGAAGAGCACGTCGCCGCTCACGTATTGCGTCACGGCATGCCTCGTTCCACCACGGAACTGGGGGGCGCCGGGGCAATTCGGAGGTGCGTGGTATTGAACGTTCCGCAGCTGTAAGGATAACGTCGGTAATGTGTGTGACCTCATCGTCGACGCTGGGAAAGCGACGGTCATCGAATGTCGCGAGAGACGAAAAAAGTGTCCAATCGGCTTGGGCAAACTTCCAGCGTCGCGGGCGCATATATGGCAGTTGAGGCTGCAGTCTGAGGACACATGGAAAGTGGTCACTCGAGTGTGTATCATCAAGGGCGAACCAATCGAAGCGCCGAGCTAGCGGAACAGTACCGACCGCAAGGTCCAAATGAGATAAGGTTGTCGTGGAGGCAGACAAAAATGTGGGGACCTCAGTGTTGAGGCAAACTAGATCCGCTTGGTGGAAGACGTCTAGCAATACGGAGCCACGTGGACAAGGGTGTGGAGATCCCCAAAGCGGGTGGTGGGCATTGAAGTCCCCAACCAGCAAATAGGGGGGTGGAAGCTGACCAAGAAGATGAAGGAGATCAGCTCGTGCCATTGGTGTGGACGATGGAATGTATACAGTACAAAGAGAGAATGTGTATCCGGAAAGTGAAAGACGGACGGCGACAGCTTGGAAGGAAGTGTTTAAGGGGATTGGGTGATAATGGAGAGTATCACGGAGAAGAATCATGAGTCCTCCATGGGCTGGAGAGCCTTCAACAGAGGGGAGATCATATCGGACAGACTGAAAATGAGGGAGAACAAAGCGGTCATGGGGACGCAGCTTTGTTTCCTGAAGACAGAAGATGACCGGCGAGTAGGAGCGTAAGAGGACCGACAATTCATCCCGATTGGCTCGAATGCCGCGGATATTCCAGTGGATAATGGACATGGGGTGAAAAGAGAATGGAGGAATGTGACCAAAGTTGCTGTCAACTCAAAGACTGCTCGGAGCTAGCAACCGACAGCATGGAATGGCATTCAGCCGAAGGCAGAAGATCCTGATCCATAAGTTGGTCAGGAGCAGTCCCTGCCACCAGCGATCGGCCGGTTGACCGGCCACCAGCAGTGCGCCTCGGCGACACAGAAGATGGCCGAGGGCGATTTCCGCCAGGTGGTGCTGTAGAGGGGGCACGCCTTGGCGGAGAAGGAGAGGAACTGGGTTTCTTTGTAGCCTTCTTGGAAGAATGTTGTTTAGAGGAAGGAGGAACCGATGGTTGTGAAGCTGCGGTCCGTAAAAACTCTTCACGAGTATGCTCTTTTTTCGAAGACTTGGCGTCTGACTTTTGGGCTCGAGATGTAGCAGAACCCGACGAAGGGTGAGCCATAGAGTGGGCAGGCGAAAGTGGTGAGGTTGAACGAGCGATCTTTGCGCTGGCCGATCTGACGACCGTGGTACTAAAGGTGAGGTCGCAAGTCTGCGTGGCCGCCTCCTTTGTTGGCCGAGGAGAAGCAAGGACAGTGCTGTATTTTCCTGTCTGAGGCACGGTGGGCTTGTGACTGGCGAATAATTTTCGAGCAGCAAAGGTCGACACCTTTTCCTTCACCCTTATTTCCTGGATGAGCTTCTCATCCTTAAAAACGGGGCAATCTCGAGAGGAAGCAGCGTGGTCACCCATACAGTTGATGCAGCGAGGGGATGGAGGTGGACAAGCACCCTCATGGGCATCCGTGCCACACGTAACACATTTGGCTGGATTGGAACAGGACTGGCTGGTGTGATTGAACCGCTGACATCGATAGCAACGCGTAGGGTTTGGGACGTAAGGGCGAACGGAAATTATCTCATAGCCTGCTTTGATTTTCGATGGGAGTTGAACTGTGTCAAATGTCAAGAAGACAGTACGGGTTGGAATGATGTTCGTGTCAACCCGTTTCATTACTCTATGAACTGCCGTTACGCCCTGGTCAGACAGATAGTGCTGAATTTCCTCGTCAGACAATCCATCGAGGGAGCGTGTATAAACGACTCCACGCGAGGAATTCAAGGTACGGTGCGGTTCCACCCGGACAGGGAAGGTGTGGAGCAGAGAAGTACGCAGCAATTTTTGTGACTGGAGGGCACTGTGTGTTTCTAACAACAGGGTGCCATTCCGTAATCTGGAACAAGACTTTACAGGACCTGCTATTGCGTCGACTCCTTTCTGAATAATGAAAGGGTTGACCGTGGAGAAGTCGTGACCTTCATCAGACCGAGAAACAACAAGGAACTGTGGCAACGATGGAAGAATCGTCTGTGGCTGAGACTCAGTATGCTTACGTTTGTGACTAGACTTAGTGGAAGGTGAGGAAACCATTGCGGAAGAATCCCCCATGATTACCGGCGTCTCCGATGGCGCGCTCCTCCCTTGTGGGGGCCCTCTCTGAGGGCACTCCCGCCTTAGGTGATTGTTCACACCTCAGGTCACACCTCCCGACAAACGGACGGAGGGACCAATCGGCATTTTCGGAAGGTATCAGCTCGGGTAATCACCCCTCCCTGGGCCTGGCCGTTACCAGGGGGTACGTACGTGTCCTACCTGTCTACCCGGGGCGGGGAATTACGCGTTACCCCGTCACCGGCTACGCACGAAGGGCGTGGGTCGGCCTTCAGACACGCACAGGGAGGAAGAAAGAGAAAGGGAAAGGAAAGAAGAGAGGTCTCAAACGCCGCAGCGGAGAAAAGGGAAAGAGAAGAGGTAAGGAAAAGAGAAGGACAAAGGAAGGAAGAAGACATAAAAGCAAGAAAGGCGAAGAATGCAGTACATTTACGAGCGTCCGTCTCCGGACGTAGGCACAAACCATACTCCCAGATGGGGAGAAAGCGAAGGAAAGAGCCAGAGGTGATGGGAGGAGGGGCGAAGATAGGGATGGCGAAGGATGCGGAATGGGAAGGTATGCAGCCCGGAAAGGAAGGAAGGCCACATTAGCTCGGGGTCCCGTGCTCGCTACGCACGTATCCACAAAAGAGTTGTGGACCCCCTGGGGGGAATGAGGAGGTATTGAATAGGATTGGCTAGAAGAGAAGTTTGTGGCACAACTTGACTAGAAGAAGGGATCGGCTGGTAGGACATGTCCTGAAGCATCAAGGGATCACAAATTTAGCATTGGAGGGCAGCGTGGAAGGTAAAAATTGTAGAGGGAGACCAAGAGATGAATACACTAAGCAGATTCATTAGGATGTAGGTTGCAGTAGGTACTGGGGGGGGGGGGGGGGGGGGGGGCGAGTGAGTGTATATCTGTCCTTTTTTCCCCCCTGAGGTAAGTCTTTCTGCTCCCGGGATTGGAATGACTCCTTACCCTCTCCCTTAAAACCCACATCCTTTCGTCTTTTCGTCTTTCCCTCTCCTTCCCTCTTTCCTCTTTCCTGACGAAGCAACCGTTGGTTGCGAAAGCTTGAATTTTGTGTGTATGTTTGTGTGTCTATCGACCTGCCAGCACTTTCGTTTGGTAAGTCACATCATCTTTGTTTTTAGATATATCTATTTATCTATACGAAATTTGAGCATATAAGACTCAACCTGCTCATAAACAATAACTCAGGCAACCTTGAAGTGTTTTCAAAGTGATCAAACTTAAAAATTCTGTGTGTGCTACATCATTGAAAGTATCCTGCAACCACCACAAAAATTTCAGCCATTTTTTTAAAGGAGGTGCCAGCTCCTAGGGACATTGGAGTATGTAAAATGTGTAAGCTACATCATATCCAGGCTGACTAAACTGGTTTCTGGAGGTTTCTCCTACATATCACCCTATTATTTATCATGTGAGAATGATTATCATTATGCTGGGTTTATAGGATGTTTCAGAATCAAGAAGCTTGTGGAGTGGTGGTTGTAGAGAAGGCCATTTGCCTGTTGTGCTCAGCCAGGTGTAATGCTGTATATGGTAAATGTCTTGTGGGCTTATGGATTTCACCAAGCTGAAGTGCATTATTTTGTGTGTTATTCATAGATTTCTCCAGTTCTTGTGCAGATTGGGATATGATCTAGTATTGTTCTGGCTGATGCTTTATAGGAAGAGCCACATTTACCATCTCGTTAATAGTTCCTGCACTTTGTACTCTGGTTTAAGCCATTTAACAATATTCTACATACGAAAGTATGTATGGTTTGGCTGATGGAAAAGTACTTCAGACAGTTTAACAGCATCATCTCCAGATGTAAGTGCAGAGATGGCAAAAGAAAATTAAGTGACTACAATGTTTTTAGATATCACCTAGGAATATGATCATGTAGTGTTTCTGTTACTAGAACAAACAAGTTATTAGATCTTCCAGAGACCTTCATTTGTGGAATACATTCAAGTGGTAAGTTTTAAAATATTTGTTAAATAAAAGAAAATTATGAATCAGGACTGAGAATCATGCTCATGATACACTTCGAGATGCTATACTATTTCAGTTCGACTCAGTTCCGCACTGTCTCTTTCTACAAAAAGGGCATTCTTATGGTCTATCCAATGACGTATGCAGTTGGATAGATGGTTTTCAAACAGACAGGTAGCAGTATGCCGTCCTGAACAGGGTAACTTCAACAGAAACAAGAATAACATGAAGTTTGCCTCAGGGCAGCATAATAGGTCCTCTGCTTTTTACAATTTACATAAACGATCTGGTTGATGGTATTGACAGTGGCCTTGGACTGTTTGCCGATGATGCTGCAGTCTACAGTGAAGTACTATCACATGAAAGTTGTGAACAAATCAATGAGGATTTGCAGAAAATAAATGCATGGTGTATACTGGCAGTTATCTCTGAATATTAGTAAGTGTAACCTACTGCATATAACAAGGCAAAAATTCCCATTACTTTACAAGTACAAAATAAATCATCAGTCTTTGGAAGTGGTAATATCAGTCAAGTATCTAGGTGTGACTATTCGAAATGATCTCAAATGGAATGATCAGATTGCTCAAGTAATGGATAAGGTGAACTCTAGATTGTCTTATTGGTAGAATCCTGAAGCAATGCAGTACTTCAGCAAAGGAAATAGCATACAATACGTTAGTTTGGCCAGTCTTTGAGTATTGTTCGTCTGTATGGGATCCTTACCAGTTGGGTCTGATTCAAGAAATTGAGAAGGTCCACAAAAGAGTGGCAAGATTTGTGACTGGTACATCTACACGATTACTCTGAAATTCACATTGAAGTGCCTGGCAGAGGGTTGATCGAACCACAATCATACTATCTCCCTGCCATTCCACTTCCGAACAGCGCATGGGAGAAACGAACACTTAAACCTTTCTGTTCAAGCTCTGATTTCTCTTATTTTATTTTGATGATAATTCTTACCTATGTAGGTTGGGCTCAACAAAATATTTTCTCATTTGGAAGAGAAAGTTGGCAACTGAAATTTCGTAAATAGATCTCGCCGTGACGAAAAACATCTTTGCTTTAATGACTTCCATTCCAACTCGCGTATCATATCTGCCACACTCTCTACCCTATTACGTGATAATACAAAACAAGCTGCCCTTTTTTTGTACCCTTTCGATGTCCTCCATCAATCCCACCTGGTAAGGATCCCACACTGTGCAGCAATATTCTAACAGAGGACGAACGAGTGTAGTGTAAGCTGTCTCTTTAGTGGACTTGTTGCATCTTGTAAGTGTCCTGCCAATGAAACGCAACCTTTGGCTTGCCTTCACCACAATACTATCTATGCAGTCTTTCCAACTGAAGTTGTTTGTAATTTTAACACCCATGTACTATTTATACTATTTATCAAGTAATCGAATTCCAACGGATTTCTTTTGGAACTCATGTGGATCACGTCACACTTTTCGTTATTCAGTGTAAACTGCCACCTGCCACACCATACAGCAATCTTTTCTAAATCGCTTTGCAACTGATACTGGTCTGCAGACGACCTTACTAGACCGTAAATTATAGCATCATGTGCGAACAACCGAAGAGAACTGCTCAGATTGTTACCCAGATCATTTATATAAATCAGGAACAGCAGAGGTCCCAGGACGCTTCCCTGGGCAACACCTGATATCACTTCAATTTTACTCAATGATTTGCCGTCTATTACTACGAACTGCGACCTTCCTGACAGGAAATCACGAATCCAGTCACACAACTGAGACAATACCCCATAGGCCCACAGCTTGATTAGAAGCCGCTTGTGAGGAATGGTGTTGAAAGCTTTCTGGAAATCTAGAAATACAGAATCAACTTGAGATCCCTGTTGATAGTGGCCATTACTTCGTGCAAATAAAGAGCTAGCTGCGTTGCACAAGAACGATGTTTTCTGAAACCATGCTGATTACGTATCAATAGATCATTCCCTTCGAGGTGATTCATAATGTTTGAATACAATATATACTCCAAAACCCTACTGCAAACCGACGTCAATGATATAGGTCTGTAGTTCGGTGGATTACTCCTACTACCCTTCTTAAACACTAGTGCGACCTGCGCAATTTTCCAATCTGTAGGTACAGATCTATCGGTGAGCGAGCGGTTGTATACTACTGCTAAGTAGGGAGCTATTGTATCAGTGTAATCTGAAAGGAGCCTAATCGGTACACAGTCTGGACCTGAAAACTTGCCTGTATCAAGCAATTTAAGTTGCTTCGCAACCCCTAAGGTATGTACTTCTAAGAAACTCATACTAGCAGCTGTTCGTGTTTCAAATTCTGTAATATTCCATTCGTCTTCCCTGGTGAAGGAATTTTGGAAAACTGTGTCCAATAACTCCGCTTTAGTGGCACAGTCGTTGGTAACAGTACCATCGGCACAGTGCAGCGAAGGTATTGACTGCGTCCTGCCGCTTGTGTACTTTACATACGACCAGAATTTCTTCGGATTTTGTACCGAATTTCGAGACTGTTTCATTGTGGAACCTATTAAAGGCATCCCGCATTGAAGTCCGTGCCAAATTTCACACGTCTGTAAATTTTAGCCAATCTTTGGGATTTTGTGTTCTGAACTTCGCATGCTTTTTCCATTGCCTCTGCAACAGCGTTTGGACCTGTTTTGTGTACCATGGGGATTCAGTTCCATCTCTTACCAATTTATGAGGTATGAATCTCTCAATTGCTGTTGCTACTATATCTTTGAATTTGAGCCACATCTCGTCTACATTTGCATAGTCAGTTCGGAAGGAATGGAGATTGTCTCTTAGGAAGGCTTCTAGTGACACTTTTTCTACTTTTTTAAATAAAATTATTTTGTGTTTGTTTCTGCTGGATTTGGAAGAAACGGTATTGAGCCTAGCTACAATGACCTTGTGATCACTAATCCCTGTGTCAGTCCTGATGCTTTATTAGCTCTGGATTGTTTGTGGCTAAGAGGTCAAGTGTGTTTTCGCAACCATTTACAATTCGCGTGGGTTTGTGGACTAACTGCTCGAAATAATTTTCGGAGAATGCATTTAGGACAATCTCTGAAGATGTTTTCTGCCTATCACTGGTTTTGAACAAGTATTTTTGCCAACATATCGAGGGAAGGTTGAAGTCCCCACCAACTAACCGCATGAGTGGAGTATATTTTTTACGAGACTCAAATTTTCTCTGAACTGTTCAGCAACTATATCATCGGAGTCTGGGGGTTGGTAGAAGGAGCCAATTATTAACTTAGTTCGGCTGTTAAGTATAACCTCCACCCATACCAATTCGCATGGAGTATCTACTTCAACTTCACTACAAGATAAACCACTACTGACAGACACAAACACTCCACCACCAATTCTGCCTAATCTATCTTTCCTGAACACCATCTGAGACTTAGCCAGCTTTCTGTACCTATAACAATTTCAGCTTCTGTGCTTTCTATTTGCACTTGAATCTCAGGGACTTTCCCAGCACAACTACATCAGTTTACAACTACAATTTCAACTGTTCCTTGATCCAAGCACGTCCTGTATTTGCCATTCACCCTTTGAGATTGCAGCCCACCCCGTATTTCCCCAAGGCCTTCTAACCTATTCAGCGGAACCCAAAACCCCACCACCCTATGGCGCAAGTCAAGGAATCTGCAGCCAACACGGTCGCAAAATCATCTGAGCCTCCACCCGGCTCTGCACCAGAGGTCCGCAGACGGTTCTGTCAACAATGCTGCAGATGGTGAGCTCTGCCTTCATCTCTTAGGCAAGACCGGCAGCCTTCACCAAATCAGATAGCCGCTGGAATCCAGAGAGAATTTCCTCAGATCCAAAGTGACACATGTCATTAGTGCCGACATGTGCCACCACCTGCAGCTCGCTGCACCCTGTGCTCTTCATGGCATCCAGAAGACCCTTTCCACATCAGAAATGACTCCACCCGTAATGCACACTGAGTGTACACTGGATTTCTTCCCCTCCTTAGCCGCCATGTCCCTAAGGGGCCCCATTGTGCATTTAACATTGGAGCTCCCAACTACCAATAAGCTCACCCTCTGCGATTGCCCAGACCTTGAAGGCTGAGAATCATCCTCTGAAACAGGGCCGGCAGCTGCATCTGGCTCAGCCAGAGACAGAACCTGAAACCTGTTTGTCAGACGCACCGGTGAGGCTTTCTGATTAGCCTCCGGGGACGTCTCTCGCTGCCTGCCACGCTTTGGAACGACCTCCCAATCAACCACAGGCGAGGGTTCAGCCCCCACTAAGGGCAGCAACTGGGGCAACCACAGTGGCAGACCAATCTACAGACAGACGGGATGAGGATGACATCCCCGTGATACCGAAGTCTGGCTCCCCACAGTGGTGCCCATTGGCAACAGCCTCAATCTGCAGGACCGATGTCAGCGCCGCCTGCAGCTGTGAGTGAAGGGATGCCAACTCTGCCCTCATCTGAACACAGCAATCACAGAACATTTAGCCATCGCGAGAGCATTACAAATCTCATAGAAAGTTTGAAGTGGGGCACACTTGCAGATAGACTATGCACATGTGTTCAATGAACCGTGGATGAAGCCCGACCAACATGAATTATATGCATTAAACAAAAATGATAGTGCATTGAGAATGACTAGTTTCTAGCTGAAATCTAGATCTGCCAATAAAATTTCAGAAGGATGGCTGACAGCTGAAATCTATTATTTACAAGTCAATGTAACAGTCTCTGTGTGCAACAGCTTCTGAATGGAGAGTAACCTGATGAAGATAATATTTTGTAAAAAGTTAGCATCAGATGCAAAATAATAATTTAAATACAATAGTGCCACACGAGGTTAGTTTTATGGCCACAAGCGAAGAGAAAAGTAGCTTAACCTCAAGATGAAAAGTGAGATCGTCCACCTAAACAAGCTCAGAGGTGTCAAAAATTGGACTGCCTGGAAGTTTCAAGTGTGCATAGTGTTGAAATCACACAATGCTTGGACTGTTGTCGATGGTTCATGTAATTTGCCTGAAGAAACATCCAATAATGCTGCATACAAGAAGTTGGTTGCAGCCTGGACAAAGTGTGACAACAGCTCAATGAATTATCGCCACATCAGTTGAAGAGAAAAAATAATGGTCCATATTATGAACTGCAACACATCAAAAGAAATATGGGACAAGCTAGTGTATTTATGAACAAATATCTGGAACCAGTTTGTTCATGCTACTGCAACAGTGGTATGTTTTGCAAAAGAAACCAACAGATGACATAGTGACTCATATTGCTAGAACTGAAGATCTTGCACACTGCTTGCAGATTCTTGGAGAGAAAATGGTTGTTACAATAATTTTTATGACTTTACCAGTGGCATAAAAATTTTTTGAGTCCATGGGAATCTGTGCAGGCAAGTGAACGAACACTTAGTAATCTGATCTCCAGACTTGCCATTGAGGAAAATAGAATAAATGTAAGTGATCAAGGTGAAAGCACAGCATATGCAGCAGAGAACAGGTCTCATAAAAATGGTGGTCAAAAAATAACTGTTTTGGAAAATCAGGCACTTTTTACTATTGTCATAAGCCAGGGTACTGGATCTGTGACTGCAAAAAGTTAAAAGCCAGAATTGCAAACCAGTCTTCACCCAATGGAGAAGCTCTCATTGGAGAAGCAATGTTTAGTGCAAGTGATTCAGATACAACTGGAGAAGCACAGTATATGGATTCGGGAGCAACTGACGCCAAGTCCAATCGACATTCTTGGTTCACCACCAATGAATAATTTCCAGAGGCAAGACCTGTTTGTATTGGTGATGGAAAATACATTCCTGCTCTTGGATCTGGAAACATTAATAGTCTGGCCTACACTGGAAAGGAATGGAAGGAGAAGCACATTAGCAAGGTTTTGTATGTTCCAGAGTTGACTTACAATCTGTTCTCTTTGGGTACTGCCCTCGATGAAGGTATGACACATCAATCTGACAATACAATGTGTAAATTTTTAAAGAACAAAAGTGATGTTGCAGTGGGAGAGAGACATGATGAGCTGTTTAAAATTAAATTTAAGGTTGTGACAAATCTTGGGTATTGTGCAGATCTTGCTGTGTGTGAACCTCTTTCTGTGGCTCAAGAGGATGGCACATCAGAATATCATGCAAGTTAAGCAAGTTTTGTCAAGTGCTAACAAATTTCCACGATCAGAAGTTTCAGTGTGAAGACTGCATTATTGGTAAAATGTGCAAACTGCCATTTCCATCCAGTGATACAAAATCAAAACAAATAGGCGAGCTCGTACATTCAGATGTGTGTGGTAAAATGCAAGAAGACACTCTGGGTGGCGCAAAATATTTCTTGATGTTGAAAGATGACTGTAGTCACTGGAGAATGGTGTACTATATCAAGAATAAATCAGACACAGCTGAATGTTTAAAGAAATTTTCCAAAGTGAATGAGAAACATTTGTGCAGAGGCATAAAGACATTAAGAACAGATAATGGATTAGAATTTTGTAATGAAGTGGTTGCCAATTTGATTAACCAGCATCTTTTATCAGAAAACAGTGCCATACAGTCCATAACATAATGGAGTCATTGAAAGGGAAAACAGAACTGTTATCGAGTTAACCAGGACTTCTATGCATGCAGCTGGACTGCCAACTGAAATGTGGGCAGGAGATGTGAATTATGCAGTTTTCACACTGAACTGGACTGAGTCGTGCCATGTAAGCTGTGGCCAGGGAAGAAACCAAGCTTAAAAATCCTCAGAACTTTTGGTGAAGAAATTTATGTCCATGCTCCTAAAGATAAGAGGCAAAAATGGGATGCAAAGGCTAAAAAGGGGTATTTTGTTGGCTATAGCCCAAACACAAAAGGTTATCGTGTGTGGTTTCCAGACCTGTGACAATTTAAAGTCCACAGACATGTTACTTTTACAGGGAAACTATTTAAGGACAACTGCAGCAAACATGAAACATCAACACCAAGGGCAATGAACTTTTTCTTATCTGGAAATAGTTTATCATCTGTAGAAGACGACCTTCAAACTATTCCTGTGGTGCAGGATTCTACAGAAGCATGTGAAGAAAGAGAATGATGCACATTGAAGCAGTAGCTGAGGAAGCTGTTCAGTCTGATAGGAAATATTGATTAAGAGATCGCAGATCATTAAGATTGCCATAAAGATATGAGAATCATGTATCGATTTTAGATATTGGTGAACCAGAAACATATGATGAAGCAGAAAAGTGGAAAGATACTATGAATGATGAAATTAATTCCTTGGAAGCTAACCAAACCTGGACATGAGTGGATCTACTTGCACATCAAGTCATTTATAACCGTTGGGTGAACAAAATCAAGTATTATAACAGTGATGATGCTCTACATTTCATGGCTAGGCTTGTGGCTAGAGGTTTCAAGCAAGTTGCAGCTGCTGAAGATCCTTCTACCATTAACCTTTTGCTTAGTGAACTAAGAATTTGACATCGCATTCAGAAAATTGGATACTTACTTGGGCCTGCAGGTAGAATGATTAACAGATGGTTCTATTTTTCTGCATCAAGAGGCTTATGCTATGAAGGTTTTATGCCACTTTAGGATGGAGGATGCTAACACTGTAACAGTACCTGCAGACCATCATCAGATGTGCATTAACCTGCATAAAAGGGGAAAGAAGGACATGTCCAATGTTCCATATAGGCAAGCTGTGGATAGTCTGACTTATTTTTCAATAGGAATATGCCCAGACATCACTTTCGTAGTCAACAGTGCCAGTCAGCATCTCTAGAAACCAATGAAAATACATTGTAGTGCTCTGAAAAGGATCCTGAAATATGTTAAAGGCACTATGGACTATTTTCCTTCAAAGCAGGAGAATCACCTCATGCCTTCAGTGATGCAGACCATGCTGGTGATGTGAAAACTAGGAGATCCACAACTGGTATGTTGTTAAAGCTTGGTGAATCCACTATTTTCTTTGCAATTTCTTTGTGTGCATTTTCTTTGCAGTCCAGTATCTTTGTATTGTTATTGTATGTATCCATTCTTCTCTGTATTGTGCGTGCGCGTGCGCATCAAATAAATATCCAAGTTCATCACGTTCGATATATTATTTGCTATCTCAGAAATAAGAAGTTCAAACACAAAGAAACCTAACAGACATATGCAGCTGAAGGAGTATTTTCAAGTATGTTCAGTTTGGCCCGTCTATGATGACATTGAGGGACTCTTAGGTAACCAGTAACAGATTTTCCAAAGTCATCTAAATCAATATCAAGCTCAAACTTATCTATATCCATTTTTTACCGAATAGTCACCAGCTTCAAACTGGGCAGCATTTCAGCAGAATGCATAACTCATCGTCAGTTGATTATAAGTAATTGTAGAACAAGAACATAAATGTAAAAGTATTGTATTCATGTAAAAATGAGCTACAAATTAAAAATATAGTACTTCCACTTACTTGCTGAGTACAGTCAAACTCTTCAAAATTAGGCTACTTAAATAGTATCTTCACTTTTTGCCAACAGATGAACTGCAGGAGGCTTAAATAATTGAGGCACTACTGAAGTTAATTTTCAATCAAAGCACATTTATTGCCACCAATCAAACTGTTAATGATCTGCTTATAGGTAGGAGTTCAATTAAAATATATATAAACAGATTAGCAATGTAGAAAGAGTTTAAGAAGTCTGTCTTTGATGATTTTCGTCTTCATGTGTATTGGATGGTACACGTACAAAAAATGTATGCAACAATTTTGGTTTTAAACTTTCACAGATTTGCTATCCTTAGGGCCCTATTGTTTGTACAGTGACTAGTTTCTTAATTTCATAGGGAGACTAGCACATAAACCAGATTGACACTCACAAGTGGAAGTCCAGTGGCAGAATAATGCACATAAATTATGAAGTTATTGAAGCACAGCTTGTTAGAAACACTGTCCAAGAATTAGTGATGGTTCCACAAAGTCACTTAACAAAAACGAGTAATTGTGGCACAGGACACAGTTCATATATACATTATGTGTCACTGTCTTATAGTAACCTAATAGATAAAAGTGCATGGCTATAGTTGACCGAGTTCAGTCCTTAATGTAAGTCAACTCAAAGATCACTCATCCCAATAACAGTTAAGATTTGGACCTCCTACCAACCACTGTACAATTCTGTCAATACATTAACACACTTCAATTAAATAAAACATTTAAGTGTTAGGCACTGACATTATCGAGTTTTTGCAGATGCCAAAAGACATTTTACTGATCAGGTTACACACAGTAATCCAAGGAATCACTGGAAGCAAACTCAACATAGGTGTTGCTCATTTATTTGATTTGCTGGGATTGACTATTTTAGGTAACATCCATATATTTAAAGACTGAAATATGAACTGTTATTACAGAAACTACACGATCATATGAAAAATGAATAGGTTAGGTTTTGTTACTCAGAGTGGACTATAAGTATTTTTTTTAAATTTGATTTCTGAGGTATGTAGTGGTCTATGAATTTAGGAAAGTTTATTAAACCATTTTATGAATCTGCATTGGGACTACCCATCTTATGAGTGCTAACCCCTTATTAAAAATTGTGGCAAACTGCACTAAAATCTTAATGGTTTAATCACTTAAGTATGTTAGCTTATGAAAAAAAATAGACTGACAAAAGTATAATGGCAAAGGTCAGAATTTAACAATCACAGAAGCAAAAATCTGCAATGGAAAGCGTAGCTATTTCTGAGTTTGACTATTAATTACCTCATAATTAGGTGCATTATGAGCCTCTTAGGGACATGGCTGCCAAGGAGAGGAAGAAAGCCAATGTGAACCCCTTGTACATAATAAGTGGAGTCATTAGACACATGGAATGGGTCCTTCCAAATACCATGAAGAGCACAGAGTGCAGCCCACTGCAGTTGGTGACTCACATCAGTACCAGTGATGTGTGTGGCTTAGGAATGGAAGATATTGTCTCAGATTTTGAGTGAATGACAGAAGTGGCACAGGCTGCCAGTCTTCCTTGCAAGATGAAAGCAGGGCTCACCATTTGCAGCATAGTCAATGTGCACCTCCGGTAAAGAGCAGAGTGGAGGGTCTGAATCAGAGGCTTAGACATTTCTGTCATCTTGTAGGCTGCAGATTTCTTGACTTGCACCACACAGTGGTTGCGTTTTGAGTTTCACCGAATAGATCAGGAGTCCTACATGCACAAGACAGCTACACGGGGAGCAGGGGCTTTTTTTTTTTGGTTTGTGGTTTTAGGGCGCAAAACTTCTATGGTCATTAGCGCCCAGCCCGTGACTTAAGACAGTAAAAAACCGAAATTGAAAACCAGCAGCAATGGGAACAAAGTCATAAAATTGGAGAAACTAAAAATAAAAGGAATGCTTAAAAGTCCACTACAGAAAGGGGGTGGTTGTCCCCAAAAAAGCTTCAAATGACTGACGTCATTTCACTGTCACTAATAAACTGGAGAATGCGGTCGGCTGAGCGCGTGTCATCTGCTAAAATCGACGATAGATCAGGCGAGAGCTGTAGACGGGAGCGTAACGGATTAAAATAGGGGCACTCAATTAAAAGGTGTCTAACCGTCCACAGCTGAGAGCAGTTGGGGACAGAGTGGGGGAGGATCGCCGCTTAAAAGATGTCTATGGCTAAAACGACAATGCCCTATCCGGAGTCTAGCTAAAATTACCTCCTCCCGACGACGCGTTCGGGAGGAAGAGGTCCAAGCGCAAGGAAGGGCTTTCACTTCCCGCAATTTATTACGGGAAAGTGTTGACCAATGCGCATGCCATAAATGAGCAACTTTGCGACATAAACCGCTCCGTAGATCGGTGAAGGGAAGCGACTGAATAACTGGCCGAGGAAGAGAGACTACAGCCTTGGCCGCTATATCGGCCGCCTCATTCCCACAGATACCAGCGTGTCCCGGGAGCCAGAGGAACGCCACCGAGACGCCCCCCAGGTGGAGCAAGTGCAGACAGTCCTGAATCCGGTGGACCAGAGGGTGCACAGGGTAAAGAGCTTGGAGACTGAGGAGAGAGCTGAGAGAATCTGAGCAGATAACATACTGTATCCGCTGATGGCGGTGGATGTAGTGGACAGCCTGAAGAACAGCGTAAAGCTCCGCAGTATAAACCGAACACTGGTCGGGAAGCCGAAAGCGATTTGGGGTGTCGCCAACAATATATGCACTCCCTACACCTAACGATGTTTTCGAGCCGTTGGTGTAAATAAATGTGGCGTCCGTCAGTTGCGCACAGAGAGCAGCAAATGCCCAACGATAAACAAGTGGAGGGGTACCATCCTTGGGAAATTGACAAAGGTCACGGAGCAGGCAGATCCGGGGACGGAGCCAAGGCGGTGCTGTACCCCAAGTTGTCAGGAAGGTTTTAGGAAAGCGGAAGGAAAGAGAATGGAGCAGTTGACGGAAGCGGACTCCCGGGGGTAGTAGGGAGGAGGGGCGGCCTGCATACCCTACATCAAAGGAGGCGTCGAAAAATATGTCATGGGCTGAGTTAGCAGGCATGGAAGACAGATGGCTAGCATAACGACTCAGGAGGACTGCTCGCCGATTGGACAGCGGAGGTTCAGCAGTCTCAGCATAAAGGCTTTCCACAGGGCTAGTGTAAAAAAGCTCCAGACACTAAACGTAATCCACGGTGGTGGATAGAGTCGAGACGCCGAAGAATAGACGGCCGAGAAGAGGAGTAGACTATGCTTCCATAATCCTATTTCGAGCGCACTAAGGCGCGATAGAGGCGGAGAAGGACCACTCGGTCCGCTCCCCAGGAGGTACCATTCAGGACACGGAGGGTGTTAAGCGATCGCAGACCGCGAGCTGAGAGATAGGAAACGTGGGAGGACCAGCACAGTTTTCTGTCAAACATAAGACCTAAGAATTTAACGACGTCTGAAAACGGAAGGGTGACAGGACCTAGATGTAAGGAGGGTGGAAGAAACTCCTTACGTCGCCAAAAATTAACACAAACGGTCTTACTGGGTGAGAAACGGAAGCCCGTTTCGATGCTCCACGAGTGGAGGCGATCGAGACATCCTTGAAGACGCCGTTCAAGAAGGCTGGTCCGTTGAGAGCTGTAGTAGATCGCAAAATCGTCCACAAAGAGGGAGCCCGAGACATCAGGAAGGAGACAATCCATAATTGGATTGATGGCGGTGGCAAACAGTACAACACTCAGCACGGATCCCTGGGGTACCCCGTTTTCTTGGGAGAAAGTACGGGAGAGAGTAGTGTTCACCCGCACCCTAAAAGTGCGCTCTGCCATAAATTCGCGTAGAAAAAGGGGCAGCCGGCCTCGAAAGCCCCAAGAGAACAGTGTGCGGAGGATGCCTGTCCTCCAACAGGTATCGTATGCTCTCTCCAGATCAAAAAATATTGCTACCGTTTGGCGTTTCCGGAGAAAATTGTTCATGATGTAAGTGGAGAGAGCAACAAGATGGTCAACTGCAGAACGATGCTTCCGAAATCCGCATTGGGCTGGACTGCGGGATTCCAGCCACCAAGCTAAACGGTAATTCACCATACGCTCCAAAATCTTACAGACGCTACTCGTGAGAGAAATGGGGCGATAGCTAGAGGGGAGATGTTTGTCCTTTCCAGGTTTCGGAACGGGAACGACAACAGCTTCCCGCCACCGTCTGGGAAAGGTATGTCGGTCCAAATTCGATTATAAAGGCGAAGGAGGTAACGCAGACTATGGGTTGATAAATGCAGCAACATTTGGACATGGATACCATCCGGTCCTGGGGCGGAGGAGCGAGAAGAGAGGGCATGTTGGAGTTCCCGCATGGAGAAAACAGTATTGTAGCTTTCGTGATTTTGGGAGGAGAAAGCAAGATGTCGCTCTTCCGCTGCACGTTTCTTCGGGAGAAACGCTGGCGGGTAATTTGAAGAGCTCGAAATCTCAGCAAAGTGCTGACCCAACGAGTTAGAAATTGCGACGGGGTCCACTAAGGTATCATGCGCAACAGTAAGCCCAGAGACCGGGGAGAAACCTGGCGCGCCTGAGAACCGTCGAAGCCGACTCCAAACTTCCGAGGAGGGAGTGAAGGTGTTAAATGAGCTAATAAAGAATTTCCAGCTTGCCTTCTTGCTATCGCGGATGACGCGACGGCATCGCGCACGGAGCTGCTTATAGCGGATACAGTTGGCCAAAGTAGGGTGGTGACGGAAAATGCGAAGAGCACGTCGCCGCTCACGTATTGCGTCACGGCATGCCTCGTACCACCAAGGAACTGGGGGGCGCCGGGGCAATTCGGAGGTGTGTGGTATTGAACGTTCCGCAGCTGTAAGAATAACGTCGGTAACGTGTGTGACCTCATCGTCAACGATGGGAAAGTGACGGTCATCGAATGTCGCTAGAGATGAAAAAAGTGTCCAGTCGGCTTGGGCAAACTTCCAGCGTCTCGGACGCATATATGGCAGATGAGGCTGCAGTCTAAGGACACATGGAAAGTGGTCACTCGAGTGAGTATCATCAAGGGCGAACCATTAGAAGTGCCGAGCCAGCGGAACAGTACCGACCGCAAGGTCCAAATGAGATAAATGTGTCGTGGAGGCAGACATAAATGTAGGGACCCCAGTGTTAAGGCAAACTAGATCCGCTTGGTGGAAGACGTCTAGCAATAGAGAGCCACGAGGACAAGGATGTGGAGATCCCCAAAGCGGGTGGTGTGCATTGAAGTCCCCAACCAGCAAATAGGGGGGTAGAAGCTGACCAAGAAGATGAAGGAGATCAGCTCGTGCCATTGGTGTGGACGATGGAATGTATACAGTACAAAGAGAGAACGTGTAACTGGAAAGGGAAAGACGGACGGCGACAGCTTGGAAGGAAGTGTGTAAGGGGATTGGGTGATAATGGAGAGTATCATGGAGAAGAATCATGAGTCCTCCATGGGCTGGAGAGCCGTCAACAGAGGGGAGATCATATTGGACGGACTGAAAATGAGGGAGAACAAAGCGGTCATGGGGACGCAGCTTTGTTTCCTGAAGACAGAAGATGACCGGCGAGTAGGATCGTAAGAGGATCGACAATTCATCCCGATTGGCTCGAATGCCGCGGATATTCCAGTAGATAATGGACATGGGGTGAACAGAAAATGGAGGAATGTGACCAAAGTTGCTGTCAACTCAAAGACTGCTCGGAGCTAGCGACCGACAGCATGGAATGGCATTCAGCCGAAGGCAGAAGATCCTGATCCATAGGTTGGTCAGGAGCAGCCCCTGCCACCAGCGATCGGCCGGTTGACCGGCCACCAGCAGTGCGCCTCGGCGACACAGAAGACGGCCGAGGGCGATTTCCGCCAGGTGGTGCTGTAGATGGGACATGCCTTGGCGGAGAAGGAGAGGAACTGGGTTTCTTTGTAGCCTTCTTGGAAGTATGATGTTTAGATGAAGGAGGAACCGATGGTTGTGAAGTTGCGGTACGTAAAAACTCTTCACGAGTATGCTCTTTTTTCGAAGACTTGGCGTCTGACTTTTGGGCTAGAGATTTAGCAGAACCCGACGAAGGGTGAGCCATAGGGTGGGCAGGCGAAAGTGGTGAGGTTGAACGGGCGATCTTGGCGCTGGCCGATCGGACGACCGTGGTACTAAAGGTGAGGTCGCAAGTCTGCGTGGCCGCCTCCTTTGTTGGCGGAGGAGAAGCCAGGACAGTGCTGTATTTTCCTGTCTGAGGCACGGTGGGCTGTCGACTGGCGAATAATTTTCGAGCAGCAAAGGTCGACACCTTTTCCTTCACTCTTATTTCCTGGATGACCTTTTCGTCCTTAAAAACGGGGCAATCTCGAGAGGAAGCAGCGTGGTCACCCATACAGTTGATGCAGCGAGGGGATGGAGGTGGACAAGCACCCTCATGGGCATCCTTGCCACACGTAACACATTTGGCCGGATTAGAACAGGACTGGCTGGTGTGATTGAACCGCTGACATCGATAGCAACGCGTAGGGTTGGGGACGTAAGGGTGAACGGAAATTATCTCATAGCCTGCTTTGATTTTCGATGGGAGTTGAACTTTGTCAAATGTCAAGAAGACAGTGCGGGTTGGAATGATGTTTGTGTCAACCCTTTTCATAACTCTATGAACAGCCGTTACGCCCTGGTCAGACAGGTAGTGCTGAATTTCTTCGTCAGACTATCCATCGAGGGAGCGTGTATAAACGACTCCACGCGAGGAATTTAAGGTACGGTGCGGTTCCACCCGGACGGGGAAGGTGTGGAGCAGAGAAGTACGCAGCAATTTTTGTGTCTGGAGGGCACTGTGTGTTTCCAACAACAGGGTGCCATTCCGTAATCTGGAACAAGACTTTACAGTACCTGCAATTGCTTCGACACCTTTCTGAATAATGAAAGGGTTGACCGTGGAGAAGTCGTGACCTTCGTCAGACCGAGAAACAACAAGGAACTGTGGCAACGATGGAAGAACCGTCTGTGGCTGAGACTCAGTATACTTACGTTTGTGAGCAGACATAGTGGAAGGTGAGGAAACCATTGCGGAAGAATCCCCCATGATTACCGGCGTCTCCGATGGCGCGCTCCTCCCTTGTGGGGGGCCCTCTCCGAGGGCACTCCCGCCTTAGGTGATTGTTCACACCTCAGGTCACACCTCCCGACAAACGGACGGAGGGACCAATCGGCACTTGCGGAAGGTATCAGCTCGGGTAATCACCCCTCCCTGGGCCTGGCCGTTACCAGGGGGTACGTACGTGTCCTACCTGTCTACCCAGGGCGGGGAATTACGCGTTACCCCGTCACCGGCTACGCACAAAGGGCGTGGGTCGGCCTTCAGACACGCACAGGGAGGAAGAAAGAGAAAGGGAAAGGAAAGAAGAGAGGTCTCAAACGCCGCAGCGGAGAAAAGGGTAAACAGAAGAGGTAAGGAAAGGAGAAGGACAAAGGAAGGAAGAAGATAGAAAAGCAAGGAAGGCGAAGAATGCAGTAAATTTACGAACGTCCGTCTCCGGACGTAGGCACAAACCATACTCCCAGATGGGGAGAAAGGGAAGGAAAGAGCCAGAGGTGAGGGGAGGAGGGGCAAAGAGAGGGATGGGGAAGGATGCGGAAAGGGAAGGTATGCAGCCCGGAAAGCAAGGAAGGCCACATTAGCTCGGGGTCCCGTGCTCGCTACGCACGTATCCACAAAAGAGTTGTGGACCCCCTGGGGGGGAGCAGGGGCTGTGTGGTTTAGACTGAGTTGTACTTGTAGGTACTGAAAGCTGGCTAAAGCCAGAGAAATGTTCAGCCAAAATTTTTTGCAAAAGACCTAACATGTTCAGATGGGATAGGCTAAACACGGCAGTGGCACATTTGTTGCTGTTAGAAGTAGTCTATCTTCTAGCGAAATTGAAGTAGATAGTTCATGTAAGTTAGTGTGGGCAGAGGTCATTTTTGGTAATGGTAGTAAAATATTACTTGAATCTTTTTATGGACCTCCCAATTCAGATGAATAAATTGCTGTAAGATTCCAAGAAAACCGGAGTTTAATTTCAAACACAACCTGACTCTTACAGTTATAGTCGGTGGCAACTTTAATTTACCCTCAATATGTTGGCGAAAATACATGTTTAAATCTGCAGGTATACGTAAATCACCTGAAATTGTGTTAAATGCATTCTCTGAAAATTATTTTGAGCAGTTAGTTTGCGAGCCCATGCGAGTAGTAAACAGTTGTGAAAACACACTTCACCTCTTAGCAACAAATAATCCTGAGCTAATAAGCATCAAAACAGGTACAGGGATTAGTGAACACAGGATTGTGTTAGCAAGACAGAATATTGTAACCCCCCCCCCCCCCCCCCCCAAGTCCACCAAGTACAAACAAAAATATACCTATTCAAAAAAGCATATAAAAGTTCACTTGCCACCTTCCTGAGATACAATCTCCACTCCTTCCAAATTTACAAATTAAGTGCATACCAGATGTGGCTTGATTTCAAAGAAGTAATAGTGACAGCAATTGGGAGATTTATACCACATAAATTAAGCAACAATGGAGCTGATCCCCTTGGCACACAAAACAGGTCAGAACACTTCATAAAAGCAAGTTTTCCTGTCCAGACTATATACCAATTAGGTTCCTTTCAGAGTGTGCTGATGCAGCAGCTCCATACTTAACAATGAAATACAACTGCTTGCTCGACAAGATTTATACCCGAAGACTGGAAAGTTGCACATATCACACCAATATTCAAGAAAGGTCGTAGGAGTAATCCACTAATACATGGTATATCCCAAGGCTCAATTCTGGGACCCATACTGTTTGTGCTATATATTGATGACAAACATGAACCTTACTTCAGGGCATACTACACTATTTGCAAATGACAAGTATTCTGGTAACAGGCAGACAAAACTGATCATGGTCACAAGATTAAACCACTTACATCATCACTGAGCAAATGGTTCAGTGAGAAATATCTCATCATGAATGTGCAAAAAACAACCTATGTAAGTCTCAGCTTCTCCTCTCAAAAATGAGACATCTCCAACTTGCTCCAACAACCTGAGCTCTCCAGTGCGAGCTCAGTTAAATTTCTCGGTATATGGCTTGAAGAAAATCTTAAATAGAACACTCATGTCACTTATATATCAAATAAATTATCAACTGTGTGTTACATTCTGAAGGTACTCAGAAAAAGTCACCTAATTAGTTCTTACAACACTGTATTATTCTTACTTTCACTCCATACTGCAGTATGGGATCATGTTCTGAGGAAACACCCTGCAGCAGAGAAGTAAAAATGCAAAAAAAAAGGCAATTCATATAATTTCCAGTCTGAGATTATATGAATCATGCAGGCAACATTTGAATAAACATGGCATTTTGACACTGCCATCTCTTTATATTCATAGTATTGTATCACTTGTTAAAACCTACCTATTAATCAAAGACAGCCTATTAATATTAAATGAAGACATTCATAGCTTTGAAACTAGACAGCAGTCAGAGATTTGATTTAGTACAGAACAACTTGTTACTAAAAAAGTGTCCTATATTTTGGGATACAAATATGTAACAACTTATCCAGTTGAAAAAAAGCACAGAAATACCAACAGTTTTAACATATAGATAAAAAATCCTTTTGAACAACATTTTCACAGTAAATTATTTTTTTTTAAATGGTAATAACTAATTTCTTAATAACTGATCACTTAGGCCTGTTTGCAGTGCATGTTTCCTTCAAGCATGTAATTTACTGGTTTGTATTTTTCCCATTTTACTCCTATCATGTTCCACTGCATTTCATCATACAGTAAAGATGAAGTTACAACCCACTTAACAAAGTACAATGTGATGTCAATTAAATTGTTCTAATAGTGAACAAACTTTATGGAACACTTAAAATAGTAACAATACCTGTAAAAATGTGTGCCGACTTGTACAATATCGCATGCGCAAACTACCTTATTACGATTACTTGGACCACCACCACCACCACCACCACCACTTACAGACCAACACAAATTACAGGCCCATATCACCAATGTCAGTATGCAAAAGGATTTTGGAACATGTAACGTGTTAGAGCATTATGAATCACCTCAAAAAGAATTGTCTATTGACACAGTCAACAGAGATTTAGAAAACATTTTTCCTTGTGAAACAGAACTAGCTCTTTACACAGGCAAAGTGCTGAGTTCCGAGTGCTACTGACAAGGGATTTCAAATTTATTCTGTATTTTTAGATTTCCACAAGGCTTTTGACACTGTTCCATAGAAGCAGCTTGTAGTGAACTTGCTTGCTTATGGAATATCCTCTTCATTATGTAACTGGATCTATGATTTCCTGTCGAAGATCATACAGTCGCTGGCCAATTTATTAGATGCACTACTGTTTTTCACCAAATTTTGATTTATGTCTAACAAAATTTGTTCTTTTAATAGATAAATTGATATAAAATGATTATGTGTAGTCTACATCATAACTAAGGTGATAAATAAAATGTAGAATTTGTTGAAAAAATTTTATTTCAATAATTACAACAAAAATTAAAATACCGTTAAAGTGAAATCATTAGTTTTAATTTCTTGTTGAGCCACCTTCTGTAACTATGAGAGCCTTAATAAAATGTGGCATGCTGTCAATGCAGGACTGTACTGTATCATGCATTTGTGGACAATACCACACACGAATGATCATGTTTTGTTGTCATGAAATTTCATGCCATCTCCCTCTTCATAAATTCCCATACATTTTCTATGGGGGTTAATGTTGGATCTATTACCTGGCCAATGTAACAGAGGGATATTTTGTTCCTTCAGAAAGGATTTAACAGACCTAGCTGTGTGACAGGGAGCTCCATCCCCACTTGGGAACCATTCTCTGAACTGTGGTATTAACCATTTTTTCAGGATTTCCTTGTACTGGTCTTGCCTCATTATGCCTTGAACTGT
Organism: Schistocerca cancellata; assembly: GCF_023864275.1. NCBI lineage: Eukaryota > Metazoa > Arthropoda > Insecta > Orthoptera > Acrididae > Schistocerca > Schistocerca cancellata. The sequence continues at coordinate 460,214,725 of NC_064632.1, forward strand.
GTAAAGGTTTCCTGTACCCTTGCCACAGATGACAGACCAAATCATCACCTTAGTTGCATGTTTTATTATCTGAACAATGCAGCCACGATGAAATTTGTCTCCTATGTCTATACATACTGAGATTTGCTAGTTAAAATTTCAAATGTGCTTTCATCACTGAAGCATACCTGTAAAACTCAAGAAACATAATTAATATACTATGAATGAATGTACATAGGTTATATCATAAATAAAAAGTTTAACGTTAAATTACCTATCTCCAGAAGTCCACATCCTTATCACACCACTGTTCAGTCCACTTCAGATGCTTTGCTTTCATTGTGGTTGTCAACTTTAGTTTTTCTAGCAGGTTGACAGGCCTTGAAATCAAAATCCTTCGACTTTCTGCTAACAGTGCATTGAGATACATTCACATTAGCCTCTTCCAGTTGAGATTTTATCTGTTTCATTGTTGCAAACCTGTTTTCTAGTCAGATTATTTTGAGAAATGTTTCTGAACTTGGGGTGAAAAGTTTTTTTCTTCCACATTTATTCTTTTGTCTGCAGCTCAGTTCTTCACCTGACTCAATTTTCTTTGTTTTGCACCTCACACTAGATTCTGACACTTCCAACCTTTGTGAAATTTCCCAATTGGAATACATTTTTGTATTCATGGGTGCTTTGACCTCAGCTTTTTATTTGGCAGAATGTCCCTTTTTTACCCATTTTTAAAGGTCACAATTAGTAATATCTGGCTGTTAAACAATCAACTGTGACATCAATATTACGAAATCGATAATCAAAGTGAACAAAGTATTACACCAGTTACACACGAGAACACCACTGAACAGGTGCTTTTCTGTACGCTGTACTCTGCACATTAATACCTGCAGTAAGTCAACAATACAATGTCACATAGCAACAATAGATACAAAATCCAACAATGTACAAGGGTGGTTTGAAAATTCTCAGAACGGAATAGAAAGAAGTATTTGCGTCACAAACTTTTATTTTTCAGTGTAGTCTCTTGTAGACTAATGCACTTGGTCCAACGATGTTCTACTGCCTCAGTCGCATCTCTAAAATGAGTTTCCTCCAGGCCTGCAAAATAGTTGTCAATTCCAGCTATCAATTCTTCGTTTGAAATGAATCTTCATCCACAAAGAAAAATTTCCAGTTTTGGGAACAGATGGAAGTATGACAGAGCTATATCAGGTGAAGGTGTGTGTGGCTACAATTCATACCTTATTTTGTGTAACTTTGCCATGGTGATGGCACATGTGTGGGCGCACATTGTCTTGATGGAAAATGACTTTTTCCCTTGCTAAACCAGACCTTTTTCCACATATCTTTTGTTGCACTTTGTCCTGGAGGTCAGCATAGTACACTCTAGTAATTGTTTGCCCAGTGGGGAGATAACCTACAAACAGAAGCCCCTTCGCACCCCAGAACACTGATGCAATGACCTTTCCTGCCGAAGGAATTGTTTACCTTCTTTGGTGATTTAGATTCAGCATGTTTCCACTAATTTGACTTGTCTGGTTTATAGTAGTGCATCCAAGTTTCATCTGTTTCACAAACCAGCACAAAAAATCTTGTTTCTCCTAAAACAGGCCAAACCTTGTTCCAATGTGTCCATTCTCATGTGTTTGATCCAGCATTGAAAGTCATGGCACCCATCTCGCAGACAATTTTTTCATTTCTAATTCTTCAGTTAAAATGTGGTATACCCTTTGCGATGGCATCTGGCACTCTCGAGCAACTTCATGCATTTTCAATCGCCAACCCTCCATGACCATTTTATTCACTTTTGCAATGCTTTCTAGAATAGTGACACTTCTTTGCCGACCACTGCACGGATCATCTAAGCTCTCCCGACCAAATTTAAATTCGTTTGTCCATTTGGCAACAGTTGAATATGAAAGAGCAGAGTCCCCCATCAGTGTATTCTGGATATTGGCATGAATGTCTTGTTTTCATACCTTTCTTTACAAAGTACTTAATCACTGCTCGAATCTCAATTTTTCCATCCTCGCAAATCACTACATGGGAACAACCAAGCCACACCACCACCACCACAGCTTTCTTCCAAGAGCACTACCATGGTACATGTTTACAGGTAACAGTACAATGAATATCATGTGAACAACTGTTTACACTAGCTCTGACCTCTCGTGATTCCAAGAACTTTTCACACCACCCTCATAAGTGCCCTCAATAACTGTCACAAATTTTCCAATCGCATTAAATATAGGGACTGTACTTCATAGTAACTGATGGAAAGTCTTTGAATAAAATAAGTGATTTCTGGCGTCCCTCAAGACAGTGTTATATGCCCTCTGCTGTTCCTTATCTGTATAAATGATTTGCGAGACAAAATGAGCAGCTATCTTAGGCTGTTTGCAGGTGCTGTTGTCATTTATGATCTAGTAAAGTCATCAGAAGATCAAACCAAATTGCAAAAAGACTTAGAAAAGATCTGTATGATGCAAAAATTGGTATTTGACCCTAAACAATGAAAATTGTGAGGTCATCCACATGAGTGCCAAAAGGAATCTGTTAAACTTTGGTTACACAATAAATCATTCAAATCTGAAGGACACAAATCTAAACTAAATACCTAGAAGTTAAAATTATAAAAAAATTAAGTTTAAAGAACATACAGCGAATGTGGGGGGTAAACAAACCAAAGGCTGCAGTTTTATTGGCAGAACACTTAGGAAGCCATGCAGATCTACCAAACAGACTGCCTGCAATACACTTGTCTGTCCTCTTTTGGAATATCCTGCATAGTCTGGCACTCTTACCAGATAGGATTAATGGAGCATGTCAAGAAAGTTCAAAGAAGAGCAGTATGTTTTGTATTATTGCAAAATGGGGAGGCAGTTTCACTAATATGATACACGATTTGGGATGGACATCATTAAAATAAAAATTACAGTGGAATCTTTTCACGAAATTCGAACCACCAACTTTCTGCTCTGAAAGCAAAATTACATTGTTGACACTGACCTACACAGGAAGAAATTATAATAAAATAAGGAAAATCAGAGAGTACAGAAAGATATAAGTGTTCATTTTTTTCCCATGCTGTTTGAGATTGGAATAATCGAGAATTATTGTGAAAGTGGTTTGATAAGCCCTCTGTTAGGCACTTAACTGTGACTTGCAGTGTCTCCATCAAGATATAGACGTAGTTTATCTATTTCACAGAATTTGAAATAAGTTACTGTAAAGTTGGAATACCAGTCTTTATAACCAGAGTTGTCACTATGTCCAGGAATCCTTATTAGCTCACAATGTTTCTTATGTAATGTAGTAGAATTTCAACTTAGACAATTTCTAGTAAATTGTCTGATAAATATCTGATTTGCTATCAAATATTCTGAAACTACAACTGCATTAAATAGAATGAAATCTGATCTAAATAAGAAATGCCTAGATTGTCTTATTAGAGATATAGCTACAGCTGATCAAGGATGCAAGATTGCCCAGTCACAAACTTTGTTGAATGAAGACTTCACATAACCTACTTTGAGACATGCAGGAACACAAAGCTGCTACAGAAGGAAAAATCATAGGTAATACATATCTAGGAATGACATTTTATTGTTTATTATTTTTTTTCATGGTGTGAAAAATTAAATTCTGTTTTTCAGAGGATTTTTTATGTGCAAATTTTTTCCTTATGTTCTAGTGAAGTACACCAAAATTTTTCAAGAAATAAAATTTTTTGTATGTGTGTGTGTGTGTGTGTGTGTGTGTGTGTGTGTGTGTGTGTGTGTGTGTGTGTGTTTCATGAATTACCATATCTTTGGTATTAGAATTATTAGTTTTTCAGTACAGAAAAATTAAGCTACAAAATAGTAAAACAGAATTCTTGGTAAGATTACATTTTTAGATTCAGGTATTCAACAACAACGAATAAAGATATTTCTTCAGTTACACAAGTTTCAATGAAGACAACTGTTTCACACAGAAAGAAATGCGGTCTTTAAAAAGAAAGTACATATTCAATACTAAAACTACAAATCATTGGTAGGATTAGATTTTTAAGTGCAAAGGGCTTGTATCAGTCTTCAGTTTTGAATATTTCCTTAAAATATTTTTACAAAAAATAGTTATGTATTTATTAGCCACATGCAAATTACACTGAGCCATTGGATTTATAAAATTACAGCTTGGAAATGAATTCTGATTCTGTATTTGTGATTTTCTCCGAGGACTGGTTCAATGCTGCTACAATGTTTTAGATGAGGTATTTTGTGATTAAGTATGAACTTCAGTCAGGTGCTGAACACTGCATCACTTGTTATTGGCTATTGGATACTTCACTTGAAGTTTTCATGGTCTGTTTCAACAAATAACACTAACAAATTTAAACTTTTTTGCATCTGGTTTGTGAATGGGTGGATTTACCTAATTTTTAGGGTGCTAAATACACTGGTAAAATCATTTTTCCTCTATGATGTCACATTTCCTAGATACACAGCAGAACAAAAATTGACACAATTAAGGCAAACAAAAATACACATTCAGAAAGTTTGAAATTAATGCTATTTTTTTTATGTACATATAAGCATGATGCCAATAAAAGATCCAAATTAGTTCAGAAGATATCACCTTTCGTCATCTTTGGTTTTTGGAAAATTTGATGACTGAGCTCTTCTTTTGTTTGCTGTTTCATCATTCTCCCTAACAAGACCCCAGCAGTAGTCACCCATCATCAAATGGCCTTGGGAATGGTGTTCCATGGTACGAACGTCTTTGTGAAAGTGTTCAACATGCTCATCGCTCATGGATCCCAAATTTTCTGGGAATAAATCGAGGTGAGAATGCAAAAAGTGAATTTTAAGCGACATTCTACACCTTGTGTTCTTACAGTTGTACAACATCATTCACAATGGTAACAGTTTTTGTCTTTTCTGTTAACCAAAAAGCACTTCACAATAGCTTTAAAAGAAGACCAAGCAGATAATTGGATATATGTGAGTTTGGTATCAAAGGTTGGATCTTAACGGCAATTTTCTTATTTTTAGTCCAACAATTGTACCCTCTTTCAGCTTAGCCTCAATTTGGGAAATTTTCTTCTAAGTGATTGTAAAAGCTCTGGATAAAGGTGAGGCCTTTTTAAAGTACTTGATAAGGCCCAATTTGATATGAAGGGGAGGCAAAATGATTGTATCAGGCTCATCCAATGGGGTATTGTTCACATTTACATTTCCAGGAACACATGACTTCCTTATAAGCCATTTCTTGACTGTATAGTGGTTCTTGGTGTCATAGCTGTCTCAAAGGCACAAAAAGCAGCATTATTTTGTGAATCCAATCTGTAAACCTGTGAGCAGTGCAACAACTTTTGAATCACAGCAAAGCTGCCATTCATGATCCTTATATTTGATTGCCTGTAGCAACTGTTTCATAAGTTTCTTCCATGTCTACTGTGTAAGCCACAAGGTACCAATGGAAATGCATTGCCATTATGTAGTAGTACTGCTTTCAAGCTGGTTTTTCAGGAGTCAATAGTTGCCACGCCTGTGGATTATGTGGGGCGAGGTGCAAGGCAGAAAGCGTGGGGCGAATGGGTAGGGCTGGGAAGAGGAGGGGGTAGGAGTGGGAATGGGCGTAACTGAAGCAAAAGTAGAAGTTATAGACACAGTATGGAGCCAGTCAGTCATACTTCTGCCAAGCCTCAGTGTAGGCAAGTTTATCTAAGGTCTTTTACTCCTGAATCCATCGTTCTTCCACATACACCAGGCATGCTGGTGAACGTGGAAGATGCTGCACATTACAATTTATGTACACTGGTGGGGAAGCACATGCATTGCCTTCATGGAGGGGGTGCCCACTATCACCAAAGAGGGGATCATTGGTGCAGTGGAAAGACATGTGTCCAAACTGTAAGCATATCATCGGTGGTGGAATTTAAAGTTTTATGTCACACCGATACACCATCACCTTGACCTCTGGGAGGGTATCCCACTCTAAGGTCAGGATAAAGGCACCTGAATCAGTGCAATTTTTGTTGGGGCCTCGCTGTACCCAGTGGATAAATCAAACTCCTCACCACTCGAGGTTTGCACAGAGATCCCAGAGGAAAATTATGCCCTGCACCAAGTTCAAAGACTTGTGGGGTGCGACAGACTGGGATGGCACCGAGATGGTCAGAACCATGCAGGGATTCAGATTGGGCAGCGGAAAATTTCTTTATGAGCAAAGAACCGGACCACATTTTACTCATGGATTCCACTTTATCATACTTGTCTTCAATTGTCTCCATGAAAAACAAAAGCTTGTTCATGGAAAACTTTCACCATCTGTCCTGGTACAAACCAGGTACTGAGGGGAAGGTTTAAACCCAAACCAGTGAGCTTGACCCACAGGTGGCCAGGGAGGTTAAGGCCGAAGGATCAGAAGGAGTGTCATGTCTTCTATCATTCTTAGAGACAGCCACAGAATGGCCAGAATGTTGAAGCTCTTGTCACTTCGTGTGCAAGGCGTCCGCACTAGAACCACCCACTCTGACTAGGGTCTCACCCTATGGGCACCACCCAGCCACAGCAAGTGCCGTCAGGCACAGCGGCCATTGCTGGGAGTTCGGGGCCCCAAAGTGACTAGCATAGACTCCTTGGCAGGCACGAAGTGTTAAGAGCTCAGGTACTAGCAGTGTGACCCCTGTTGTCAGGGGGCTCAGCCAAGTGGGTACTTAGCAGCCCCACCACACGGACTGGCTATCAAGCAGGTGACTTAGCAGGAAGGGGGCCAGGGTACACCATGGAAGCTAGGTTAGGAGTTCAGCCCCAAATGGCTCACACTGAACAGAAAACATTGGAAATGGAGGTCAAACCCCAAGGGGACCAAAAATGGCAAAAAGATGGAAACAGCAAAATAAATAATAGCACATACCAAAACAAACACGGGAGGATGAGGTCGATATAAAGAAGTCCACAAAGATGGAAAGGAGGGGGCAGGGAGAAAGTAGCAAGGACAGGGAAGGAAAGGAACAGACAGTAATGCAGTCTGGAAAAAAGGATAATCAAACACTTATATCCATTGTGAGGTGCTGTTACAGACATTTTGCCAAATAGTTTATGTGGGAAAACACTTATGTTGGCCTGCTACATCCAAAATACATGTCCAATGTGATCTCTTGATGGGAAAACCTCATATGAAGTCTGGTAGCAGAGAGCATTTGTTAAAGAATATCTGAAAATTCTGTAAGTGTGACTGCCAATCCTGGACAAGCAAGTTGACAGACTAAGAATGAGCAGAGGAGTGTGTGTAACTGTAAAATCAGGACCAAAAGGGCATCATCTATGGAACCTTGGACAGTGAAAGCCCTTTCTAGGTTAATCACTTCTTATAAGAGTGTATTCCCTCGAAACAGAATGGTGAACACAAAGCTTTGTCTTCCAGGTAAAGTAAACATGAAACAGACAACAGCTGATCCACACAGCAATGAAGTGATGCAACAGTTTAGCTTCCATGATTTATCAACAGATGGACCATCACTGAAATTCCGAACCAGTTGCAGATGATGCAGTTGAGTCAACAGCTATTTGAGGAAATTGAGGCTGATTAGGGTCAGAGAAGTTATCAACAGTGAAGGTAGTGACCTATGTGAGGAGTTTGATGCAGTGGCATTTCCAGGGCAATAATTAAGAGGGGATATGATGATCTTCAAATCTGGTGAAACTGAATGAGGCATGTTTAATTAATAACTTCATGGGCTACAACAGACAGGTAAAGACTGGAATGATTTGTTCTGCTCAATGATAATTTTAGGTTTGAAACAATGTGATAAAGATACCTGAACAGTCTAATAATTTGATCATTAGGGTTCATGATGATTATTAACACGTGAGGCGAGAAGGATTTTGACATCTAGAACGTTTTGAACTTCCACATTAACATTAAAAAATGTATCGCATGTTTATTCTAGGATGCAAGTCTAAACAGCATCAAGGGCTTGTGAAATTCAGCAGATGCCAAGATGCATTTAAAATGCATGACTGCAGGGTCATAGCTACACCATGTAATGAAATCTGTTTTGGTGAAGGGAATGACAAGCCATTTGACCAAAAATTGCACTAGACGATAGTTGACTGTTTCCTATATATGTCCACATGTACTCATATTTCCTTTGTTGCAAGAAGGTAGGGTCATTTCCGTTTTAAAGATGTGTATCTCAGTGGACCATAATAAAAAGGGTCTTTTCCTACCTGCAGTAAACAAGATTTACGTTTATGTTCCACACCCAGTAGTTCCGCTACTAGGGCTTTCAGTGGCGCCAACTGGGCAAAAAGACCCAGCTGATAGTAAATCTAACAGAGTAAATGATTTTGACAGCTTGAGCAGCAATCAGCTTTAATAGTAAAAAAAGCAGCCCATTTTAGACACCTCAACAGTAGAATCTGAATACATTGCCATTAAGATTTGTAATGAGATGGAATGGTTTGTGTATTTTCTGAATAAAATGAAGTGCTCTGAATCTGTTAGACTTCCACAGCAGGTCAGTGCTGACAACACAGGTGAAATTGACATCACCAAGAAAAAAGGCATATCAGAGAAGACATTTCAGGGTGCATTATCATAAAGTTATGCAGACCTTTTTCAGTCATTTTCGTAAGTTTGTGGAAGTGATGACAATGTAGCAGTCATTTTAACTAAAGGTCTCAGTAGTATTAAAACAAGGATGCAGAGACATGTTAGGATTGAAGTATTATTTACTTTTTGACTACCTGCTAGCTAAGTTTTGTCTCATTTGTATTACATTTAATACTGGACTTTAATAGTAGCTTGTCCTCTTAGGATGTCCAAGCGGAAGTGCTGCAATTCTGTTAATGCATTGACCATTTGAATTTAGTGTCCTTTGCAGTGCACTAAGAAACCAAACAATTTCTAGCTACATTTTCTATATCACTTTTTAGATAACTGACAACCAACAAATTACCTACAGCTATACCATACAGGATAATTCAAGACCACACACTGCCAGTGCTTCTATGACAGTCATACTAAGTGTTTTTGATGAGATAATTTACTGGTCTCATTCTCCAGATCTAAACCTCTGATTTTATCTTAGGGAAGTATTAAAACTTCACGTATAAGCAAATGATCCTCTCAGAGATAGAATGGGCTTTGGCTAATCACTTCCAAAATTTTGGTAGTTTAAATATCTTTAGTGTTTGGTAATGCAGTCAGATGTTATTAAGGCTGCTCCTGTGATTTGACACTATTTTGAGCACCTGCTGTAAGTAAGGATAAGTTTAACTTAGCTTGCATCATTGTTTACACTCAACCTGGGAGAAGCCCACTGGTTGGTTGATCAGCTGGCTGGTTTTGAGTGAAAGGGACTAAACTGCAAGGTCATCAGTCCCTTCATACATTAAATGGCAAGCCACAAATGGCCATTGAAGGAAGGAGGTGAAACATGTCCTGGAAATCCTGTGAAGCTTGGAGAGTTATCCTCAAAAGACAGAACAAATGTAAATTTGTTACTATTTCAGCAGAAGAGGTATCCCAAATTTATACAGCTACATCTAATACCTACTATCCGCATGTGTTTGGTTGGTTTAATGATTAATGGGATCGAACCATGAGGTCATCAGTCCCTCCTACATCGAACAAGTCGTCAACAAAACTATGTACCAAAGCAGAACCTAGTGTGAACCGAAGGAAAGAAAACCACAAGGTCAACTGAATATCTACAAAGCTTAGAAAACGAAACGTGGAAGAAAAGGGGATTTACCAGTGCAGAAACTAGTATGCTCGAAAGCACAAGATATGACCACTAATTCCACAGAGAAAACACTACAGCCATGTGGTAAGGAGTGGAGTTCATTACATCCCCATGAACATAAGGAAAGCCAACATGCCCAGCAACCATCAAGTCATCAATAAAGACTGATTCTGAATCCCAGACTGAGCTGAGAATGGAGAAGAATTGGCAGAAGGCCTCAGGATGAGCTAAGTCTCTTGGACCCTGTGACAAGTCAAGACAGCTGTGGATAAGGGGTATACTTTGGAAGTTTACATGAGTGGGCCCAGAGAGGAGGTAGAGTGGAAAGCTGGAGTTAAGGAAAAAGGAACAGATGTGGATAACATTCACAACTACTGACCTGGGGCACCACTGTGGGAGGCATGTCTCCATATCTGGAAAGAAGAGAGTAATTCAGATGTTCCAGGGAGCAGCAGATGCTTAGTCCACAAGAAATCAACCACTGTTGGTGCAGAACCCACAATGGTGAAACCCCTGCCACCTCTAGCAGGATGATTATGGGGCTAGTCTGAAAAGCACCAGTTGCCAGTGATACACTGCAATGGCGTATCAGGTCTAGCACCAGCAATGTCAAAGACGATTATGAGTTGTATGCAAGACTCCCATAATCTAGATGGGACTGTACCATGTTGTGTGGAGCTGTGTAGGAGAGCAGTCCACACTTCAGTTGGTATTGCTGAAGTGTCAAAGAGCATTGAGATGTGACCAACAAGTCCACTTTATTTGTTGAAGATTGGGAAGCCAAATCTGCTGAGCACCAAAAACCACTCACAGAACTTGTAGAGAGTGCAGCACATTGAGGAACTGGCCATCAAGGTACAGATCCTGGACTGTACAGCAATGACGAAAATGACTGCCAAAAAGAAATGGGAGCTAAGAGAGAGAGTCTTAGACTGCATATGTGCATTGCTCCCTGCAGTCTGCATTCAGCAACACCCATCACGACGATCAGAAATGAATGCAAAAATCATGATCAGACAAAGAGGGGACACTGCAGGCCCTGCAGACTCCATCACACTATTGATAGTTACTAACATGAGGGACATTTAAAACAGAATCCTGCAGTAATCCATTCTCCTGCAGCTGGGAGGTGTTACAGAAGGTGTCAACCTGTACCTGAAAGTGAGACATGAAAGTTCTGAATAAAAATCTGAAGCAGGAAACTGGTGCCCCATCATAAGGCACCAAGGATGTGGTGGCATAATGTGGTATCTTAAGTCTTATGCTGATCAGAGAAGACAAATAGTGCTGATGCTGAGCGAAAGCTGTTCAGATAGACTCCAGGTGGATTAAACTGTCTGCAGTAGAATGGCCTCAGCAAAAACCACTGGGTTGAAGCTACAAGAGCCTGAGATTCAATGATCCAATATAGGCTTTGACTCACCATACATTCAAGTAACTTTCAGAGGGCACTGGTTAAGCTCATCAGATGGTGGCTGTCTACCTGCAAAGGTGCTCAAACCGATTTCAGAACTGGAGTAAAGTCTTTCTCCCCAATGGGACAGGAATTACCTTCACTCCAGAGACAGTTGAAACGATGGAGCATATTTCATTGGGTAGCCACCAATTAGTGTTTGGTTGTGCATCTGGTGCAGTCCAGAAGCAATGTTGTAGAGAGTAAGAGCGCTGGCGAATTTCCACTATGTAAATTGGGCGTCAAAGTGCTTCAGACAGTGGGACAGACGATAAAGGGGATTGTTCCAGACAGTGTTCGAAAAGACGCAACGCTGGCTGATAGCTGACTACTACTGAGGCCTCGGGAAAGCGCTGAGCAAAATGCTCAACGATAGAGTCCAGGCTGGTGACGCTAATACTACTCGGGGACATTTTCTGGACGCCTTAAGGACGATGGTGGCCAAAAATGTGCCTTTATCTTTGTCCAAACCTATGAAAAGGGAGCATGCAGCTGTATGGCAATGACGTATCATTCAACAAATCCAGGCACTAAACCATTTAAAGGCCAGGAGGCGATCAAGAGATGGGTGTTTGTAGCATTGGAGGGCACAACAGTGGTCTTTCATAGCTGCAGCAATTTCGGAAGTCCATCAACAGAGTCTTTCATCAGTAAAAACTAAAGGAAGAAATCAATGAAGCAGCTGCTGGAAGTATGGCAGTGGTCAACTTTACCATTGTGTGGTTGATTGGTTGGTTGGTTAGTTAGTTATGGCAGCTGAGGATAAGGACTGCAATCCACATTAGTAAACGCCATCATGGAATGATGCCCAGGTGAGTGATGCTGGAGAAAAGATGAGCTGATCGGAAAATAACTGTTGCACTAATTGTTATGAACACACTACTGAACACAGGGGAGAAATTCTGGGCTACAGATGGAGAGATCAATAGCTGAGGACGGACAATGTGCCACACTAAAGTGAGTGGGGAATCCAGTGTTGAGGAGGCCGAGATCATGCCTTATCAGCAGGTGTGCAATTGACAGAATCTTGTTGGCAGTGGTATTGCTGTGTAGCGTTGAAGTGGAAGAGTATATTTCACACACAGAACAGTTGTACGATAGGCCAAGGCGTTTCGTGCAGGTCGGAATCAGACTGCGGATTTGCACTGCGTAGGTCGGCCATCCGTTCGTAAAGATTAGGTTGACACCTTGAATGGTCCCGTTTCCGTAGACAATCGATGGACCGTGCGGGAATTACCCATAGAGGTTGGTGCCACTCACGGAATAGTGTTGGCACGTACTGGGGAAATGCCTTAATGTGCAGGAAATAATATTCGTTGTGTTTCACATTTTTTGGTATGCACTAACTTGCATGCACCTGGGAAGATACAGCAACGAAGGCGATCCATTTCTGCAGCGAATTCTCGATATTGACACGTGGGTGAGTCCACGAGACTCAGTTAAATTATCAGTGGAATGAATGGCGTCACCCAAATTCGTACATCCACAGAAAGTTTGACCAACAGTCGCGTGAAGGTTATGCGTACTACTACGAGGGTTTTTATTTTACGCGTCCTGTGCCTGAGGGCAGACTGTCGACAGTGACTAATATCGCCGATTACTGGAGCACACTGCATCCGGTTATGCGACACGAACTTCCACATTTACTGTGAGACGATCACTGACGTGTTACATGGCGAGACGTGTTGCAGCGTCAAACTTACTGGACCGGTGCACTGGGAGGTCTTGCCTTGCAACACCCTCTGTACTCACCGCACATGAACCGGTGACTACATCCTGTGTCCGAAGTTGAAGGAACCCTCCGCCCAAGGTAGCAGACTTCCTGTCTTAACATCCGTACTCCGCGCAGTCGAGTACCTAGCCGCTGTTATCAAAGGAAGCCTTGTCAATGGTTCTCAATGACTTGCCGACATTTGGCACAGGATAATAGACTTTGCGAGTTACTACACTGAAGGAATACAATGCAATTTACAGTCCTTTTATCTGGTCGCTTGTTTATTGGCCATCTGTATTCTAGCGACCATTTTGTTTATTTTTATTTGGTTTTATTATGCTGCTCAGCACTTCGTCCACTCCTTGGAGCAAGTCCGACCGCGTACGGCTAACCTTGAGATACTGGCAAATACACAGCATTTCACCGTCCTCCTCAACCCCCGAGCACTATGAGCATTTTGCTCATTGCGCCAGTACGAGGCTATCGCACGCACATATCGTTCGCAGGTATCATTTGTTGGGCCACTTCGTCGTGCAGAATTTTGCTCATCGTGCCAGTGTCTACGTAAATATATATTTTGTTATTTAGATTTCTTAAAATGTCGCTTTATGCGCATTGTTTTCTGTGTATTGTGTTTTTATTATTTACGATAGCTAAGTATCTATGTAATGAGTAACGTTTTCGATTTTTATAGATGGATGACTAGAGGAAAGAATTTTGGCGTAGCCAGAAGACGAGCTAGAAGATATTGCAGTAGCATCTGTTAGAGCCGACAATACCGAAAGTGACCTGGACAGTGAATACAGCGATCGCTGTACCGAAACCAACAGTCAGTGGTAGTAGAGGTGGAACTGCCTTCCATCCAAGCACGAGGTCAGTTATTTCATTTAGGCAAAGACCGTGTATTTACAATCCAGGACGTTCCAATGTGACAAGATCTCTTAATATTGTTATTAGTAGACAGATGAAAGCTGTGGCAACAGACGCTGAAGATATTGTAGACTTTCCTTCTATATGTAAGTGAAGTAACGTGTAAGAATATTCATATCAGAAAAATCCAGGCTCAATTTCCAAGGGGGATTGTGAAGAGACATAGATGAGAGTTTATTGGCATTTTATAAATGGCTGGTATAAAAATGCGTCATCTGAATGCGCAGGAAATAGGGGACAAAAATGGCACAGCTGATATTTTTCGAGCCGTTATGAGCAGTACTAGACTTCTCTTTCTGATAACTAAAGTTTGATGATATTCAAACCCGCTCAGAGAGGTCTAAATATAACAATCTCGCCCCAAATCGTGAAATATTTGATTCGTTTGTCGCAAAGTGTCGATCGAATTATCACGTAGGAGGAAATTGAATAATTGATGAAATGTTTTAAGCATTTCGAGGCCCCTATAAATTCTGTATGTACATATCAAATAATTCCGCGAAGAATGGAATCTAGGAGTGACTCATTCTTTTTACAAAACTAACGTATAAATATCACCAGGCAAGCAACCAAATAGACCATACAAATTCTATAACATTGCATCTCCTATCGTGAATAGTTTATCACAAGATATATTATACACTGGTAGAAATATAACGACTGATAATTATTTCATCTAGATTCTGTTAGCCGACTAAATTGATGAGCAAACGAACAACTTTAGTTGATACTCTCAGGAAGAAAAAAGAAATCCCTCCTTTTTTTTCCTAGATACTAAAATAAGACCAACACCTAGTAGTACACGATTTCCGTGAGAACAAGGTTCTGGTTTCCTACATACCAAAGAAAAAAAAAGTTGCGCTTATAATAAATACACAACATGACTGAGTCGATAGATCGAACAATTGGGGAACACGCAACATCCGTAATCATCACGTATTGTAATCGGACAAGAGGTGGTGTCTATGTAGTGGATTGACAGATTATTCCGTGGCTCTAGAGTAGCATGGAGGTGGCCACGAGATTTTTTGATTTTGAATATTACTGGCATAAACAGTCAAGTAATATATGAAGGGAATACAAATGTGATTATTACTAGGAGACAGTACTTGAAAACACTGTATCTAGAGCTAACACGACCACAAATTGTGCTTTGAGTACAATCAAAACCTATCTCATCCTGTACAGCAAGTTATAAAATGATTTACCAATGAAACAAGTTTCAGACGCTGAAAAACCCAGTGGTGTATCTCAAGTTTGTCCAAGACGCAAAAATCTGAAGACAACAAAGACTTGCATCCATTGTCAAAAATTGTGTAATGAACACGCTGTAATATGTGCTACGTGCAAAGGTCAGATATGACGATTAGGTTACAGAAAAATAAGAAATAATTGTTTTCATTGTTTTTTCAATTATTTTAAAAGAGCCTCAGAAGAATGGTGATTGTAATTGGCCTAAGTTTATTATCAACAATATAGATAAACTCATTGTGTACTGCAAATAAATCTATTAATACTAAAATAGGAATTTTATTACAAAAATAACTAAACTTACGAATTTACACATTTTAGGTACATTTTACACTGCTTGTTGAGTGTGAGCAAAATGCTCGACACACGAACAATCGCTTAATTTTTTTAAGGCTCGAGTCATAGCGGGTTAAGATAGTCATTTTTCTGGGCCCAACCCAGGACATTTTATAAATTACTGAAAAGTCTAACTGTACTGAAAGATTCAGATGCAACTTTCACTATACTCTATGCGTGACCTCTTTCCTGAAAGTTTTGTTTTAATTACATCAAAAATTCATAGTAAGAAAATTCTGAATTAACTGCAACGTTTAACAGTAGATACTGGAGGTCTTTTCTGCAAGCCAAATGACCCCAATAGTGAAAAATCTCTAATGGCGCAGATGTACGAGGCAAATACATCATAAACCCAGCCATTTTAGCAATAACTTACTGCAAAAAATTATTCCATTCCCGAGTCTTTGTTCCAAAAATTAATATAAATGACGCGTTTCAATCTTTTGGGCGTCATCAGATTGTTTACGAAAACAAACTAGTCAATCAGAATCCGGGAAAGGGGCATGGTCCCACCTCTTAAGACTGCGTATTTAAATGAACGAAGTCTGAAGTAAATGTACCTTACGCCGTTCATACTCGCCATTTGGACACCTCTAGGCCGCACTTCACGCATTGCTTGCCATCTTTGTCACAGTAATATTTGCGTGCACAGCAAACTGGCATTGTGCTGAATGCGGCTCATACTGCATTTATTTTGTAAACGCGGCCTTTTTTTACCCCTATGGCGGAGTCAGCTGGTGTGCTCTGGTTTTCTTTTCTTCTAGGTCAATCTTTCATTTTAAATTTTATGACTATCGGATTACATATCCATTACTGTTACGCAAATTTTCCATTTTATACGGCCTAATGGTGGATGGCTTACATATCCAGCTATTTTTACGTCAACTTTTAATACTTTTGGTTAATTTTACCTGCGTCGTCGTACGAGATAGGACCATGCCCCTTCCTCTGTTTCTAATTGATTGGTTTCTTGCTTTAGATTATCTGATGACGCCCAAAAGGGTGAAATGTCAGATTTAAATAATTTCGCAACCAGGCCTTTTTGTTCTAAAATAACTTATTGCAGTCTTTGCGACCTCAAACTTGCCTCCTTGGCACAGCACACTCCAGATAACTTATTTCAATCTCTGGATTAAAATTGTTTTCTTGTGTTTGGTGAAGCAGCAGCATTAATAGCGCTCTTGTGTTTACTTGTTTTAATGTTTTTAGTATTAGCATTTCCATTATGTGCAACTGAAAATTCTCCAGTACACACTTTACAATAAGGAAGTTTGTTACTACCGTCATTACACAATTTCAAAAATTTGTGTTGATGTCGCAGGTTGACACTACACACGAACTTTTGTCCACTGCCAAACGGTGAGACCAGAAACGCATAGATAAAATGTTAAAAACGTGTGGACTAGTTACTACACAGGCAAAACCAACGAACACATTGGCCCTGTTGTGCTATCGAATGACATGATACAGCGGAATCAGTAGCCATTTCTCCCCATCGAGGTCAGCACTTACTCTATGGTCGGAGAAGAGGCAAAGCCGTAATAAACGGACGAACGAATTCACAACTGAACAGTCAGTTGTTAGTGTCCAAGGGACAATATTTGAGCAAGTGACAAGTTGCCTACACTGACGAACTGACTGCCGAGGTCGCTGCAGCAGCTTAGGAGGAGTTATCTTGCGTACCTCTGCGTTTATGAAGTGTTTGCATTTCTCGATCTAACA